>NC_142874.1:32478439-32795939 GCF_051225735.1 Oryctolagus cuniculus
AAACTGTAGGACTTGCTCCTGATTGGAGGAGAGCAGCGTACTCGGCGTGTGGGCAGCCGAGTTGGGATTGGCAGAGGAGGACTATAAAGGAGGAGAGAGACGGCATGCACCAGGAACATCTAAGGGGAACATCTAAGGCGAACACCTGTGCAGCCCCCGAGAGAGCCGGCCGGCGGTGTGCCACTCCCCTGCGGAAGTGGGGAAAGTGGCCAGGGGGAACCGCCCTTCCACGGAGGTGGAAGGGACAGTAGCCAACCCGGGAAGAACCAGCAGCAAACCCGGGGAGGGCCGAGAAGACGAAAGAACAGCGCAGGGTCCTGTGTCGTTCCTCCATGAAGAGGGGGAGCGACATAATGGTGCCGTGACTCGGATATGAAGCCTAGGCAGGGTTTAGTGTCGTTCCTCCATGAAGAGGGGGAGCGACATACTAGTAGATATAAATGATTCTTAAATTTTTAATTTGACAATGATCAGTGTCACTTATTTTGCGTATTAATTGGTTATCCCTTATGCCCAGGAACTTAAATACTTACCATGTTGTAGCAGCATCAACAGTCTACCAATTTTCATGGCACAGCACCAAAGATTGCAAATACCTCGTTGTAGTACACTTACACATTTTAAAATCATTAACCCTTAGACATGGCTATAGGTGAATTTTTGATGTGAAATCAGGTAAGCACTCTCAACCTCACTGGCTGGAAGGTTTACAGGCTCTTCCTTCACCTGGCATACCCTCTGGCAAATTTGGGAAGCTTCATCATTTCTCTTAGCATACGTTCGCCTGTGTGAGAACTGCATCTTCGTTTCTTTTCTAGCACTGCAACCATTGAAGCTCTGATACTCCCAGCTTTTCCATAACCTAATGTGTCGCTCCCCCTCTTCGTGGAGGAATGACACAGGACCCTGCACTGTTCTTTTGTCTGCTCGGCCCTTCCCGGGTTTGCTGCTGGTTCTTCCCGGGTTGGCTGCCTTCCCTCCACCTCCGTGGAGGGGCAGGCCCCCCTGCCACTTTCCCCACTTCCGCGGAGGAGTGGCACACCACCGGCCGGCTCTCTCGGGGGCTGTTCAGATGTTATACGGATGTTCCCCTTAGATGTTCCTGGTGCATGTTGTCTCTCTCCTCCTTTATAGTCCTCTTCCACCAATCCGTGCTCTGCTACCCACACGCCGAGCATGCTGCTCTCCTCCAATCAGGAGCAGGATCAGCTCCTGCAGGTCATCACTCAAGTTGGCGAGAGGCAGCTGCGTAGAAGTTGTTTACTCCCTTCTCAGCGCCATATTGTGGGAGAGCAGATGCATAGAATAAGTCTTAATTCCAGTAACTTAGTCTAGTCCGAGTTGCTCCCCACACTAATGTAGTAATTTGGCCCACTCAAAAAGAAATAATTTTGTTTAAATAGTTGTCAGGTATTGGGAGAAAAACACAGAGTACTGGGTTTTGAAGGGTTTGTCTTTTGCTACTAATATTATGAAAACACAGTTATCAAGATTGATTGAAAAATAAGTTTAAAAAGCTTTTATAAAAATTACAAGATGCTATATACAGAAGGATGGCTTCATCTCATTGAGTGTGTAAAGTGGTTTAAAATGATAGTAATTGTAGTGAAACAATCCAATTATTTGTAAGTTTTTACAATTGTTAATTATAAAGGTTACAAATTGGAAAAAAAGGATAGTAATGGGTTCATCTGTTTCCCTCCAGTTCTATTTTTGCCTCATATTTTAAAAATTTTATTTGAGAGCAAAGAGACAGATATATATGCATATATATACAAGAATAAGAAAACTATATATATAGAGAGAGAGAGACAGAGAGAGGGAGAGAGAGAAATCTTCCATTTGCTGGTTCACTCTCCAAATGGCCACAACAGCTGGAGTTGGGCCAGTCTGAAGGCAGGAGACGGGAACTTTTTCTGGGTCTCCCACGTGGGAGCACTTGAGCCATCTTCTGCTGCTCTCCCAGGCCATTAGCAGGAAGCTGGGTTGGAAGCAGAGCAGCCAAGACTCAGACTGGCACCCAAATAGGATGCTGGCACCTCAGGTGTCAGCTTTACCTGCTATGCCACAGTGCCAGCCCCCCCCCAGCACTTTCTTTAGATTAGTTAGCATGATTTTATCTATCCACTTACTTTTTAAAAACATTGATTTATTTATTTAAGGGAGACCTTCCATCTGATGGTTCACTCTCCAAACACCTGGGTGTCAAGAACTGAATTCCCGTCTCTCATGAGGAGGGTTTGACTACCTGCTGCCTCCCAGCATGCACAGCAGCAAGGAGCAGAGATGAACCCAGATGCCCCAGGTGGGATGCAGGCATCCCTAAGCAGTATCTTTTTTTTTTTTTTTTTTTGACAGGCAGAGTTAGACAGTGAGAGAGAGAGAGACAGAGTGAAAGGTCTTCATTCTGTTGGTTCACCCCCCAAATAGCTGCTATGGCCGGTGCGCTGCGCTGATCCGAAGCCAGGAGCCAGGTGCTTCCTCCTGGTCTCCCATGCGGGTGCAGGGCCCACGCACTTGGGCCATCCTCCACTGCCCTCTCGGGCCACAGCAGAGAGCTGGCCTGGAAGAGGAGCAACCGGGACTAGAACCCGGGGTGCTGGCGCCACAGGCGGAGGATTAGCCTAGTGAGCCGCAACGCCGGCCCCCAAGCAGTATCTTAAGCACTAGGCCAAATACCCATCCCCATCCATTTAGTTTTAATCTCTATGTGTCTTTATAATTATGGTGGGTTCTTATAGGTCACATAGAATGGGTCTTGACTTCTGTTCCACTATGACAATTTCTGTCCTTTCGTTGGTGTATTTAGGCTATTGACAAAGTCACTGTTGATATAATTATAGTCATTCTATAATTAATTGTTTCACTTTTTTTGGAGGTGCAACCCCTTTTATTTTCTCTGCTGAAAACCAAACAGAAAGTGAGCATCAGTTCTGTTACACAGGAACATCTTCATATACAGTTGTGACTGCTGTTTTTCTACTTGTTGCCCTTGCGTTCCTGTTTTTTCTCCCACTCCCTTTCTGCTTTGTGTGGCTTCAGCTCTCCTTTCTTAGCAATCACTTATCCTTCTGTCTCCGCCCGCTGCTTGAATGGAAGATCTGAGAGTGGGTAATGCATAAAGATTTCTGTCTTACAGTTCTGGATGCTGGGAAGTCCAAGATCAAGTTTCCAACACGTGAACTTCAGGATTCACATTAAAGCCATAGCAGCTTGCCCTTTCTTTCTTTTTCTTTCTTTCTTATTTCATTCATTCATTCTTTCTCTTTGCAGTTACTAGATATTAATATTACAACTAATATTAACATTAATTTACAACTATCCAAACCCACTTTCTTTTTTGGGGGGGTTGCTTTATTTATTTTTTTAAGATTGATTTATTTATTTGAGAGGCAGAGTTACAGAGAGAAAGAGGGAGACAGAGAGACACAGAGAGAGAGGTCTTCCATCTGCTGGTTTGTTCCCCAAATGACTGCAATGCCAGGAGCTGAGGTGATCCAAATCCAGGAGTCAGGAGTTTCTTCTGAGTCTCTCACATGAAAATCCACTTTCAAAATTACACAATAGGGGGCCAGTGCTGTGACATGGCAGGTGAAGCCACCACCTGCAGTGCTGGCATCCTCTATGGTTGCCGGTTCGAGACCTGGCTGCTCCACTTCCGATCCGGCTCTCTGCTATGGCCTGGGAAAGCAGGGGAGGATGGCCCAAATCCTTGGGCCCCTGCACCCACGTGGGAGACCTGGAAGAAGCTCCTGGCTCCTGGCTTCAGATCATCACAGCTCCAGCTGTTGTGGCCATTTGGGTAGTGAACTAGCGGATGGAAGACCCCTCTCTCTCTCTGCCTCTCCTTCTCTCTCTGTGTAACTCTGACTTTCAAATAAAATAAATAAATCTTTCAAAAAAAATACAAAAAAACAAAATTACACTATAGCTCCATGGATACCTTTGTTATCAGAGAATGGTAGGGTTCTTGTCTTGTGCAAGAAAGAATTCAGGCATAAGACAGAGAGTAGTGGGAGGTAAAATAGCAAGGTTTATTAGGGAAGCGACATCTGGACGGATGGGCACCTCTCCAGACAGAGCCTGAGGGAGAGTGCCCAGTCGCTCGGACTTGGGTTGGGGGGAGTGAGGTTACAGGGTTGACTGGAGAGACTACACCTGGGCAGGCCAGGCGGGCGGCTCAGCAGAGAGGCAGAGGGCTGAGTGCGCAGTCCAGTGGAGGCCAGGGGTTTTTAAGGAGATGGGTCTTTGTCTTCACACATCTCCTCCTGAAACAAAGAACTTTATGGATGTAGATATTAAGAAGCTGCTATCTGAGTTTTCCCCTAAAGGTATCAGACAGGAGGAAGCCTAGCTGGCACCGTCCTGAGTTTAGAGGAAGGGTGAGCAAGACCCCCTGGAGAATGGAGATCCCGAGCAGAGTGTTCGATATGCAGATACTGGGCTGCATCTGGAAGGTTATCAGGCAGAAGGGGCGGGACCCCCACCTGGAGGTTATGGGGTAGGAGGGGGCAGGGCAGGATGCGAATACTGGGCTTCGGAATGACTTTGAGATGCAGATGCATATGCTGGACATAGATGTCTTCTCTTTAGGCCTGTCACACACACATAAGCTCATATCTGGCTTCCTACCTAACACCTTAAGTGCCTTAAAATAGTGATAATCCTAATTTGTTCCTTCCACTCCTTGTGTCCTTGCTGTCACTCATTTAAATTCTATATTAGCATGTATTTATGATATATATGCATAAGTAATTGAATACATGTTATCATTTTTAGCAAATTATTGTCTCTTAGATCAGTTAAGAATAGAAAAGTAAAATGTTACCTTCATTTATTCTTTCTTTGATGCTTTTCTTTATAAAAACTTGAGTTTCTAAGCTATGTTATGTTCCTTCGCTCTAAGTAACTTATTTTTAAAAAATATTTATTTATTTATTTGAGAGGCAGAGTTAGAGAGAGAGAGACAAAGAGAGAGAGAGAGGGGTCTTCCATCCACTGGTTCACTCCCCAAATGGCTGCAATGCCCAGGGCTGGGCTGATCCAAAGCCAGGAGCCAGGAGCTTCTGCCGGGTCTCCCACACCGGTACAGTGGCTCAAGCACTTGGGCCATCTTCTGCTGCTTTCCCAGCCCCATTAGCAGGGAGCTGGATTGGTAGAGGAGCAACAGGGACTTGAACCAGAATCTATATGGGGTGCCGGCAATGCAGGCAGAGGCTTACCCTACTACACCACAGCACCGGCCCCTAAGTAACGTGTGTTTTTTTTTTTTTTTTTTTTTTTTAACAATTCTTGCCAGGTAGACCTTGTGGAAACACATTTTCTCAATGTTGTTTGCCTTAGAAAACCTTTATCCTACACCTTTTTAAGAGGCATAGAGAGAGAGAGATGACAGGCAGGGAATGCTCCCATCTATTGGTTAATCCCCAGGTTCTCACATGGCCCCTTGGCTGGGCTCAAGCTAGGAGCAAGCCATCACCTCTGCCTCCCAAAGTTTAACGAGGCAGTGCCTCTGACAGGCCAAGTGGAACTCAGTTCCAGAAGCAAGTGAGAGTGCCCAGTCTACTGTCAGACTGGCGCTTATGGGGGGGTCAGCTCCACCCTTGTGCTGCATCTCCTTCCCCCCCCCTCTCCTCTTGGCATATTGCTGGGCAAAGGGTGTGAAATTAGTGAAATTCCTCCCAAGGTTTTATTACCCAGTGTTATCAAACGGAATAGCCCCAGAGTACCCCCCATGGTGCAGGGCCAGGAAGGGTCTCCTGGGATGTCCCCAGGTGGGGAGGGGGGCACCCAGGCAGTCATCAGGATGGGGACAGAACTTTCCTGTGCAAATGCTAGGCTGCTTCCAAAGCACGCTTCTAAGGCTGCTACCTTGCTTCCCACATGCATTTTTTCCCTCTGGCCTCTCCCACACACACAGGCTAACATGAACTAAGGTTCCGATGTAGGACATGGAAATCCACGTCTTACCCAGTAGGCCAAATGCCCACCTTCTCCTTTTTTTATTTTAAGATTTATTTATTTATTTGGAAGAGTTACACAGAGAGAGAGAAGGAGAGGCAGAGAGAGGGAGAAAGAGAGAGCGAGCTTCCATCCATTGGTTCACTCTCCAAATGGCCACAATGGCCAGAGCTGCGCCGATCCAAAACCAGGAGCCAGGGGCTTCTTCCAGGTCTCCCACGTGGGTGCAGGGGCCCAAGGGGCCTGGGCCATCTTCTACTGCTTTCCCAGGCCACAACAGAGAGCTGGATTGGGAGAGGAGCAGCTGGGACTAGAACCGGCGCCCATATAGGAAGCAGGCGCTGCAGATGGAGGATTAACCTCCTGCGCCACGGCGCTGACCCCCCCCCCCCTTTCTCTTATTAAGGGTAGTGTCCCTGGGTGCAGAACATACGTGGGTTCCTTTCCTCTCTCAGCACTGAATAACTTGCACACAGTTTCTGGGACATTACATGTAATTCTTACCTTTTCTCCACTTCTTCCCAAAATTTTTCCTTTACCTTCGACTTTCTATCATTTCAAAATAAATGTGCTTCAGATAGAGGTTCTTTTTGGAGGGGGCACTTATCTTGTTTCATGTTTCAGAGCTTCCTGGATCCGTGGTCTGGTATCTTGATATGAGATAAGGCAGGGAAATAGCTTAGGGCCACAAGATGGAAGCCACACCCCCTCATGTAATCCTATCTGCTCAGCTGTCAGTCGGATGACTCCTTGCCCAGGATGTCCCCTCACCTGGGACCTGGGGACCCTCTCCCCCCTCCCTTTTCTCTCCCTTAGTGGAACAACGTGGCCAGAGGGCGTTTGCTTTCTCTCTAGAGAAAAGCAAGACCTACCTGGCCTTGTCTGTTTATCTTACACAGGATCAGGTAGGCTCTGAGAAAGCCCCAGCAAGTTAGGCTTGGGTTCAAAAGCTTCCCTGTGGCAGACTGTGTTAAGAAAGGAAGGGAGGGAGGGAGGGAGGAAGGAAGGAAGGAAGGGAGGGAAGAAGGGAGGGAGGGAGGGAGGGAGGAAGGGTGTACTTTGACTTTCCTCAAATTAAAAGGCCATTTCCCCCAAACCCAGGAAATTCCAGCAACAGCGCCCACCTACCTAAGCAAGCATGATGAGCAAGTTCCTGGACATGGCCAACCTGCTTGTTCTGTTTCTGCTTCCTTCCACCTTTTCTGTGGACCAGCTGCCTCTGCTCAGCTCCTCAGAGCATTCATTCTATTTTATGGACTGAAATGCTGCCCCAGTGTAGAATAACCAATAAAAAGCCAATTAGATCATCAAACCAATACTGCTGCAATTTGTTTCATTTTTAATGTTTTATTTATTTGAGTTGAAGGAGAGAAAGAGAGAGCTTCTGATGTGGAAAAGCTTAGATAAATAATTTTAAAGATTTACTTATTTATTTGAAAGTCAGGGTTGCACAGAGAGAGAAGGAGAGGCAGAGAGAGAGAGGTCTTCCATCCGTTGGTTCACTCCCCAAATGGCCACAACAGCTAGAGCTGTGCCAATCCAAAGCCAAGAGCCAGGAGCTTCTTCCAGGTCTCCTGTGTGGGTGCAGGAGCCCAAGGACTTGGGCCATCTTCTACTGCTTTCCCAGGCCATAGCAGAGAGCTGGATTGGAAGAGGAGCAGCAGGGACTTGAACCAGCCGGCACTACAGGCGGCTGCTTTACCCGCTAAGCCACAGCGCCAGCCCTAGATAGATAATTTTAAGTACAGGATCTTGAAGTTGCACATCCTTCACTCTGTGTTGCCATGTTCACCCACCTGTCAATCAGGGGACCCCCTCCCCAGGAAGTACTTCCTCTTACCAGGGATATGGGGGTGGGACCACGTAAACACTTCTGTTTTTCTTTTATGATTTATTTATTTATTTGAAAGTCAGAGTTACACAGAGAGAGGAGAGGCAGAGAGGTCTTCTAACAGATGGTTCACTCCCCAATTGGCTGTAGCAGCCAGATCTGCGCTGATCCGAAGCTGGGAGCCAGGAGCTTCTTTCAGGTCTCCCACAAGGGTGCAGGGTGCAGGGGCCCAAGGACTTGGGTCATCCTCCACTGCTTTCCCAGACCACAGCAGCGAGCTGGATCGGAAGAGGATCAGGTGGGTCTTGAACCAGCGCCCATATGGGATGCCAGCACTGCAGGCCAGGGTGTTAACCCGCTGCGCCACAGCACTGGCCCCAATGCTTCTGTTTCTCTAAAGCTCGTAACGAAGAGTGGGAGCTCTCTCCTCCTCGTGGACTCAGGACAAGCAGAGCAGGGTATGGTAATTCCTTTTCTTTGGCCCGCTTTCCCGAAACAAAGCCCTAATGAACCTGTATATTTTGCTTACTTTGTAAATAAAGTTATCACACTGCATGCCCGTGTTTGGGCCTGTGTTTAGAATTCTTCTCTGAGTAAAAGGCAAGAGCCTGGAAAATGAATTTAGACCCAGTCTGGCCCAGAACACTCCCATCTACTGGTTCACTCCTTAAATGCCTGCAACAGCTGAAACCAGGAACTGGGAACCAATCCTGGCCTCTCATATGGGAGACAGGACCCAATCACTTGATTCAGCACTGCTTCCTGGGGTCTGCCTTGGCAGGAAGCTGGAATCAGGGGCTGGCACCTGCTGTGAATCCGTGGTCTTCTGTTGTGGGAGGCAGGTGTCTCATCAGCTTCTTCACTGCCTGTCTCCATCATGTATGTATGCATATATATATGTGTGTGCGTGTGTGTGTGTATATATATATATATATTTTGGACCCTTCTTTAGTGGCCTGCTACCTGCTGGAGAGGTGTTAAACAGCGACGGTGCTTCTCTGTCTGCTCCTGCGGGGTCAGAAGCACAAGTCCATGATCAGAACACAGACCCGTGGCATCGGGAAGACAAAACCCTTATCGTCCACTCTGGGAACACAGTCTGGCTGCCTGTCACGGGGCTGGGAGTGGGACGATGTGTAGTTGCTGCCACACGAGGCTGCAGTGGACCCGAACTAACCACAATGTACTGGCCGCACCTTCCCTCGGGAGCTGCAAACTTTTGCATAGCGCCCAGAATTCCAAAATAGCTCCATCAGTCGGCTTCTGCCAGTGCGGTTGTGGTTCCCATGGAGAGCAGATTCCTGGAGCTTCTCCCTCTGCCATCGCCCCCGACTTTCCACGCTCCGTTAGTCCTCCGTTCTGGTCCCGCTCATTTTAAATTTGCGGTGTCAAAATTCTAATGTAACATTTATGAAAACTGACTGCCACTTGCTGTGTGGAATTTAGAATGACTGAGAGTTGTACCTGGAAATTAATTTTTGATAACACCTTAAGGGTTTCTTCGTGTTGAATTCCAGATTATGCAAGGGCAAATGAGGGCTTGTTTGTGAGTATCAATAAGATGCAGATCAGAACACACCAGAAGAAAAAGGAGGGGGCCCAGGGAGTGGCAGCTTGGAGACCACCCTAAAAACACTGAATTGCCACTATGATAAAAATAAGGAAACACACATTCAAAAAAATTCTTTATTTAAAAAAAATGCAGAGTTACAGAGAAAGGGAGAGACAGAGAGAGATCTCCCATCTGCTGGTTGACTCCCCAAATGGTCACGATGGCCAGGACTGGCCTGACCAAAACCAGGGGCCTGGAACTCCATCTGTGTCTCCCACATGGGTGGCAGGGGCCCCAACACTTGGACCATCTTCCGTTGCCTCTCCAGGCATGTTGGCAGGAAGCTGGATTGGAAGTGGAGCCAGGACTCCAACAGGCACTCCAAAATGGGGTGGCAGGGTCACAGGCAGCAGCTTAATCCTCTGCACCACAATGCTGACCCCAAGGAAGGCACGCTCTCTCTCTCTCTTTCAATATATATATATGTACATATTTATACATATATATGTATATATATTTACTTATTTTCATTTTATTTGAAAGGCAGAAATGCTCAAGTTTTCCTTCCTACCGAGTTTTAGAAATGTTACAGCTCTTTCTGCTGGGTTCTTTGTCTCGCAGACATGAAGAGTGAGTGAGCCACACAGACAATGGAGCACGTGAGCAGAAGGGAAAGTTTATCAAGCAATAGACAAAGCAGGAGAGAGGAAGCTCGCAGAAATGCCTAGTGGGTTCCCAGAGCACTGGCCAAAAAAGAGGTGGGGTCTAGGGGTTTTTATGTTTTTCAACGGGGAGGATTTCCCTGACTGGTGAGGGGGTATGTGAATGAGGTACGTAAAACGTGCTGTTTTGGAGACTCCAAGATGGCGGAATAGGGAGAGAGCTTGTTGCTCTAATCTAGAAGAAGATAGTTAAAAAAGTGGAGAGAGTGCACTCTCAGGGAAGAGTTAGGGAGAGAACTGCAGGGGAAACTCCACGCAAATTAGAGGGACACTGTGGACCTACATGGAGGGTGTGGACATGCACAACTCAGGACCCCAGCAGCCGAGAGCCCCGGCACCAGCTTTGGAGAGGGAGCTGACCACACCTCCCCATCTGCCCTGGAGGCAGCCTGCCCATGTGTTTCCTGGAAAGGGGAAGGCAGAGGTCTCTGCACCTGGGAAATGTAAGGCCACTACAAAACACACCAGACACCGGAGTAAGGGAAATGGTGTATTGGAGAAAACCCAGCAGACTGGAGGGAAGGGTGAGGAAGGAGAAAAGAGGGCGAAGGAGAGCCTAAGAGAGATCAAGAGAGAGAGAGAGATCAGGAGACGGAGAGAAGGAGAGAGAGCGAGAGAGTGAGAGAGAGCCACGTGTCCAGGAACAGGGCCTTTTAAAACCTTGCTGTAGGGCGGGCAGGGAAACAGGAGCCGCCAATCCCATTAGGATGGGGGTGGAGCTTGACACTGGTGGTCGGGCCATGTAGCCACCTGGCTTCCAGCAAAGGCAGGGTGGGGGCTAGAGCCTAGGATGGTGTCAGGGTGTAGATCGCACCATAGATAAGACTGCGCCATTTTCCTAACAGGAAACGCCAGACACGGTTACATGGTTTAAGTTGTTAGCGGCACCCCAAGGAAACAGCAAGTTCAGTGAAAACTTGTCCTGAACGTGGAGCCCCGTCTCCTCCTGACCTGGTTCTGAGACTAGCTCCGGCCAGATCTGCATGCTCTGGACAAGCCTTGGAGTCTTCGCTGGGGAATCCAGGGTTCCCCGAGGACCTCGCTCAGCCAGAACTTGAAGGGCCCCAACCCACGGACTCGGGACTTCCATTTACCTAGTTGGTGCTTGATTCAGCGTTGTTATAAGCCCTTTTACCTCTTTTAAAAACTGCTGTGTTTATCAGGCAGTAGCATTAAGTACATTCACGGTGTCGTACAGTCCACTCCACTTCCACAGCTTTTCAACATCTCCAGCAGAAGCTCTATGGCTATGGAGCAGCAACTCCCTCATTTGTCTCCCGAGCCTCTGGAGGCCTCTCATTTCCGTCCTGTCTCTGTGAGTCTTCCTGTTCCAGCGACTTCTCACAGTGCACTCAGAGTATTTGTACTTTTGTGTCTGGTTTATTTCACTCTGGATGGATCTCCGTGTGTCGTAGCATGAATCAGAATTCTCTTCCTTGTGTGACTAATGTTCCGCTTTATGTAGATACTAGGCTTTGTTTATCCATCAGTTGATATGCACTTGAGTTGTCTCTGCATTTTGTCTATTTAAAATAATGCTTAAAAAAAAAAAGAAAGTAAAATGGACTGTTTTTATTGGTTCCTGAGACAGATATAAATAAGGGGTTGAGAAGTGATCATTTTGGTTGGTTAACTGAGTGAAAGGTAAGTGACCAATCACAGGAGCCTTGCTCAGAATCCTCTCATTTGACTTCTCCCTGGTCCTCTGAGACTCATCTCCAGATGGTGGGGAGGGACCTCCCTGGTCCCTGTCTGCCGCCCTAGCTGGGAATCTGTTTTAGATAGACACACAAAAGCCTTCCATCCGTTGGTTCACTCCTCAAATGTCCAAAAACAGCCAGGCTGAACTCTGGAGCCAGGAATTTGATCTCCCATATGGATAGCAGAACCCAAGTACTTGAGCCGCCACTGCTGCCTGGCAGGGTTTGCATTGGCAGGAAGCTGGGTGGGAAGCAGAGCTGGGACCCAAACCCAGCTCTCCAACACGGCTGTAGGTGTGCCAGGCAGGGTTCTTCCTGCTGTGCCAATGCTCTCCCTGGAAATCTTTCTCTTTTAGAATCTGCTGCATTATTTGGACTCCTGCTGGGAGTAAAAGCTGAAACTCTTCTTCACACAGGAGAGTGATTGTCCTCGCTAGGGCTTAAACATCTCACATGATTTTTGTTTCCACGGAATCCTCTTTGGCATATTAATACTTTACCGACATGCATATAGGTTGGTGTTTTAAATTTGGTTCTAAGGCATGAAACATAATAAATGAAGCCATTGTAAATTGGAAAAGGGCACTATTATTCAATTTTAGCTGTAGAATACCTTGTAATCATTTGAAAATCACTATCATAAATCATCCAGATATCCCATAAATTTAACAGTTCAGCATTCAAACTTTATTCCCTAGACAGTATATTTTACAAAAACCCATTGCTTTTGTTCATTAGAATTGTGCAACAATTAAGTTTCTGAAAATAAAATATAATCAATATAGGAAAATAGAAAAGTGTGGAAAAGCACAAGGAAGAAAATATAAATCACTCATAATGCCATCATTCAGAAATGTACATTGTTAGCATTACAGAGTGTTCAGTCTTTTTTTCTTTAAATCTTGTTTCCACTTATAGCCTAAACTTTTAAAGAAAAAGACAATAGGGGGCCGGTGCCGCGGCTCACTAGGCTAATCCTCCGCCTAGCGGCGCCGGCACACCGGGTTCTAGTCCCGGTCGGGGCGCCGGATTCTGTCCCGGTTGCCCCTCTTCCAGGCCAGCTCTATGCTGTGGCCAGGGAGTGCAGTGGAGGATGGCCCAGGTGCTTGGGCCCTGCACCCCATGGGAGACCAGGAAAAGCACCTGGCTCCTGGCTCCTGCCATCGGATCCCGGCCGCAACGCGCCGGCCGCGGCAGCCATTGGAGAGTGAACCAACGGCAAAAGGAAGACCTTTCTCTCTGTCTCTCTCTCACTGTCCACTCTGCCTGTCAAAAATAAAAAAAATAAAAAAATAAAAAAAAAGAAAAAGACAATAGGAAAAATGACAAGACATTTAAATAGCACTTCATTGAAGACTGTCTACATGGTCAAGACATCTATTCCAAATAAGGGAAATTCAAATTAAAATCTCAACAAGAAGGTACTGCATAACCACACAACTAATAAACTTTTAGAAGACTCACATTGGGGCCAATGTTTGTGGTTCAGTGGGTTAAGCCACTGCCTGCAATGCAAGCATCCCAAACGAGTACTGGTGTATTTTTTGTTTGTTTGTTTTTAAAGATTTATTTTTGTATTTGAAAGGCAGAGGCAGAGAGAGAGAGAGAGAAAGAGAGAGAGGTCTTCCACCCACTGGTTCACTCCTCAAATGGCCACAATGGCCGGAGCTGAGCAGATCCGAAGCCAAGAGCTAGGAGTTTCTTCTGGGTCTTTCGGGTGGGTGCAGGGACCTAAGGACTTGGGCCATCTTCTACTACTTTCCCAGGCAGATTGCAGAGAGCTGGGTCAGAAGTGGAGCAGCCAGGACTCGAACCAGCACCCGTATGGGATACTGGCACTGCAGGCAGCAGCTTTACCCACCACGCCACTGCACCGGCCCCAGGAGTACTGGTTTGAGTCCTGGCTGCTCCACTTCAAATCCAGCTCCCCTCTAATGTACCCAGTGCTAAAGCAATGGAAAATGGCCTAAGTACCTGGGAACCTGGCACCCACATAGGAGACCCAGATGGAGTTCCAGGCTCCTGGCTTTGGCCTGGCCCAGGCCTGGTAGTTGCAGCCATTTGGGAAATGAATGAGTAGATGGAAGATTCCCCCCCACCTTCTGCCTTTTAAATAAAATAAATCTTAACAACAACAACAAAAAGTATCTCCAGTATTACTAAGATGTGAAACCATGGGAAATTTCGTATGAGTGACAATGGCGACAAATAGTGATCAGCACTTGGACAAGTGTTTGACCTCGTCCGTTAGAGATGAGGATCCACATGGCACCTCATCCAGCGTTTCTGCTTTTAATATTTACTCACAGAGTTGTGTGCCTCTGTGCAAAGTGCATTTAGGAGAGTATTCACAGTGGCATTATTCCCAGAAGCCCCAAACAAAACCAAATGCATTCCAAGAGTAGAATGAATAGGAAAATCGTGATATATACATGCAACCGTTCGGAAAAGCCTTCCCCTTCCAACAGACAGCAGTGACAAGCAACTAATACGACCACATGGCGGTGGTGCAGCGGAGCAGTGGGTTAAGCAGCCACTTAGGATGCCAGCATTCCATACCACAGCACCAGTTGGAGTCCTGGCTGCTCTGCTTCCCAGCCAGGTTTCCTCCTTAAAGCACCTGGGAAAGACTTAGGTACTTGGTCTCCTGAAACCCACATGGGAGATCCGGAAGGAGTTCAAAGATCCTGGGCTTCAGCCCAAACCTGGTTATGGCAGGGAGTGAACTAGCAGATGGAAGATCTCTCTGTATATCAAACTCCAGAAATATTTTTCCTAGGTCTTCCATCTGCTAGTTTACTCCCCAAATGTGCACAATGGCCAGAGCTGTGCCAACTGCCTTCAATAGCCGGGGCTGGGCCAGGGCAAAGCCAGGAGCCAGGAACTCCAGCCAAGTCTCCCACATGGACAACAGGGACCCAAGTACTTGAGCTTCCCCAGAATATGCATTAGCAGGAACCTGAACCAGAAGCATGAGCAGGACTCAAACCCAGCACTTGGACATGGGATACGGTGTTCTAAGTAGCAGCTTGACCACTATGGCACAACTCCCATCCCTGCTTTCCTCGTTTTAAGCTAAGTTGCTGGAGCAAGTGTTGTGGTGCTGTGGGTTAAGCCACCGGTTGTCCGCATCCCACCTGAGTGCTCAGGATCAAGTCAGGCCCTGACCTTCCAATCTAGCTTCTTGCTGAAGCTCCTGGAAGGCAGCAGGCAATGGCCCAACTACTTGGGTCCTTGTCGCCCACATGGGAGACACAAATGGAGCTCTGGCTCCTGGCTTCAGACTGGCCCAGCCCCCGCTGTTGCAGACATTTGGGGGAATTCTGTACATGCAGAATCAAGACCTTGGCCAAGGCCAAGGTCTCCGCATGCACTCACTGGGGGATGGGCCTGTGCTCTCCTGCTTTTCTGCCGTCTTTTCTTTTCCCTTCTCCTTCCCTTTGTCTTCCTCCTCTTCCTTCTTTATGGGGTGAGGCCACTGAGCACAATTCATTTTTGTCATCAGAAAAATAGCTAGAAATGTTATTTTGAAAGATAAAAAACAAGATCTATAATTAAACTCACTCCCCTTCCCCGCCCCCCGTGTAGAGGGTCTAACAAAGAGTATCGATTTTAGTATAACCTGAGTTTTTCTTTTATCTTAAAAGTTTGCTTTTCTGGGGCCAGCACTGTGGCACAGTGGGTTAAGCAGCCACCTGCAATGCCAGCATCCCATATGACTGCCAGTTTGAGTCCCAGCTGTGCCTCTTCTGATCCAGCTCCCTGATAGCCTGGGAAAACAGTGGAAGGTGGCCTAAGTGCTTGGGCCCCTGCACCCATGTGCAAGGCCCGGATGAAGCTTCTGGCTTCAGCCTGGCCTGGCCCTGGCTGTTGAGGTCATTTGGGGAATGAACCAGTGGATGGAAGATCTCTCTTTTTAAAATATTCATTTATTTATTTTGAAAGTCAAAATTACAGAGAGAGAGAGAATCTTCCATCTGCTGGTTCACTCCCCAGATGGCTGCCACAGCCAGCGCTGGGCCAGCCAAAGCCAGGAGCCAGGAGCTTCTTTCCGGTCTCCCATGTTGGTGGCAGGGGCTCAAGCACCTAGGCCACCCTCTGCTGCTTTCCCCAGGCCATTAGCAGGGAGCTGGATCAGAAGTGGAGCAGCCAGGACACAAACCAGCACCCATATGGGATGCGGCATTGCAGGAGGCAACTTTACCCACATTCCCAGCCTCAGGATCTCTCTCTCTTTCTCCCTCCCTCTCTCTCTCTCTCTCTATAACTCTGCCTTTCAAATAAATAAATACAATCTTTAAATTTTTTTTTCTAACACATCCAGGAAATATTACAACTTGCTCTCACTGTTCATTGCTCGAACGTGAGGATCTAGAAGGTATCTCTGCCGTTTTCCTAGCTGGTTCATTGATTGTCTCACAGAAAACAGATTCATCTGTGCTGGGCAGTGACGAGGCGGGGAGTAGAAAAGAGACCCCCTAACCCCTCTTACGCCCCTGAAGCCTAATAAAAGGCTTGTGAGCATTTCCAAGACATCAAGTCCAGCAAGCGTGAAACCAGCCTTGTAACGGAACTCAGCTAAGAGAGTCCGGGACTGGGGCGTGCGTGTGACTGAGCGTCACCAGCCTGCTGCAGAAAGCTGCGCGGGAGTGCGGGCCAAGGCTGCGTGGCAGCTGCAGCACTAACACGACGTTTGCCAGGTGGGCTGCATGCAGTGGCTCCAGATGTGCTTTTCTTGATTGGGCTCCTGGTGATAGTTAATTTCACATTTTCCCCCACAGCTGTTGCAAACAGACCCCATGACGTCAGATCAGACCCCCTCCTCTTTGGGGCTTTGGCTGTGAAGTGTCTCCCTCTGTACTCGTGATCTGGCCCCAGGAAGCATTTTCCCACCCTAGCCTGGCCTCCTTCCATTCTGGCCGCAGAGACTCGGGGCTGGTTGCACAAACTTCCCGGAGACTGTGTAGCGTGTGCAGCACCCTTTGGCTTCAGGTTTCTTTCCTAGCTCTTTTGTTTGGATTTTTTCCCCTCCTTATGTCCACTGACATTACTCTAATGGTCCATTTTCTGGGAGATTAATTATACCCCCGGCACATCTGCTTTCCCATTTGAAATTTTTCTCTCTGACAGAGTTGGAAAATAATAGGAAACAGTTCACACAGCTGCCGTGGTTACCAAGACAACAAAACCAAGAAATAACTGGCTGCTTGGCTTTCTTCTCTCTTTCTCAACTACCTTCAACATTCCATTATCTTGGCCCCAGAAGCTCTGCATCTGGTTGGGACAACTAGTTTACCTTGACTATTGCCATCACTTTATTGGTTTGCAGCAAGGGTGTTATATACCCGAATTAACAGTCTGACAACAAAGCAGTTGTTGTTTTTGCCTCGCGCTTTCTTTTAAATTCTTTTAAACATTATACAGGTAATAAATTTATCTGTGTTCAATATAAGAATTTGAAACTGCAGAATTATATCAAATAAAAATGATAGGTGTTGCTTTCTAGGATCAATGGGTCAATCTGTTGACCCATATCAACCTGTCGAAGGGAAGATGATTTTAGGGAATTAAGTCAGGGTGAATTTAAAAGGAGCAATGTATTCAGACCAGTAAAAAACTGAATATATTAATACATGTGTTCTTAAAAATTAATTTCAAAGGCAGAATGACAAGAGAGGAAGAGACAGGGTAAAAGAGAGAGAGAGAGAGAGCTATCTTCCATCTGCTGGTTCACTCCCCAAATGGCTGCAATGGCCGGGGCTATGACATGCTGAAGCCAGGGTTCTCCATCCGGGTCTCTCAAGTGAGTGCAGGGACTCAAACACTTGGCCATCTTCCACTGCTTTCCCAGGTACGTTAGTAGAGCTGAATCAGAAGCAGAGTACCCAGGACTCACACCAACACTCCAGTACAGTTTGCTGGCATAGCAGGCAGTGGCTTAACCTGCTGCACCACAATACCAGCCCAAAATGCATATGCTAAAAATGAAAAAGCATGAGAGCTCTTTAAAATTTATATTAGCATTCTTGTATGAAATTCAGAAAAAAAAGATCATAAAAAGAATGTATCGGGGTCAGCAACCTGGTACAGTAGGTTAATCCTCTGCCTGCAGTGCCAACATCACATATGGGCACTGGTTCTAGTCCCAGCTGCTCCTCTTCTGGTCCAGCTCTCTGCTGTGGCCTGGGAAGGCAGTAAAAGGAAGGTCCAAGTCCTTGGGCCCGTGCACCTGCATGGGGGACTGGAAAAAAGCACCTGGCTCCTGGCTTCAGATCAGTTCAGCTCTAGCTGTTGCAGCCATTGGGGAGTGAACCAGTGGACAAAAGACCTTTCTCTCTGTTTCTCCCTCTCACTGTCTGTAACTCTACCTCTCAAATAAATAAATAAAAATCTTTAAAAAAAAAGAATGTATCACCCATAATTCTAATGCCCAAAAGTAACCAACCACCATTAATATTCAGCTTTTCAAATGATTAGTTTTATTTATTTATTTATTTTTGACAGGCAAAGTGGACAGTGAGAGAGAGAGAGAGAGAAAAAGGTCTTCCTTTGCCGTTGGTTCACCCCCCAAAGGCCGCTGCTGCTGGCTGCGGCCGGTGCACCGCACTGATCTGAAGCCAGGAGCCAGGTGCTTCCCCTGGTCTCCCACACGGATGCAGGGCCCAAGCACTTTGGCCATCCTCCACTGCACTCCCAGTCCACAGCAGAGAGCTGGCCTGGAAGAGGGGCAACCGGGACAGAATCCGGCGCCCCAATCGGGACTAGAACCCGGTGTGCCGGCGCCGCAAGGCGGAGGATTAGCCTATTGAGCCGCCGTGTCGGCCTCAAATGATTAGTTTTTATTTTAAAGTGGTATACCTTCTTTAAATAAAAAAATATAAAAACATGGAATACATACTTAGTGCTGTAAATAAAGATAAAACCAGAACTAGGGCGCGGTGGCGCACTGAGTTGATCCTCCACCTGTGGCACCGGCATCCCACGTGGGCGCCGGGTTCTGGTCCTGGTTGCTCCTCTTCCAGTCCAGCTCTCTGCTGTGGCCCGGGAAGGCAGTGGAGGATGGCCCAGGTGCTTGGGCACCTGCGCCCACATGGGAGACCACGAAAGAGGCTCCTGGCTCCTGGCTCCTGGCTTTGGATCAGCGCAGCGCCGGCCATGGAGGCCACTGGGGAGTGAACCAACGGAGGGAGGACCTTTCTCTCTCTCTTTCTCACTGTCTGTAACTCTACCTGTCCAATAAATTAAAAAAATACCCAGAACTAGTTATTCAACACTGCCTGAGTGCCAGCCCTAGTGAGAATTATTTTGGGGGTAACATTTGGCACATTGGTTTTAATATCAGTTTTTAAAACATATAGTGTATAGGCAGTTTACAAAGTATATAGCTACGGTTGCACTATATATTCAATTTTGAACTTTGATTTTTTTTCCTAAGAATCTTTGATGTGTTATATTTTTTGGTTTTTAATAGTACATTAACAGAGTACTTTTGAAGTTTTGTTAATTGATGGACATTTCAGTGACTGCATGATATGATTTATACAACCTTTATATGCCTACTGTATATTCCTTTACACAGTAGGGTTGTTGATTTCTTCCAGTGGATTTATCAAAAGTGCTCATCCAGGTTATGAACAGTCTGACAGCTCTTGAAGATGCTGGCCTGGCCACAGGCTGCACCAGCCCACACTGTCAGTGTTGCTGTGGATTTGTTCAGAGAGGAGAAGCTTGGTGGGGACAAGAGGCGCGGAGTCATGACACACACAGCGGGAGTCGGGGGAAAGTGGGCTAGAGGCGAGCAGCTGGCAGAGTCCTTTATTTCAGTTGGTGCAGCAGCTTATATAGCCGAGGCAGCCAATCTGGTCAAGGGGCAGTTTATGCCATAACCAATCGCTGCCTGTTGCTAGGCCGGCACCTTTGCCAGGTGGGTTCCGCCACCATTTCCTGAGTAACGCTGGCTCACCAGCACCATCTTGGCACGGCCTTCTCATTCCACCACATTTGTCCCTTTTCATTTATTTTTGAGCAATGGGAGGCATGATCCTTGGCCATACCACTGTTGACCCTGTTTCCATGTGGTCTCCATATGCAGCTGTGCCTGTGTTAGGTTGTCCCCCAAGGGATCTTACCCGTCGTTGACTAACCAGCCCTCAAAATTGGAGACCATAGGAGTGCTTGCTCAAATAAGGGTAGGAATGAGGAATAATGGTAATCAGGAATGGCGTGACCGCACAGAGGCTGTGGGCCATCTGAGTGATTGACCAGAGCTAAGTGGAGTATAAAGCAGTGTCTGATGTGGCTGTGGGCAGTTCCTCAGGACAGGGTGATAGGCAGGTGCTTGACAATCGGTAGCAGGTGCATCCACTAACAAGGCGGACTCTCAGTCTTGTTCAGCTGGTTCTGGTTGGCTGGCAGTTGCAGGCTTGATGTTTCTGGCTGGTGCCCAGATGGCTTTCCCGCATTCTCTGGAAAGACACAAGCATATCCTCGGCCCTTGGTTAGCAGAAGCCTTTTTACAGGCGTTGGAATCCAGGTCCTGAATTCTGCATTCACTCCGATATTAATGGCAAACATGCAGGTGGGATGGGGTCTAGCGGCTGTCCTGAGAGCCTGGGGTACCCGGGGACTGCCACAAACATGGGGATCCTCACTGGGTGTGGATGGGATGACCTCGCATGGTTATCGCCTCGAGGTTATCTAAGATCATCCTACGGATATTTGGGGGGTGGCTGACCAGGCATTGCTGCGTTGTCTGCTATCATGTCATTTCACCATCAGAGCTCTCTCTCTCCCTAAGTCATCAACTGTTGTCTGTGAGACAAGGACTTGGAGTGTCAGGCTCTTATCACTCACAGATTCACTATGTTTGGTAATCTGCGTGGGATTCTGAAAGGGGGGTATGTTTCCCAAGTTTGAGCACTTAAGAGCAGCGTGCCATGCCAACTCTAGCCAAAGGAAAGACACGCACAGCACTGCTGCCATAACAAAACCAATTCCTAGCACCTCAGCGGCTGATGGCATTATGCATGGGGTTCCCTATGTTAGACGAACAGTGGTGTATCAGATTGTAAGTATGTCCTGTGCTTAGTGGGGAACTTCCTTGACTCGTTAGGTCAAGGCCGTATGCCCACACAGTGTCTCTGGAGCATCACCTCTCTCAAGTGAGGGAAGATGACTTGGTTCCAAATTCTGGGATGATCAGTCCCTTATATGAATTTGCAGGGCGAACCGAGAGTAAAAGGAGGAGCCAAGAAGCAGCGTATGCTTCTGGGCAGTGTGTGCCTAACCTGGGGTCACTTAGACCGAGGACAAGGACAAGGAAAGGGGCGTAGGAGAGGGTTCTGTGCTCACCCTCACAGAACCAAACAGCACACAAAACACTGAGGGGCCTACTTGCCGTAATCAAGGGGGGACTTCGCCAAGTCTGACTCGCTGTCTCTCTCTCAGTCACGTTGGTACCAGATGTTGCTGTGGATTCATTCTGAGAGGAGGAGTGTGGTGAGGGCAAGAGGTGTGGAATCACCACACAGACACCGGGAGCTGGGTGAAAGTGGGCCAGAGGCGAGCAGCCTGTAGACTCATTTATTTCAGTTGGTGTGGCAGCTTATGTAGCCGAGGCAGCCAATCTGGTCAAGGGACGGTTTATGCCCTAACCAATCACTGCCTGTTGCCAGGCAGGCTCCGTTGCCAGGTGGGTTCCAAAGCCATTCCTGAGTAACTGACATTCGCTTGCCAGCAGCCATCTCAGCACAGCCTTCTCATTCCACCACATGTCACCATCATCAGTGCGACCACCCTGGATGCTGTGTTCCCTGTCTTTCAAAGTCAACAGCAGCAATGTGGCAATGGGGATGTAGTGTCTGTCTGAACACACCTGGCTTTAGTGGCTTACCCGTGGTTGCTAGAGTCATTCCCTTCAGCCACGAGTGTTTCTCTCTTCCAACGCTGTGTTCTTTCCCCAGCAGCATTGTTTCTGAGCCAGGAGTCACAGGTCACTCCCAGGAGCGGGTGGGTGTGCTCTTTTGCTCTAAGATCAGGAGTTCAGTCTCTTTTCCTTTTGGTGGTGGTGGTGGAGGTGGGTGGTTTTGATATAAGTTATTTATCACGCTTATAATCACATTTGTCTTTTGTACCTGCTAGAAACACAGGGAAGAGCTTATCCCTGTTCAGTTGCTGCTCTCGCAGTCAAATCAGATCATCTTTTCCTTTTAAAATAAATTCTTCTTAGCTTAGACAAGGCCTTTTTCAAAGGCTCACTAAATATTAAGTTCTGTTTTTTACCAGCTTAAGTTGGGGTATATTGTAGAAGAATCATTAAAAAGCATTCTCCTCCAAATTGCAAGCAGGTATGCCCAGAGCGTGCACTGCATCACCCCCATCTTGCAGTGCCTGGTCACTGGGTTTTAAGCTCTGGGTCTAAGAGGGTTTCTTTTTTTTTTTTTTTTTTTTTTTTTTGACAGGCAGAGTGGACAGTGAGAGAGAGAGACAGAGAGAGAAAGGTCTTCCTTTGCCGTTGGTTCACCCTCCAATGGCCGCCGCTGCAGCCGGCGCACCGCGCTGATCCTGGCAGGAGCCAGGAGCCAGGTGCTTTTCCTGGTCTCCCATGGGGTGCAGGGCCCAAGCACCTGGGCCATCCTCCACTGCACTCCCTGGCCATAGCAGAGAGCTGGCCTGGAAGAGGGGCAACCGGGACAGAATCCGGCGCCCCAACCGGGACTAGAACCCGGTGTGCCGGCGCCGCAAGGTGGAGGATTAGCCTATTGAGCCACGGCGCCGGCTTAAGAGGGTTTCTTTCCAGTGTGTTTTGTTTCTCCATTTGGGCATCACTTAATGTCACTTTTTAAAAATGAAATAGATGCTATACTTCAGTAAGAGTAGATTTCCCTTCATAGAAAATAGAAATTTTTCCACCATAGGAAAAGTTTCTTTTTCCTCTTTCAGAATTTGTCTAACCAAAAAACAAACAAACAAACAAACAAAAAACTAAAAGTGCCACAGAGTTTTGATGCCTGCATCCCATCTCAGAGTGCCTGACTTTTCACTAAAGTTTTCTCCAGCTTATGGCTGCTATAAATAATGTTAGCATTGGTGTGCAAATATCTTTGCTTTCTTTAGATAGACTCCTAGGAGTGGAATTGCTTGATCATATTGGAATTCCATTTAAATTTTTTAACATTTATTTTATTTGTTGATTTGAAAGGAAGAGTTACAGAGAGAGAGAGAGTAAGAGGGCTTCCATCTGCTGGTTCACTTATCCAAAGGCCACAATGACCAGGGTTGAGCCAGATTGAAGTCAGGAGCCTGGAACTGCAGCCAGGTCTCTCACATAGGTGGCAGGGGCCCAAGTACTTGGGCCATCTTCTGCTGCTTTCCCAGGTGTATTAGCAGGGAGCTGGATGGGAAGTGGAGCAGCTGGGACTTGAACCAGCACTCATTTGGGAGGCTGGCATTACAGTCTGCAGCTTTTGTTGCTGTGCCAACATGCTTGCTCTTGTTTAAGTTTTCGAGAAAGCACTAAAATATTTTGTGCAGCAGCTACATCATTTTTTTATTCCCACCAGCTATGCACCAGAGTTCCAATTTCTCTGTATTCTAGCCAGCACCTGTTATTTTCCATTTTTATATAATATCCATGCTAACAGGTGTGAAATGGTATCTTGCTATAATTTTGAGTTGCTTTTCCTTAACGACTAATGTTGTTGAGCATCTTGATCAGCCATAGTGTAACTTCCTTGGGATAATGTCTGTTCACGTTCTTTGCCCATTTGTGGACTGGATTGTTTGTTGTTGGTTGTAACAATTCTTTAAACATCCTAGATATAGTTCCTTTTCATATAGATGATTTGCAATTATTTTATCCAATTTTTAAACTCTTTTGGTAGTGTCCTTTGATGCACAAAAGTTTCCAACTTTGATGAAGTCCACTTTACTGTTATTTTTATTCATTATCTTTGATTTTGTTGTCATATCCAAGAAATCATCACCAAATCCAAAGTCACAAAAATTTTATTTATTTTTCTTATACGTGTTTTATAATTTTATTCTTAGCTTTACATCTTTGATCCATTTTGCATTGATTTGTGTATTTTGTGTAAATAAAGATTCCAACTTCAGTTTTTGTGTGTTGATATCCAGTTTTTCCAGCCCCACTTGTTGGGAAGATAAATCTTTCGTTGTTGAATGGCCTTGGCACTCTTGTCAGAAATCAACTGAATATATTTGTGAGAGTATTCATAGGCTGTACATTCTGTTCCATTGGCTTGTATGTGTGTGCTTATGCCAGTAGCGTTCCATTGTAATTACTAAAGTTTTGTAGTACATTTTGAAATCTGGAATTGTGAGAACTCCAAATTTGTTTTTCTTCCCCAGATTTCTTTGGCTATTTGGGGGCCCCTTGACATTTCAATACATATAGATTTTTTTTTTTCACAGGAGCCAGGTACTTATCCTGGTCTCCCATGGGGTGCAGGGCCCAAGCACTTGGGCCATCCTCCACTGCACTCCCTGGCCACAGCAGAGAGCTGGCCTGGAAGAGGGGCAACTGGGACAGAATCCGGCGCCCCGACCGGGACTAGAACCCGGTGTGCCGGCGCCGCTAGGCGGAGGATTAGCCTAGTGAGCCGCGGCGCCAGCCTCAATACATATAGATTTTAAGTTGGATTTTTCTATTGATTTAGAAGTTTGATAGGAATTCCATTTACTCTGTCAATCACTTTGGATAGTATGATTTTCCAGTCCCTGGACATGGCATGTCTTTCCATTTATTTATGTGTTCTTTAATTTCTTTCAGCAATATTTTGTAGATACAGTACACAGATCTTTTGTCTTCGAATTTATTCCCAAGTATTTATTCTGATTGGTGCTAACGAAAATGGAAATATTCCCTTAATTTCCTTTCTGGCAGGTTCATTGCTGGTGTATAGAAGTGAACTGATATTTGTGTGTTGATTTTGTTGTCTTCAACTTTTTTTTTTTTTTGGACAGGCAGAGTGGACAGTGAGAGAGAGAGACAGAGACAGAGAGAAAGGTCCTCCCTTGCTGTAGGTTCACCCTCCAATGGCTGCCACGGCCGGCGCGCTGCGGCTGGCACACCGCGCTGATCCGAAGGCAAGAGCCAGGTGCTTCTCCTGGTTTCCCATGAGGTGCAAAGGCCCAAGCACTTGGGCCATCCTCCACTGCACTCCCTGGCCACAGCAGAGAGCTGGCCTGGAAGAGGGGCAACTGGGACAGAATCCAGCCCCCCGACCGGGGCTAGAACCCGGTGTGCCGGTGCTGCAAGGCGGAGGATCAGCCCACTGAGCCATGGCGCTGGCCCAACTTTGTTTAATTCTTTTTTTTTTTCTAAAGATTTGCTATTTATTTGAAAGGCAGAGTGACAGACAGAGAGGGAGAGAGAATCAAAAATCTTCCATCCACTGGTTCATTCCCAGATGGCTGCAATAGCTGGGACTGGACAAGGCTAAAGCCAGGAACCGGGAACACCATCTGTGTCTTCCACATGGGTGGCAGGAGCCCAAGTACTAAATCCATCACCAGCTACTTCCCAGGTGCATTGTCTGGGAACTGGATTGGAAACAGAGTAACCAGGGCTGGACCTTCCACTTTTATAATGGAATATGGATGTTGTAAGCCTCCGCTTGACCTGCTGTGCCCTAACCACTGACCCCTTATTGAATTCTAACAGCTTTGTGTGCGTGTGTCAAATCTTCAAAGGTTTTTATATATAAGAGCATACAATTTTGCTTTTCCCTTTCTAATTTAAATACCTTTTCTTTTCTTGCCTGATCACCTTGGCTAAAACTTCCAGTGCTATGTTGAACAGAAATGGGAAAAGTAAGTACCCTTGTCTTGTTACTGATTGATGAAAAAGTTTTCAATTATCATGACACCAATATACAATTTAATTCTCTGAAAGGTAGAGAGAGAGAGAATTTTCATTCCCCAAAATATCCTGAAGCCAGGAGCCCGGAACTCCATCTGGGTCTCTTACATGGGTGGTGCGGTCCCAGGCATTTGGAATGTCTTCTGCTGCCTTCGACGTCCTGTTAGCAGGAGCTGGATCAGAGGCAGAGCAGCCAGAACCTGAGCTGGCACTCGTGGGATACCGGGGTCACTACACCACAACGCTGGTCCCAGCTCTTGGTGTTTTGTATATTGCCTTTCTCACACTGACAAAATTTTCTTCCATTCCTAGTTTGTTGAGTGTTTTTGTCATGAGTGGGTGCTGAATTTTGCCAAATGCTCTTTCTACATGAACTGAGATGATTGTGTGGGATTCTCCACTTTGTTCTATCAGTATGGTTATTTCATTCATTGATTTTCATATGCTAAAATATTCTTGCCTACTTGGGATAAGTCTCCCTTGCACATAGTTTATATACCTTTTAATATGCTACTGAATTTGATTTGCTAGTATTTTGTTGAGGATTTTTATTTACTACTGGCAATTTCAAAAAATCATGACCAAACCCTAAGTCATAAAAACTTTTACCATATTTTAAGAGTTTTTTTAATTTAGCACTTAGGTTAAAATGTTTGATCCATTTTGAGTTAATTTGTGTATATTCATAAGGATTTTTTTTTTTGAGAGGTAGAGGGACAAAGAGAGATAGATACCTCATTTGTTGCATCACTCTCCCAATAGCCAAAATGGCCCACTGGGGCCAGAACCAGTAACCAGGCACCCAATCCAGGGATCATGTGGTGACAGGTACACTTGAGCCATCACCTGCTCAGGAAGCTGGAAGTGGGGTCTGGAGCGAATGCCTGCCCTACAGGGGATATTACGCCACAGTTTTCTTACAGTGTCTATGTCTGGCTTTGGTATGGGAGTACTCCCAGCCTCATCACAGGAATGTTTCCTCTGCTTCAGTATTTAGAAGAGTTAGAAAAAGGTTGGCGTTAACCCTTCTTGGTGTTTTGTAGAATTTACCAATGAAGCTTACGTTCTACACTTCCCTCTGTGAATATTTTTGGTTACTAACTCAATCTCCCTACTAGTTAAAGGTCTATTTATATTTCCTTCATAACTCAGTTTTTATAGTTTGTGTGCTTAGAAGAATTTATCCATTTCATCTAGCTTGTTCAACTTATTTTGGCTTCTAATTATTGATGGCATTCTCTTACAATGGTTTTTTCTCTGAAAATCAGTACTAATATTTATTTATTTTATCTCTTATCATCATATAAAACTATGATATGAGAACAAAATAAATTGAATTGGGGCAACTATTGAAATTAAACTTCCTATTTTTAAAAAAGAGTTATGCACTTTTTGAGATGCAGGGTTACAGACAGGGAGGAAGAAGCAGAGAGAGAGAGAGAGAGAGAGAGAGAGAGAGGGAGAGATAGCTTCCATCCACTAATTCAGTGAAATTGGATAAATCTCCCTGGACACCCAAAGATATTAGTGGGAAAACCCTCAGAATTTTTAACCTTCAGATTTGTTTGATTATCTATTTATTTATTTGAAAGGCAGAATGACACAGCGAGAGATACAGAGAGAGAGACAGAGACAGAGAGAGAAAGCTTCTGTCTGCTGGTTCACTCCTCCAGCTGGCTGCAACAGCCTGGGCTGGACCAAGCTGCAGCCAGAAGCCAGGAGCTCCATCCAGGTCGCTCACATGAGTGTTACTTGAGCCATCACTTGCTGCCTCTCAGGATGTAAATTAGCAGGAAGCTGGATTGAAAGTGGAGTAGCCAGGACTTGGAACAGGCACTCTGATGTGGGTCAAGACAGCCCCAAGCAGCAGCTTAATCTGCTAGGTGTACTTTTGATCATAGTGAGGATGGTTTCTCGAAATTGGAAAGCAGTCCAAAGAACTAAAAGTCAGGATGCTCGAGGTGGTAGGAAAAATCTTATTATTTTAGGATAGTTCAGAGAGTCAATGTCATTTCAAACCAGAGACAATGGTGTGAATTGGTAAAACCTTTTGACAAAGAAACTGGGCAATATATTCTAAACTTGGGTCAATAATTTTAATTTTGATGATCCATTCTAAGGAAAACTCTTAAATAGCTAAGGAGTTTTAAATGAGAAAAATGAAATAACACTTTCTGTATAGTATTTTATAGTCCCAGGACACGACTGGGAGAGTTCAAAAGAAAGCATGGATTTGTCCACAGCCGTAGAAGATCAGAGCTTGTTATCAATACGGCAAAGAGCTTGTTATCAGGTACCTTGTTTTTCATTCCATGTCCACAGCTCTTTTGTGAAGAGAAAGAGAAGACGAAAGCCAGATTTGTTTGTTATTAGCGCTTCAATGGAGTTAACCTGGCCAAGAGTTTTGGTGGTAAACCATGATCTTTCATTAAGGAACAAAGCAGGGATTTATTCTGCAAGATAGCAAGATGGAATGATAAATGAAAAGTAATTGCAGTGCAGAGTAGCTGCATGTCATTCTTACCAGGAATGTTCTAAAGCAATGTCCCACTGGGATGATCCCATTCCAAGGGACAGTGGCCACCTGGAATAATGGAGACATTTTTTGATTGGGGAGAGGGAGTAGGGTGTGCTACTGCCATCTACTGGAAGCTCCCGGGTGCTGTAGGACCCACATCAAAGGATTAGGAGCCAAAGAGTCAGGTATTCCCGCCTAGCACTATTAAAATATAGTTGCTAAATAAAACCTGAATATATCTGATAGTGCACAATGTGATGCTTTGATTTATGGTATGCACTGTGAAATGATTAAATCACACTAATAAACACATCCCTTCCCTCACGTGCTTATCATCTTTCGTGGTGAGAACCTTTAAGACCTAACGTCACCGACGCTGCGGCTCAGCAGGATAATCCTCCGCCTTGCGGCGCCGGCACACCGGGTTCTAGTCCCGGTCGGGGCGCCGGATTCTGTCCCGGTTGCCCCTCTTCCAGGTCAGCTCTCTGCTGTGGCCCGGGAGTGCAGTGGAGGATGGCCCAAGTGCTTGGGCCCTGCACCCCATGGGAGACCAGGAGAAGCACCTGGCTCCTGCCTTCGGATCAGCGTGGTGCGCCGGCTGCAGCGCACCGGCTGCTCTGGCCATTGGAGGGGGAACCAACGGCAAAGGAAGACCTTTCTCTCTGTCTCACTCTCTCACTGTCCACTCTGCAAAAAAAAGACCTAACGTCTTAGCTATTACCTATCGTCATCACGTTGTAGAATGGAGTTCCAGAGCTTACTCAACCTCTACCTGGAACCTCGTGCTCTTTCACCAGCATCTTCCTGTGTTCACCCCCAGAAGAGGTACTTTTTTTTTTTTTTTTTTTTTTTTGACAGGCAGAGTTAGTGAGAGAGAGAGAGAGACACAGAGAGAGAGAAAGGTCTTCCTTTTTCCGTTGGTTCACCCCCCAAATAGCCGCTATGGCAGGCCGGCGCACCACGCCAGGTTCTTCTCCTGGTCTCTCATGCAGGTGCAGGGCCCAAGCACTTGGGCCATCCTCCACTGCACTCCCGGGCCACAGCAGAGAGCTGGACTGGAAGAGGAGCAACCGGGACAGAATCCGGCGCCCCGACCGGGACTAGAACCCAGTGTGCCGGTGCCGCAGGCGGAGGATTAGCCTAGTGAGCCATGGCGCCCGCTAGAAGAGGTACCTTTAATACCTAATACTGTTGATACATACCAAATAAGATAAATTCGTGTGTTACATATGAATGTTATGCATATGACGATATGAGCAGAAGAAGTAAATGAATACCCATAAGCCCACCACCAAATTTACAAATAGAATAGCACGTTACCAATCCTATGGCCCCTTCCAAGTTTCAACCTCCTGCTTCTCCCCAGGATACTTACTTTGTCTTGAGTCTTAGTTTATCACTGTCTTGCCTCTTAGAAATAGTGATCTCATAGGGGTGTATCCCTACGTTACACGCTTTTTAGTTGTTTCCTGTTCCTGTATAAAAATGGTATTTTGATGGAGGTGGTCTTTAGTTATTGACTTTTTGGAAAAAGATTTATTTATTTATTTGGAAGGCAGAGTGCGAGAGAGAGAGAGAGAGAGCACACACACACACACACACAGATCTTCCATCTACTGGTTCATCCCTCACCTGGTACAATGGCCGGAACTGGTCTAGACCACAGCCAGGAGCCCAGATCTCCATCTGGGGTCTCCTACATGGGTGGCATGGGCCCGAGACTTTGGGTCATCTACTGTGGCTTTCCTAGGCATAAGAAAGTAGAGTAGCCAGGGACTGAACTGGAGCTCAGATATGAACGGGACGCTGGGGTTGCAAGTGGTGGTTTAACCATTGTGCCACGGTGTTGGCTACAGTTACTTGCTTTTCTCACTCAACAATCTCCATCTTACCATACGCAACCCATTCAGGTTACTGCTGTATCGTATTTCCTTTGAGTAATTACTCCAAAAATCCCTCGTGTACTCCTATATCACATGTGCCCTGTGCCTAGTTTATGTCCATTTGGCTATATTACAGGCTGAGCTACATTCCCTGCAAATTCATAACTAGAAAGCCCAACACTCAGGATCTCCTAATGTGTCTGTCTGTGCGGATAGGGTCTTCAGATCAGTCCAAAATGAGGCTGTGAGGGCGGACACCGACCTGTGCTGGCTGGTGTCCTTGTGAAACGGCAGGAAATCGAGGCACACAGACACACTGGGATACACACGCGTGGAACAAGGACCCTGCAAGGACAAGAGCGCCACCTGCAAGCCATGGAGAGAGGCCTCGGCCTGGGACTTCTACCCTCCCAAACTGTGAGAAAACACGTGTGTGCTGTGTAAACTCGCAGTCAGTGGGATCTTCTTATGCGCTCTCTAGCAGGCGACTACAGGGTTGCTTTCAGTTTTTCATGTTATGCTGCTAAAAACAGTTTAGTTTCTATACATATGTACGTGAGGCTCCCCCCATATGTGCTGGAGAAGGACTGCAGAGTTGTAGCGTATGCATGTTTCACTATGCTGAGACAATGCCAAAGAGTTTTCCAAAGCATCCATACATTTCCCTTAACTCTGCAGTCTGAATAAGGCTCGATTCTGCCAGACTTCTTAATTGTTGTTGTTTGTGCTTTTTCCCCCTAACGAATTTTCTTCCTAGCCCTTCTTACTGTGTCCACTGTTTTTTTTTTTTTTTTTTTTGCAGAGTTAGACAGTGAGAGAGACAGAGAGACAGAGAGAAAGTGTTGTTTTGTTTTAAAAAACTTATTGAGTTATTTGGCCGGCGCCGCGGCTCACTAGGCTAATCCTCCGCCTTGCGGCGCCGGCACACCGGGTTCTAGTCCCGGTCGGGGCGCCGGATTCTGTCCCGGTTGCCCCTCTTCCAGGCCAGCTCTCTGCTGTGGCCCGGGAGTGCAGTGGAGGTTTGGGCCCTGCACCCCATGGGAGACCAGGAGAAGCACCTGGCTCCTGCCTTCGGAGCAGCGCGGTGCACCGGCCGCAGCACGCCGGCTGCGGCGGCCATTGGAGGGTGAACCAACGGCAAAGGAAGACCTTTTTCTCTGTCTCTCTCTCTCACTGTCCACTCTGCCTGTAAAAAAAAAACAAAAACAAAAAAACAACAACTTATTGAGTTATTTGAAGGGCAGAGTTACAGAGAGGGAGTGGCAGAGACAGAGAAAGAGAAGTCTTCCATCTGCTGGCTCACTCCCCATGTGGCTGCAATGGCCAGAGCTGGGCCAAGCTGAAGCCAGGAGCCAGGAGCTTCTTCTAGGTCTCCCATGTGGGTGCAGAGGCCCAAGCACTTGGGCCATCTTCTACTGCTTTCCCAGGCCATAGCAGAGAGCTGGATAGGAAGTCGAGCAGCCGGGACAGGAACCGGCACCCATATGGGATGCCAGCACTGCAGGCAGCAGCTTAACTGCTATGACACAGCACTGACCCCTGGTTTGAAAGTTATATACAATATTTCTTTTTATTTTAGTGGCTCTTCTTAGTATTTTGCCATATATACACAATTTTAAGATTTATTTATTTATTTGAAAGAGCAACAGACAGAGATGGAAAGATGGAAGCAGAAATCTTCCATCCACTGGTTCACTTCCCAAAGGGAAGCAGGGCTGGGCCAGGCTGAAACCAGGATCCTGAAGCTCCATTCAGGTCTCCCATGTAGGTGCCAGGGGCCCAGGTACATCTGCTGCTTTCCCAGGTACATTAGCAGGGAGCTGGATGGAAGTGGAGCAGCCAGGACTAGAACCAGTGCTCCAGTACCGGATGCTGGTACCATAAGCAGCTGCTTAACCCACTATGAAACTTTCCACATATCTTTAATCTAAAGTGAATTCGCACCTCCCAGAACCACAGAAGAGCTTTAGAACGAATGCTTATTGTTCCTCTTTCCTAACTTCAGCCAGCATTGTCTAGCACTCTCTCCTTTGTAAAAGCTCATCAAATTGGACATTATTACTTATTTCACAGGATAATAACTGCTTTAGGTATACACATACTTGCGGATTTCTCTGTTTCTTCATTCACTCCTTCTCAGATTTCACACTCTGCTCCTGTAGCCATGCTGTGGTTTGAATGCGTCTTACAAAAGCCCATGTGTGGGAAACATAACCCCAGAGTCAGACGTTAATGGATTTTGAGGTGACTAGGACTAGGTGAGATCATGAGGTGGCTTTGTTAGGTCAGGGGGAGAGGCCTGGCTCTCTCTGTCTTTCTGAGATGCCCTCTAGCGTGCCCTGACGCAGCCAGAAGGCCCTCACCAGATGCTGCGCCTGGCACTTGCACTTCCAGAGCCCCAGAATTGACATAAACAAATTATCTTCTTTGTACTTTAGCCAATCTCAGGCACTCAGTTCTAATAACAGAAAATGGATAAAGACAAGCAGGTCCTCTTCCTTCCTGCTCCCTTTCTGAAAACCTTCTCTTGTAGAATTTCCCTTAGTAGTGATGCACTGGAGATAAACCTTGCTTTTACCTGAAAATGTGTTTATTTCTGCTTTATCCTCGAAATATAGTTCTTCTGAATTTATAGTCCAAGGTGACATGACTGCTCTCAGCATTTTTTAAAAAGATTTATTTATTTTACTTGGAAGTCAGAGTTACACAGAGAGAGGAGAGGCAGAGAGATGTCTTCCACCTGCTGATTCACTCCCCAGATGGCTGCAACAGCCAGAGCTATACCGATCTGAAGCCAGGAGCCAGGAGCTTATTCCAGGTCTCCCACAAGGGTGCAGGAGCCCAAGGACTTGGGCCATCTTCCACTGCTTTCCCAGGCCACAGCAGAGAGCTGGATTGGAAGTGCAGCAGCTGGGACAGGAACCGGGGCCCATATGGGATGCCACACTGCAGGCAGCAGCTTTACTCACTGTACCACGCGCTGCCTCTGGCTCCCATCAATTTTCAGTATCACGTGACAGTTCTCTGGCGTCTGCTGTTCTGGTGGCCCAGTGGCCATCCTGCGTGTGTGATCTCCTGTTCCCACTGCCTCCTGGCACCAGATGCCCTGCCACCTCCTTAGCCCAAGGCAGCCATTTTAAGTATGCTGTCCTCTGATAATGATGAAGAATGCTCTTTGACCCCAAGAAACTGTCTCAGTCTGGAAAATAAGTAACATGGTTACCTTAGCATTGACGATCATTTATCGGGGCCGGCGCTGTGGCACAGGGGGTTAAAGCCCTGGTCTGAAATGCCGGCATCCCATGTGGGCCCTGGTTCTAGTCCCAGCTGCTCCACTTCCAATCCAGCTTCTCTGCTACGGCCTGGGAAAGCAGTGGAAGAGGGCCCAAGTCTTTGGGCCACTGCACCTGCATGGGAGACCCAGAAGAAGCTCCTGGCTCCTGGCTTCGGATCGGCACAGCTCCGGCCATTGCGGCCATCTGGGGAGTGAACCAGCAGATGGAGGACCTCTCTCTCTCTCTCTGTCTCTCCTTTCTGTGTAACTCTGACTTTCAAGTAAATAAATAAATCTTTTTTTAAAAAAAGATCATTTATCTGTTTCAAGTTCTTCCATTTCACAAACGAGTGTCTCAAACTAGATGTATTCTGACAGATGCTGTTGGGGACTCGGGACGTGGCACATTCTTTACTGTCCTGTCTTTCCTTGTAGCACCCTGTGCTGTCCCACTCTGTGCTAAAATGTACCCATTCTCTCTTCAGCTACATCTACTCTGCCCTTTTACACAGCTATTGACCCTTTAGTCCCAACTGACTGCATTTTTAAAAATATTTATTTTATTATTTAAATGAAAGAGTTACACAGAAAGAGGAAAGGCGGCGGGGGCACGGAGAGAAAGAGAAAGAGAGAGGTCTTCCATCTACTGGCTCACTACCCAATTGGCTTCAGTGACTGGAGCTGGGCCGATCTGAAGCTAGGAGTCAAGAGCTTCTTCTGGGTCTTCCATGCCAGTGCAGGGGCCCAAGGACTTGGGTCATCTTCTACTGCTTTCCCAGGCCACAGCAGAGAGCTGGATCAGAAGTGGGGCAGCACATGCATGTTTAGGATTCTAACATCTTGGTGAACTGACTCTTGTAATCATGATGTAAAGCCCTCCTTCATCCTTGGTGAAATCCTCGCTCTTAAGTCTACTTTGTCTGATGTTAGTGTAGCCACTCCAACTCTCTCTCTTTTTTATTTTATTTATTTGAAAGACAGAGTTACAAAGAGAGTTGGAGTGAGAGAGAGAGAGAGAGAGAGAGAGAGTTCATCCATCTGCTGGTTCACTCCCCAAATGACTGCAACAGCCAGAGCTGAGCTGATCCAAAACCAGGAGCCAGGATCTTCTTCTGGGTCTCCCACACAGGTGCAGGGCCCCAAGGACTTGGGCCATCTTCTACTGCTTTCCCAGGCCATAGCAGAGAGCTGGATCAGAAGTGGATCAGCCGGGACTTGAACCGGCACCCATATGGGATGCTGGCACTGCTTTAGCCCACTGTGTCACAATGCTGACCCCCCCCAACTGACTTTTCATGACAGTTTGCAGTTGTCTACCTTTTTACTTTTAAACTCTTTAAATATGTATTTGAAAGGCAGAGGTAAAGAGAGAGAGAGAAAACAGAAAGAGAAAGAGAGTGCAAACGAGAAACCTTCCATCCTCTGGCTCACTTCCCCAAACAGCCACAATAGCAGGTCTGGACCAAGCTGAAGCCAGGAGCCAGGAGCCCCATCCTAGTCTCTGACTTGGGTAGCAGGGGCTCATGTACCTGGGTCACCTGCTGTCTTCCTAGGAGTACTAGCAGGGAGCTGGATCAGAAGCAGAGCAGTCAGGACCCCAACCAATGCTCCCATATAGGATGCTGATATTGCAAGCAACGGTTTAGCTGCTGCTTGGCCCTTAAGTACTTTGGATCTTTAGGTTTCTTGTAGGTAGCATATAAGGTTTTTTGTCATTATAATCTACCAATTTGTCTTTTAATTGATGCTAGTAGAGTTAATTTTATTTTATGAAATGTATTTAGGAGGGGCTCAAGAATTTGCAAACTGAAAATTGTAGTAGCATTACCAATGGAATACTTTAGAAAAAATTATTAGAAATCTCAAAAACAAATGAAACCACTGTATCAAAGTTCTAAACTTGGCTTAGCATATGACAGGCCCTCAAAAGGCATTTATTGGATGCGCAGCTGAAAATATGAAGGTTACCTGGATTGGGGCAAATGCATTTATTGGGTGTTTTGCAGGTGCCCACCTCGTGGCATCCAGCTCCCTGTCGACTGTGCCACGTCACCCTTGCCCATTCCCCCTCTGCAGTGTTGGGTAGAAATGGAACTGACACAGGCTGTTTCTCAGTGGCCCAGAGTTGGTTTAGAATCACGTATGCTGGCTTAGTCATCGTTCATGCCCCTACTTTTGACATAACTAGAAGTAGGATGTATTCTGAGTACATTGAGAAGCTGGACGTGGGAGACCCAAGTCAATGTTCCCATTTGCACTCTCTTTCTCACCTCTCAGCTTGCATTTATTGGTGACTTTCTGAGAAGTTGTTGTTGTCGTTGCTATGGGAAATTTCAAACATACTCAAAAAGTAGAGGGCATAGTAGAGCAAACTCTCATGTTCTCCTCACCAACACATCTTGCCAATCTTGTTACACTCAACTCTCAGCCCAACCCTTTCTGTCTTCTGTTTCCTAAAGCATTTGAAAGGGAATCACAAACTGCAGGTCCTTAGACCCATACAGACTTCAGTATGTAAGGAAATCTTTTTAGAATCACATTGACTAATCCTTTCTTAGTCCTACACCCTGCTGATCAGATTAGGGTTAGTGATTTGCCCAGGGCCATGGGATGAAGTGGCAGAACTCCAGGGAGAGCCAGCACTTGATCCTGTATGTAGTCTTTCCCTGGAACACGTTGCCTCTGAATATCACCTGTGTACCGGCTGTCTTAGCTCCCTCAGGCTGCTGTAACAAAATGTCATAACCTGGTGGATTATAAACAAGAATATATTTCTCCCAGCGCCGGAGGCTGAGAAGTCCAAAGTGAAAATGCCAGAACCTTCAGGGTCTGGTCAACAGGTGGTGATTTCTTTTTCCTTTTTGAAAGATTAATTTTATTTATTTGAAAAGCAGAGTTAGAGAGAGAGAGAGAGAGAGAATCGATCACTGGTTCATTCCCCCAAATGGCTGCAACAGCCAGGGTTGGGCCAAGTGGCTTAGGCCAAGAGTCTGAAACTCCATCCATATCTCCCATGTGGGTGCAGGGGTCCAAGTACGTGGGCCATCTTCTGCTGCTTTCCCAAGGCACATTATCAGAGAGCTGGATTGGAAGTAGAGCAGCCGGGACTCGAACCTGTGCCTACATGGGATGGCAGGATTGCAGGCAGTGGGTTCACCTGCTGCACTACAGTGCTGGCTCCAGTAGGTGGCAGTTTCTAGCTGCGTCCTGGGGCTCTCCCAGGTCTCATCCGCAAGGGCATCAGTCCTGTCTATGAGGACTCCACCTCCTGTCTACTCACCCCACAAAGCCCCTCTTAATCTCCTTTTTCCTAGCACCATCACTCTGGGACTGTGTTCTAGCACATGGCTTTTTGAGGGGACACAAACACTAGCTAAAAAGAAGTGGAATCGTAATGAGAGTCTCTGCTAGTGTCTTACAGAGGAGTCATTTCAGGAGGTGTTAAAAATGCAGATGCCCGACCCCTAACACCAGAAAGCCTAATTCCTTACCGCCTGAATAGAGCCAGCAGCTGTGTTGGCAATGATTTATGTTGGTTCCTAAGAGCCCACTGCTAGATTTCAAGGAATTTTAGGAGCCAATTACTAAAAAGCATGCAAAGTCGATTGTGTCAGTATCAAATTACATACATTATGTTAAAAACAAAAGTAATAAATATTCAAAAGTCTCCACTTTCCATTAAGTTTACTACACTTTATTGTTATCTATGCTGTTGAAACTGTGAGTGTTGTCTGTATGGTGGAAACAGTATATACTGGTGCACCTCTTCCCAGCTCTCAGCAGGGGTAGCTTGACCGTTTCCAAGTGGGCTATTGGCACCAAGAAAATTGACAAAAACGGCCCAGTCTTGGTTTACTGCTTTGTTCATCTAGACAGTGATGGCAAGAATGCTAACAATGTAGATTAAAGTATGTCAGGCCCATAGGTATTCCATTATGGGTAGTATAAAATTGAATAAATATTCCCCCAATATACAAAAAATATCGTCAAATTCAATCAAGAAATGTCTGTTGCCACTTATGACTGAGGTGTGACTAATCAAAGATGTGTCCTTTTTTCCTTCATTAATATAAATGAAATTATTAACCAACACTCATGTTGGAGCTACATTGGCTCATCCACTGCAATCACTGGTTGGCTGTAGATAACAAGAGTTTGGCACAAACTAACAAAAGCATTCTTTAAGAGTCCATTAGATTTATTCATTTTTAAAGATTTATTTATTCATTTGAAAGACAGAGTTACAGAGAGAGAGAGAGAGAGCGAGAGAGAGAGTCTGAAAGACAGAGCTCAACTCTACGGGTCCACTCCCCAAATGCCTGCCACACCTGGGGCTGGGTGCAGAGGCTGGAGCTGGCAGCCAGGAACTCAAGCCAGGTCTTCATCATGGGTGTCAGGGACCCAAGAACTTGAGCCAGCACCTGCTGCCTCCCAGGATCCAATTAGCAGGAAGCTGGAGTTGGGACCAGAACTGGGACTCAAACCCAGACACTCTGATGTGGGATATGGGCCTCAACCACTAGGCCAGATGCCTGCTCGTGCTTAACTGCCAAGGTGTTTTCCTTGTTTTTGGTAATAAGGACGTTGGAGTGGTTCCGGTGTTTGTCGTGTGAGTACTCCAAGCAAGCTGGTAGCACAACTCCACCCGCATGGCGCTGTTTAATAATTGCTCTGCAGGTAGTTGGTGGGAGTGGGATGGAACTAATTTGTGGCCATGAGTGTTGCATACAGTCACTTAATTCGCTTCATTGGCTGCTGATGGATTTGCTTCCCATTATTCTGCGGTTCATGCTTGTGCTCTTCTTTTCTATTGTGATTTTCTGGACTGCACGACATATTAGAGGTATATCAAAGGATTTAAAATACTGGAGAGTAAAAAATTCATTCACTTCAGCAAGCACCAGGCCCCATATCATTTGATTTCAGAATTTTTCTAGAAGACAACAAATTACTGTTGGGCACAGATACATTGCCAAAATAATGGGCACAGATAGGGGTGTGTGTGTGTGTGTGTGTGTGTGTTGTTTGCTTGCTAACTCCAGAATGTCTATTTCACAAATGTCTATTTCTAGAGTAGTGAGACAAATTACATTGTACTCTGGCTAGCTGGGGCTCTACTTCCAATTTATTTCAGGGATGTGTTAGTCTCCTCTTGTTGTTTCCTCTTGTAGACTGTCACTCTCAGAAGCTGCCTGGCTGGTGTTTCAATGATCTGGCTCTGTGCAGTCCCTGTGAAGAGAGTCTAAGGGCTAAGATGAGGTATGCTATTATTGAGGGGGTCTTCAAAAATTCACAGAAATATGGATTATGAAAAATACTGTGCATGGACATAAGAGATTTTTTGCACCAAAATACTTCTTTTCCTTTTTAACTGTTTCTAAGAATTTGCTTATTTATATTTGAAAGGCAGAGACAGCAGGAGAGAGATCTTCCATCTGCTGGTTCACTCCCCAAATGGCCACATTGGCCAGGTCTGGGCCAGGCTGAAGCCACCAGCCAAGAACTCCATCGTGGTCTCTCGTGTGGGTGGCAGGGGACCAAGGACTTGAGCCATCTTCTGCTGCCTTCCCAGGCTCGTTAGTTGGATGGGAAGTAGGGCAGCAGCTGGGACTTGAACCAGCATTCCAATATGGGATGCTGGCTTTGAAAGTGGCAGCTTAACCAATACTGGCCCCAACTTATTTTTCAATCCTATTTTTCTTTTCTTTTTTCTTTCTTTCTTTTTTTAATTTTATTTATGTGAAAGGCAGAGTTACAGAGAGACAGGGAGAGACAGAGAGAGAAATCTTCCTTCCAGTAGTTCACTCCCTAAATGGCCACACAGGAGCTAGGAGCTCCATCCAGGTCTCCCACATGGCTGCAGGGGCTCAAAGGCGTGGGCCATCTGCTGCTGGTTTCCCAGGCGCATTAGCAGGGAGCTAATAACACAAACGTAAGACACAAGCACATTTTGCTTTTCGTACATCCTGACTTCGTACTCTATCTGCTCACCCGTGGTGTCTTGCAGCCTTCCTCGTCCACTCTGGCCCCTTCGGAGCGCCACGTTGCAGGATGAGCTTTCCCGAAACAGCCTCTGAAAACCAGTTCCAGTGACTCAGCTGTTTCCTGAGCCCGGTTCTCGCCTGAATCCCACCCCCTCGTCACAGTTCCCCAGTTCGCACCACGCCTTCCTGCCTCGCCTTTACGAAATCCTCTGCGCCTGTCTCCAGAACCGGAGGTTCCCCTGGATGGGCTCTCAGCGCCGCCCTCTCACGGCCCGCATTCCCTCTTCTCACTCAGCCTTCGCGTTCTCACTGCTGAGATAACCGCGTCTGTGCACGGAGGAAAGCATGGCTGCTTGCTGGACCAACGGTGTCGGCTCACCGGCACCAGCTCCTGCTCCGCCAGCTCGTGTGCTGAATTCCTCCTCATTTCCCCGTGAGCCAGACCCAGGCCACTCACAGGCGCTTACATGGCCGAGGTTCCGCTCACTTCGGCTCAGCGTTTTCGGGACGTGCGACTTCCCCATCTCTGCTTCTCTGGTCATGCCTTGCTTTCTGAATGCCACTCCCTCTATTTTTTTCTGCCCATCAAAGTCCTACTTCCTTTTCAAGATCTCTTTGCCCAGAATCTGCTGAGCACCAGTCCCAGACCCCTGCGTGGTCCCGTTTCCCCTGGGACTAGGAAAATCTTAACAAGCTGCAGGCACAAGGGTGCATGGGAGCAAGTGAATTGCTTGCAGCAGGAAGAAGGTAGTTCCCAGGACAGCTACAGCAGATAATTAAAAAAAAGGTCATCTCCTTTTTTCTTTTTCTTTTTTCTGGTAAACATTTTTCTTTCTTTATTTGAAAGGCAGAGTTACAGAGAGAGAGGGAGAGACAGAGATCTTCCATCTGCTTTGGTTCACTCCCCAGATGGCCTCAAGGGGGCTGGGTTGGGGGAAGCCAGAGGCCAGAAACTCTATCCAAGTCTGCCATATGGGTGCAGGGACCCAAGCACTTGGCCGTCTTCCGCTGCTTTCCCAGGTGCATTAGCAGGGAGCTGGATCGGAAGTGGAGCAGCCGGGACTTGAACCAGGGCCCACATGGGATGCGGTGTTGCAGGTGGCGGCCCTTCAGTCTCCTTAAAGGAGCTAGGGGTCAACAAGGTCTCTGGCGTTGAGGAGGGAAATACAATTACAAAGCAAGCCCAGAGTTCAGCCTTCTCGGGCAGCAAACAATCCCCCCATTACAGGGCCTGCAGAGACAGAGCAGCGGAGAGCAACGCTGCCATGCCCCCCATGCCAGTTTGGTGCAGACCACTAGAAGGCCACCACACGATCTGTGCATGGGAGGCACCCCTTACTCCTGGGGAGGTGATGATATAGTTCCAGATCTTCTAGAGCATTGGGGAGAGGCTTCCAAGAATGGAGGCAAGCGGAACGGCAACATCCTCTGAAGAAGGTAAATCTTGGAAAAGGTTTTTGGAGTTGCTGTTTTACCTTGTGACTGCTTTCCGAAGTTGTTTTGATTATGGATCTGATCCAATCTAGATTTTTAATATATTTTAAAAGATTTATTTATCTTATTTGAAAGGCAGAGTTGGGAGAGAGAGAGAGAGAGGGAGAGAGAGAAAGATTTTCCACCTGCTGGTTTGCCCCTGCAAATGGCTGCAATGGCCAGAGCTGGGTCAGACCGAAGCCAGGAGCCAGGAGCTTCTTCTGGGTCTCCCATGTGGGTGCAGAGACCCGAGCACTTGGGCCATCTTCTACTGCTTTCCCAGGCATATTAGTAGGGAGCTGGATCAGAAGTCGAGCAGCCAGGACTTAAACCGGCACCCATATAGGATGCTGGCACTGCAGGTGACGGCTCAACTCTCTATGCCACAGTGCCTGCCCGATCTTTAATATTTTTAAGCGCAAGACCCTCAGACACTACAGCTCTTTTCAGTTTTTGCATAGATACAATTCATTCTTTGCAACTAATGAAGCCTGGAAACAAAGGTTAAAACAAAGGTTAATAAAGTTCTTTGTCTAGTTTAAAAAATATAATTTATTTTTTAATTCTAAAATTTAGAAAATCATTTATTTGAGAGGCAGAAAAGCAGAGAGAGAGAGAGAGGGATGGAGATACATCCCATCCTCTTGTTGGCCCTCCAAATGCCTGCCATGGCTGGGCTGGGTCAGGATGAAGCTGGGAGCTGGAAACTCAATCCAGGTCTCCCACATGGATGGCAAGGACCCAGGTACTTGAGTCATGCCTCCCAGGGTGTGCCATAATAGGAAGCTAAAGTCAGGAGTCAGAGGCTGGAATTGAAGCCAGGTGCTCTTGTGTGGGTCAGGTGGGCCTTAATCAGTGTCTTAACCAGTAGGCCAGGCATATGCCCCTAAAGACACTTCTACCGTGAAGTGGCTTGCAGACATTTCACTTGGCTCCTTTGGATTCCTATAGATCCTGCATTCCATCTTTCCTACTAGATATCAGGTTCCTTAGTCATTTCAGAAGTCCCCACGGTGCCTGGCGCAGAGTAAGTGCCTAACGTACTGTTGCTGGGTGAGTAATGATTTGACTAAAACATGTTCTGGCTGTGTTTGCAGAGAAGCCGGGCCCGGGTCACACAGCACGAGAAGCAAGGCTGGCGCCATTGGGTTGGGGAACAGACCTCTCCCCAGCTGCACATGTGCAGCCGTCCCCAGTGGGTCTCCGCTGTGCACAGGGGTCAGATACACAGGAACATAAGAAAGCCTCCTGTTTCTGCAATGGAGAACCCTTGTTTTTTGCATCATAATTTCAAATTTTTTAAATAAAATTACATGAGAGGCCGAGAGAGAGAGAGAGAGAGAGAGAAGAGAGAGAGAGCTTCCATCCTCTGGCTCACTCCCCAACTGGCCACAATGGCTGGTGCTTGGCCAGGCTGAAACTGGGAGACTGGAACTTTATCCGGGTCTCCCACATGGATGGCAGGAGCCCAAGTACTTGGGCTATCCTCCACTGCTTTCTTAGGCATGTTAATAGGGAGCTGGATCAGAACTGGAGCATCCAGGACTTGAACCAGAACTTAACAGAGGATGTCAGTGCTGCAGGCAGTGGCTTTACCCCACTTGAGTGTCCCTTGAGTGCACCTTTATGCATTCAATTTCTTTTAAAAAAAATTATTTATTTGCAAGTCAGTTACACCGAGAGGAGAGGCAGAGAGAGAGAGAGAGAGAGAGAGATCTTCCATCCGATGGTTCACTCCCCAGTTGGCCGCAACAGCTGGAGCTGCGCTGATCTGAAGCCAGGAGCCAGGAGCCAGGAGCCTCCTCCTGGTCTTCCACACTGGTGCAGGGGCCCAAGTACTTGGGCCATCTTCTACTGTTTTCCCAGGCCATAGCAGAGAGCTGGATCGGAAGTGGAGCAGCCGGGTCTCAAACCGGCATCCATATGGGATGCCAGTACTTCAGGCCAGGGCGTTAACCCTCCATGCCACAGTGCCAGCCCCTATGCATCCAATTTCTACTATCCATGATGAAAATTTTAGAATAAGGTGTGTTGTTCAAACATACTGTTTCATTAATGTTGAACTTACCATGGTGTGTATTTATAGCTGTGAAAGGGCAGAGAGGGAGTTCTGAAAGTGGCACAGTTTTGCAGACATTGACTTAAATAACACATAAGCTATTTTTAAAAGATGCTAATAAGGGCACTGGCCTTGTGGTTCAGCGGGTTAAACTGCTGCCTGTGATGCCATCACCCCATATGAGTGCTGGCTGTTCCACTCCCAATCCAGCCCCCTGCTAATGCACCCGGGAAGGCAGCAGAAGATGGCCCAAGTACTTGGGCCCCTGCACCCACATGAGAGGCCCAGATGGAGCTCCTGGCTGTAGCCTGGCCCAGCTTTGACCTTGGTAGCCATTTGGGAAGTGAACCAGTGGATGGTAAACATCTTTCTCTCTGTGTCTCTCCCTCTCTCTGTCACTCTGCCTTTCAAATTAATGAATATTTTTTAAAATTGTTAACAATGCTCGGAAAGATAATAATAATTTAAAATAGCCTCAGGGTGGGCGTTTTGCCTAGCAGTGAAGCTGGTGGTTGGGGTGCCTGTCTGGACATCGGAAAGTCTGGGTTTGATATTTGGCTCTGTTCCTGATTCCAGCTTCCCGCCAACACGGAGCCTGGGAGGCAGCAGGTGATGGTTCAAGGGGTTGGATTCCTCCCACCCATGTGGGAGACCCAGACTGAGTTTGCTCTAATTTCAGCCCAACACAGCCTCAACCACTGTGGGGGAATTTGGGGAGTGAACCAGTGAGTGGGTGGTATCTCTCTTTCTCCCTTTGTCTTGTTCTATCTCTCCAACGAATAATACTAATAATAGTAAAAAAAAAAAAACACAACTAAATAAAATAGACTATGCAGCAGAATTTAAAAATTAAAAATGAAAAAGGACTCCTTTTCTCAACTATAAAGTCTTGCATTATAAAAGTGAAGATATTTGAAAGTCAGTATGGTCATTACAAATAGAGACCTGGGACAGCCAGACCCACACACCAGTCCTTCTGTACACATAAAAGACTGTTTCAAGCAGATCTGTGTCCAGGTATCTGGATTCTATGTCGGGGCAGGCTGAGTTCCTGCTACCTCACTCCTCCCGTATCTCTGTGGCTCCCTCTCTAACTCTTTTGCTTCTTCCCAGATGGGGCAGTGGAGATGAGCAAAGCACCGAGGGAGGACGGGAAGGTTAACCTGTGAAATGCTTGGCTGATATGTGAGCTCTCACTTGGCCTGTTAACAGTAGAGCAGCAGAGTACTGGCCCATCACCTGTCACTTGCAGGAGAGAGCTGGCCTTGTGCAATGAGAGGGGCCCATTTCCTCCTCTTAGTTCTCCAAAAACTAACCTAACAGAGAGAGAGCTTGAATGATGGAGAGTGTACATTTAATAACAGTCCGGAACAGCTAATTTATTTCAAGTAGTATATTTCAAGTTGTTGAGGCAGAACATCCAGACATTAAATGCATCCCTTCCTTAGTCAACAAACACATATTTTGAATATCCTAATTTAGTAAGGCAGAGTGACAAAGAGAGAGGGAGAGACAAAGAAGAGAGAGAGAGAGAGAGAGAGAGAGAGAGAAAGGGGGGGGGGGTTCCATCCTCTGGTTCACTCCCCAAATGCCCACAACAGCCAGGTCTAGGCCAGGCCGAAGCCAGGAGCCAGGAACCCCATCTGGGTCTCTCACAGGGCTGGCAGGGGTCCAAGCACCTGAGTCGTCTCCATTGCTGGATTGTCAGTAGAGCAGCTGGGACTCCAACCGGTGCTCCAACATTGGCTGCAGGCACCACGAGCGGGAGCAATTGTTAATTGAACTGCTCATGTATTTGGAATGAGGTCTTGAACATGGGTGACTTTTTTTTTTTTCTAGAATAAACCACTTTACCTCTTGGGGTCAAACTTTACCTATGTTGCTGCTGTGAGATGAAACCTCATTTGGAAGTACACTTTGCATTTTCAGGGTTCCCTAAGTACTCTATATGCAATGCAGTGAGATCCTATCTCAGTGACTCACCACCCACGGAAACACTGTCTGGTTGTCATCGTGACTCGAGTATAGGGAATCTTGTTAATCTAACGAGCTATCTCTGACTTCACAGCAGATTTGCTGTGATCTAAGCAATCAGATAACCCGGGTGGTTAGAACTGTATTGAAAGCAGAGTGTGTCTCTCAGAAAGTAAGGCAATTCACTTTTAATGAATGCATTTCACAACTGCTGTTTCAGCTCCTGGGTGGCTCTGGGTCAAGGCTCTCAAGGATCCCGGGGAGGCTGAGAAATCTCCGGAAGATCTTGAGCTCTACGAAATTCTTCCACACTTAAAGCTTAATAGGTAGTAAATGTTTGAAACAAGTCACTAAAGAAATTTCACAGATAGAAGTTGCCACTTGATGTATTGTTCTAAAATATATTTTTCTAGGGACTTCCTTCCCTCTCAAGAGGATAAAGTCATTTCCGGCATCAAGACTTTATGTATTTCCAGAACTTTCTATATATTTCCTTACTGTTACTACATTTCCAGCACCATATGAATGTATCTATTATGTCCTGAGACTGAAATAACATATTTGAATCCTAAATCACCATGTGCATAATTATGTGTTTAACTATCTAAGAATACTGTAGTTAACAGCTAAAATCTATGTAGGAAATCTTCTGGTTCTTTTTTTTTGGGGGGGGGTTGACTAAGTCTTAAAAAGTAGTTTTTACGTCTGAGTTTGGTGTTCAACCTTGGTATTCTGGTCCTGGGGTCTCTGGGGTTCCCAGGGGGCCCAGCCATCTGCTGGCTATGCTGTCTCTGCCGTGCCAGGCATCTCTAAGGCCGGCTGGCAGCTCTTTGCCCTCACGTTCTGCTACTGGTCCTGATGCCAGAGACTGAGCAAGCCCCTGGCACTGCTTGCAAAGGGTGGCTCCCCTCAGATAATCCAAAGAGCATTACGTTATCTTGCCGGTTAGCTCATCCAGAAAAATCTACCTTTTCTTACAGTATGACGTCATCTAGTTTCAGTTGTATATGACCATTTTTTTGACTTCCTTATTTTTCCACATTATTAATGGTTGTCAAACATGCTGAAGGACGCCAAACCGTCAGCTAGAATTGGCTGCATGGGCCTTGGTATACATTGATCTGCACATATTGACAGGCACACTGTGATGCTGCGATGTCATCGTCCACATGGGAAAAGGTGGAAGTGGTGTCTTCAGGCACCTTTTAAAAAAAAAAAAAAGATTTATTTTATTTATTCAAAAGAGTTACACAGAAAGGAGAGGTGGGGGGGGGAGAGAGGGAGAGAGAGAGAGAGAGAGAGGTCTTCCATCTGCTGGTTCACTCTCCAGATGGCTGCAACTGCCGGAGTTGTGCTGGTCCGCAGCCAGGAGCCAGGAGCTCCTTCCTGATCTCCCACGTGGGTGTAGGGGCCCAAAGACTTGGGTCATCTTCTACTGCTTTCCCAGGCCATCGCAGAGAGCTGGATCAGAAGAGGAGCAGCCAGGACTCGAACTGGCGCCCAAATGGACTGCCAGAGCTGCAGGCTGAGACTTTAACCCCCTGTGCCACAGCGCTGGCCCCTTCAGGCACCTTCAAACGTGTGTTCAAAGCCCCTATGGGAAATGTAATCAGGCCTGAAGTGATCTCCCTCCACCTCCGCCACCTTTTGGAGGTGGTGAACATAATCCAGGCTCTGAGTCTGACAGTGCCCATCAACGCTGGACCACCACAGCCTGTACTCCAGTTTACCAGCCTGGCTGCAAACCACAACCCAGGCTTAGCCCCTAGGACACAATTCTGGAGACATCAGTGGGTGGAGAAGGGAGACGCTTCCGCAGAAGAAAGAAAACCAACACTTTAGCAACCCCATGGAGGCGTGTGGTGTCCTGGCCTGAACTTTATGCAACTCTTAACTTATGCCCACCTCCATGTGATGCCCGCCACCGGCAAAGGGGGATTGTCATTTGATCTGCCGCTGAGGACTCGCACTGCCTATGGCCATAGGCATTCGGTGTCAACTCCTCATAGCCTCTGTTCCCATGAGCCTTTGGGGCCGTAGCAGAATCCGCATTGCACATTTCCATTCATCTGGAAGACACCTGCTTTTTGTCTTCTTCCCCAGATCTCAATTGCTGTGGGGCCCTTACGACACTGGGGTGGGCAACTCAGTGGGAGTGTGGGGGCGGGAACCCAGCCTCCTGGCCAGTCCTGGCGAGAGGAGGCAAGGCTTGCTGTCTGCATAAAAGGGCGTTCAACGGAAAGCCAGCTGCTTCGAGACTGTCCCCATTGCTCCACTCCTACTGTCTGGTGCCCACATAAAGTGTGGTGCCCTCAAGTCCCCCGGAGGGGCCTGCGGACACTCCTGGTGGTCCAGCAGTGGAAGGCAACCCGCGTCAGGGATTACGGGACTGGGATCCAGCTCTGGTTGTGCCATGGCTTGGTCATGGGGCCTCTGCCAGTTGCTTCGCTGCATCTGAGGTCGACGCCGACCTCGTCCAGCCTCCTCCAGTTATTCCGAGACTCTCGGGCTCTTGGACCCCCTACTCCCACCCCCACAGACTTCCCAGCAACCGGGGGAGGGGAGCCTGCGTGTCCGGGCTCTCGGCTCTTTCCGTTCTTCCACTCTCCCCCTCTCGCCAAGGCCGCCCAGCGGCCGCCAGGGGTCCCTGCAGCCGCCGCTCACCCGTAGTCGGGGGCTCCCGGGAGCTACCCTGGTTGCCGACCTCCCTGTGAATACGAGCGCTCCAGCTGCCAACGCAGCCGCTGCAGCATTAGGGCTCCACAGAGCCATTGACAAAGTTTGGGGAAAATCAGCAGGCCCACGAAAGGGTGCGCAGCCCAGCGAGCGAACAGGAAACACAGGGCCGGGGCGCGGGGTCCTGAAGGCAAGGCGTCCACGCCGGCGGCACGGGCGGCCGGCCAACCTCGCCCCCTCTGCTGGCCACGCGCCGTCCCACGCCCTTCCCTCAACTTCTCCCCAGCGCAGGGACCCCCTGGCCCCGGTCACGCGCGGAGCTGCCCCGCCCCCGGAGCGCAGCCCCGCTGAGGGCCAGGCTTCGCCGGGCAGCCCCGTTCCGACGGCGCGGGGGACGCGCCTCAGAAAGCGAGCCGGGGGAACCTGAGGCGCCGCCCGGCGCGACCCCACCCGGCCGCCGCCGCCGCCGTCGCCGCGCGCGCTCGCGGCCCCCGCGGCTCCCACACGCGGCGGGCGGCGGGCGCTGGGGCTTGGCCGCGGTTCAGCCCGCCCGCCCGAGCCGCCGCTCCCCGCCCCCCGGGCCCCTGGAGGCTCCGCGGCTGCCGGAGCGGGAGGTGGAGCCGAGCCCGCGGCAGCCGCGCAGGAGGGAAAGTTCGGCGGCGGCGGCAGCAGCAGCGGCAGCAGCAGCGGCGGCGGCGGGCGCCGAGCGGGCAGCCCGCGGGGCGCCTCGGGGTGAGTGCGGGTCCCTTCCCGGGGCCGGCGGGTGTGGCGCGCAGTGCACGCGCGCGGGGGCGTCGGGGCCGCTCGCCGCCTCAGCGCAGCCCCGCGCGGCGTCCGCGGGCCGGCTCCGCACTGGGGAGGTCGGTGCCGCGCCCGGCCTCGCTCACTCGCTCGCTGCCCGCGGAGGTGGAGGGCGCCGGGCGGCGCGGGCCCGCCGAGGGCGCGGCGCCTTCAGGTGGACGCACGCGCGGCGACGCGGGCGAGGTGGCCGGGTAGGGACCCGGGTTCCGCGGGGCTCCCCCGACCTTTCGCTGTTCCGTGACTTTTCTGCAGATCCACGGAAAAGTGGCCTTTGCGCGAGCCCACGCGGCGACTTTGCAGTGGAGAGGGCGGCGCGCGGGCGCCGTGCCCTGCCTGGGGCCAGGGTCCGGCGGGAGCGTCCGAGGGGCGCAGCTCGCGGGGATGCTCGGGGCCGGGGCCCGGTGCTTCCAGGGTCGGGGGCTGCTCCAGGGCACGGTCCCAGGCTGGGGGTGGCGGCGGGAGCAGGAGGGGAGCTGCATCCAGCCACGGCAAACTCCTATGTTTCTGCCGCGTTTCCTGCACCTGCGCCCCCGTCGGTGTTTTCGAAGTTCCCTCTTCTTCCATGGGCAGGGAAAGAATAGTGGGCGAGCAGGCGAGGGCGAGAGCACTGCGCGTGCCGGGACAGCGAGCCCTGGGCAGTGGCGAACACGTGAAGTCCTAACAAGTCCCGAGGTGCGTGTGTTTCCCAAACTCCGCTTTTCTTCTGGTGTCAAAGCCTTGGCCCGGTGTTTGCTGCCGCGTCGTTAGCTAGGCCTATGTCATAAAGAACGGCGATGTCACGTGTTAAGACTAGAAATGTGTGTTGCTAATCGGGAGGAGAAAAGTCCTAGAAGGACTCGAAAATAGAAGCAGAAAGGGAAGATGAGCATGGCAGGTGACTTGAGCAGTTGTGCAAAATGTGAGCGAGGGGCGTGCTTTGCGTCCCTGGGGAATGTCCTGCTGCAGGGACCCCATAAACGGGTAACATTTGCACTGCATTGAGCTGTCACACGGTCTGCACTTCCGAAACACAGATTGAAATGCTTTCTGTTTGTGTTTGCAGTCTACTCTGTCTCTTTGTCAGCCCTGTTAATGGGGTTCAGAGCTCTGGGAGTCTCCCTGGTGTGTTATGAAATGAGTTGGGCTCTGCTGTCCCTGCGGCTTGGGCTCTGAGCAGTGTCTCCCACCAGGGGCAAGTCACCCGCCCTTCTCCTAATTCTTGTCCTAATTCTTTACTATTATTGTTATTATTAAAGTTTATTTATTTGAAAGAGTTAGAGAGAGGGGGAAGAAAGAGAGATCTTCCACCTGCTGGTTCATTCTTCAGATAGCTGCAATGGCTGTGGCTGGGCCAGGCTGAAGCCAGGAGCCAGGAGTTTCTTCCAGGTCTCCCACGTGGGTGGCAGGGGCCCAACCACTTGGGCCGTCTTCTGCTGCTTTTCCCAGTCGCATTAGCAGGGAGCTGGATCAGAAGTGGAGCAGCCGGGACAAGAACTGGTGCCCATGTGGGATGCTGGGTCTCAGGTGGCAGCTGTACCTGCTATGCCACAGCACTGGCCCTGGTGCCCCTAATTGTAAAATGCCAGCAGTTCTCTCCGCCTTGTAGAGCCATTTGGGAGAATGAGATAATGGACGTCTCTTGTTTTTGGCGTTTCGACATTAACAAATAAATACGTACTCTCTGTACAGTCTTGCTTTCTGTTCACCCACCCATGCATCATTGGCTGGGAAGTGACAGACGCTGCTCTGTAGAGGCCTTGGATGGTCCTGAGCTGAGACCTTGGGGTTGGGGCAGACAATGTTGGAGGGTTTTTCTGGTGGTCCTGTGATGGTGCGCTGTGCCTTCCAGGCTCTGGCTGCTCCCGGCTGTGTCCTCTGTGTGGTGTCATTGTGTCGGGAGTGTGGTCACCTCTGCTGTTTATTTCCCCTGGCTCCCCACACCTGGCGGGGCTAAGGGCCCAGTACCTGGTTGTGGATTTGAAATACAGCCTGTGATGAGGTTGTTCTTTAGCTCCTGTCTTCTTTTTATATCCCCGATGGAAGGACCTTGGGATTTCGAATGATGGCCCTACCATATATTGGAGCTAATGGAGGTTATTAAAGCGGCAACGCTCAGGTAGACTTTATTACCGGTCGATTTTGCCCTGGTGGAGTGGGCTGTGAGGCATGGAGCCTGGGTGAGCGGCGGCCTCACCACTAGGGGCCTCCTCTGCATAGCGGATCCTGGCTGGCAGTCTTTGACCGTGGTTCCGTCCTTATGGGGGCAGAAATTTCACTTCCTGAGCTCTCAACGGGGAAGACTTGAACGGAAAGGAGCACTGTTGTGTGGAAAAACGTTACTGCGGGCCTGAAAATACGTGAAAACAGCCTTAAATGATGGAGCCGGAACTGCTCTTCAGTAACTTCAGAGTTAAGCATTTATAGGAACTTTAAGAATTAGGGTCATTGTGTTGTCTATCTTGATGCTCAAATATATGATTTTTCAAAGCTTTTTTTTTTTTTTAAGATTTATTTGTTTGCAAGGCAGAGTTACGGAGAGGCAGAGGCAGAGAGAAGTCTTCCATCCACTGGTTCACTCCCCAGATGCCTGCAATGGCCAGAGCTGTGCCAATCCAAAGCTGGGAGCCAAGAGTTTCTCTGGATCTCCCATTCAAGTGCAGAGGCCCAAGAACTTGGACCATCTTCTGCTGCTTTCCCAGGCCATAACAGAAAGCGGGATAGGATGTTGAGCAGCTGGGACTCAAACTAGCACACACATGGGATGCTAGCACTGCAGGCAGTGGCTTTACCCAGTATGCCACAGCGCCGGCCCCTTTTAAAGCTTTTAAACCCTCAAATGTATGGTTTTGATGTAGTATTTTAAACATTTTTTGCGTGTGTCTTTACTGGAGCTTATTTTTTTCTTTCATCGGTTTAAAATTCGTGTATTTCATAAATAGGTAGTTGTTTCTCAAGGAATCCTCTTTTAAATGGAGCCACCTTCACTTAAAACTTTTATTATTTATTTTAATTTCCTTGAAAGGCAGAACAGAGGGAGGTAAAGACCGAGAAAGCTCTTCTATCACTGATGTACTTACCTAACGCCTACAGCAGCCAGGGCTGGGCCAGGCCAAAGCCGGTAGCCAGGAACTTCATCCGGGTCTCTCACAAGGGTGGCAGGGACGCAATCACTTGAGCCGTTGTCTGTTGCTTCCCAGGATGCATTAGCAGGAAGCTGAGTGGTCAGGACTCAAAGCAGGCACTCCAGGGTGGCGTGCAGGGCGTCTCCAGTGGTGACCTAACCTGCTGTGCATGATGCCTGCCCCTGCCTTCCACCTTTAAAACATCTTTCCTCACAGTCCACGGGGTGTGGGCTGTGAAAGGCATCTTGCTTCTGTGTGAGGTTTTGAAAAGACCTCTTATTTCTAATTTGAATGAAGTTATCAGCCTTGAGATTATTGAAGACAGTGAAGGTGCTTTTATTTTTCAGGTATAATTTTCTAGTTGGTGGAAGAACGCCAACAAGGTATGCAAGCAAACATGATTACCCAACATGCCGCCATCTTGTTTGCGGATGCGTAGGTGAACATCATAGTTTCAGGTTGCCAGTGAAATTTAATTACAGTGACAAACAAAACACATTTAATCTGTGAAGTAAAAATTAGCCACAGTTAAAAGAAATTCAGCGCCTTATACACCCTAAATCTTACCTGCGGGCTTCCTCTTTGGCACCACGTCTCTGGATTCAGAAAATTCAGACATCGAATCCCAGAGGTGGGATTTTACAACCAGGCCTTCTGATTTTTGCAGTTTTCCCATCCAGGTCTAGGTCAGTACTGCCTAGGGAACAGGGCAAGGGGAGGAGTAACTTGTGTGTGAAGGTTGTCTATAGTTTTTGTTACTATTTCCCGCTGATGAAATGTTTTGGATTCCTTCAAGAGTCAGTGCACCCCGAAAGTGATGTGGATCCATGTGCACAAAGGAATCCCACTGCTTTCTCCCCAAAACACCAGCCAGCAGCAGCAACCAGAACATCCGGCTCCCTCTCTCTCCTCTTCCTGGCTGGGAGCCGAGCCTAAGCCCAGAATGGTGGGTACAGAGCCTTGGGCAGGATGGGGTGGTTTAGCTCAGCTGTGAGCTGACAGAGACTGTGGATGCCTGCATGTCTTTTCCCCTGGGGGGTCATTTTTAGTGTGCATCTGGCAACCGTTTGCTAGGATTTTTGGTGAAACGTTTGAACCTACGACTGACTTAGTAAAATAACAGCCCAGGTCTGTTTCATTGTGTATTGAGGCAGTGCAGACCATAACATTGGGTCCTCCTGGGTCCTACACAGTCTGCCACCTCATTTCCTTTTCACACAGAAAGGACATTGGAGTTGTCCTTGACATTGGAATGGTGGAAAGTGAAGCTGTTTGTCCCAAGTGCCGGGGCCAGCCTTAATTTTGGGTTCCCAAGGCACACGGGCACAGGTCACCCAGCTTTTGGTGCTAGGAATTGCTCACTGGTGAGCGCCTGCTGTGCTTGTCCACTGATAGTAAATTCGTGAAATGGTGGCTTTTGACTTAGGTCCACGGTGCTCTCGCAAAGTGGCTTTCCCTTCTGTCTCCCGTGTTGTAGACATGCACCAAGGTTAGTGGATTGGTTCATGTGCCATGAAAGTGAGCGCTAGGCGGCCCTGCCACGATGGGGCACTGTCCCATGCCAGGGCGCCAAGCTGCACTCCCTTCCACATGGGCAGTCCAAGCATGGCACAGTCCACTCAGCTGTGTGTCCTGCTCTTGTCTGTACAAGTGGTTACATCAGTGCCTGGCACTTGGGAAATCATGTGTACCCACATGCACACACTACTAGTGGTGGTCGTTGTTATTATTATTGTTATTATTGACTGCATTGTTTTCAGGGTGAATCATGACAGACCCGGAGCAGAGGAGACGGATGAAGCGAGTACTTAGAATACAGTTTGCTAAGGCAGGTCGCTTACCCAAGGCCCCTTGCTGTATGCACTTCATTGCAATTCTTCTGGTGTTTGTGGGCATCTAGCCTCATGACAGGTGTTCTAAGTGTGGTGCGGGAGTTATTCCTGGAACTGTCCCAGCCCCCTTAGCAAGTGTGCACTGCTGTTATCTGTGTTTTGCAAATGAGAAAGGTGTGGTGTTGGAGGCAGCCCACCTGCCCAAGGTTGACGCCTGTCCAGCTCCAGCACTTCAGCTTGTAACCCCTCTGCCTTCTTTCCCAGCATGAATACTTGAATTCAGAGCCCGGAAAATTTCTCAAGAGTTCTGAGGCTTAAGAAAAACACAAAAACATGGATTTTCCTCAGGTTGTTGTGTTTACGTCCTTTTTCTGGGCAGGACGGAGCAAGACAGTGAATGAAGGTTTATCACTGGGTCTGTTTCAGCACTTTTCATTTATAGGTTCATAAAGGCAACGTCTCCCAGGAGCTCAAAATCCAGTGCCGAACGGTACCCCTGTACAACACTGAACTTAGGGTCAAGGTGCTTTGTAGGCGTGTGTAGGCAGAAAACATGAGTGACTTTAGTGTGTGCACTGCAGCCTCTGAAGGGGTCGCTGCTGGAGACAGCCGTTCCTGTGTTCCCGGAACCAGCACTTCTGGTGCCCCTACTGTATGAGGGGACGTCGAGATTTGTGACAAGCAGAAGGGAAGGGTACGCTTATATTAGGGCAGAAGTTTTTGAAAATCCATGCAACCAGGGGGTCTTTGAAGAGTCCATGGGGAATGCTTTTTGTGGAAAAAAAAATGATGCCTGGATTTCAGGATTTTTTTTTTTGCACCCAAATAAAAATATAACTTCTGATTCTGTTTTCCATGAGCCTTTTGAAGTGCCTTGCTTTGAGGGCCTCTGCCAGATGTCACAGGGAATAGAGAGGTGTGGGGATAGAGCCAGAGCGCGGAACACAGTTGGGCCTTTGAGCCGGGCAGTTCTGGGGTTTGAACCCCCAGCTTTGCTGTGTGCAGGATAAGGGGCCTGCACATCACATAGGCGGTTTCTCATGAGCTTAATGGGGATGACCGCACCTGACAGGTGCCCATGGTGTAGAATAAGGGCTGAGTCCAGGGGCTCAGGGATGGGGGCAGCCAAGAGGTCTCATGGGAGATGGAGCTTGAATTGGGCTGAGTGGCAGGGATTTGGAATCTTAGGGGGAGAACAAGGTAGGGGTCTTAGCAGCTTTTTTATGGCTTTTATTTTATTTTGTTATTTTAATTGTACCTATTTATAGGGTAGAGTGTGTTCAGTACATGAATTCAGTTGATGCTGATCCCATCAGGTTAATTAGCATTTCCATCTTGTTAGACATTTAAAACAAGTTTTGATTAACGCTTACTAATTGTCCATATTTATCAGATAGAGTGTTCTAGTTCAATAAACATAGACAGCGTATAGATTGAATCGTGGTAACTAATGTTCCCTTCCCCTTGTTGTTTGTCACTTTACGTTTCTGGCCTGCAAGCTCCTCTCCTCTGTTTTGTCATCCAGTGTACTGTAAGTGACCATGAACTTGAGCCAGTGGCTCAGCCCTGCAGCGTGAGGCTGGACCGGCTGTGCTGAGGGCTTGGAGCCCGGCTGCTGCCTCTCGCAGCCCCGCACTGCTGCATTGCCTGTTGTATACGCCTGGCTCCCTGGGCTCCCACTGCAGCGTTTCACCAGAGGCCTGCGTGCTGCCCACAAGCAGCTCAGGCAGAATTCCTAGTTGTCTGCCAGTTCCCTCCCAGGTCTCAGAGGGTAGCTGGTGTCCCAGGAGAAATAGCTCCCCAACCCAGTTGGGGATTTGGGGAAAGACATCCAGGTCTGTTTTTGCTGTGAGGCAGGGAGCCAGGTCCCCAGGGGCCTCTGGGTGGGGTCCCAATGGCTGTTCTGTACGGGAGCCTGTGTTGTGCACCCTTGAGGGTTTTCAGAGATGTTGCTGGTGGTTTTGTGATAATGAGCTGCTTTGTTGGGTAGCTGCTGTGTGTGGTAGGGAGGGAATGTGGGTTTTACCAAATCGTTCCAGTTCAGGAACATCTCCCTCAGCCAAAGAAGTCATTATTTATTATGTGATGGCACACAGGCATAAACCAGCTCTTCTTGGAATAAACAGATGGGACCTGCCCAGGTGCAAGAGAAACTCAGTTCACTTTTTTTTTTTTTAAATGCAGCAAACTTAAAAACAGTATTGACTTGGAGCACAGTTTGTTACTGTAATTTTCAGAAGCCTATTTTATAGAATTAATAGAGTGTATCAAAGTCAAATAAGCAAGCACACTTTAAAAGAACAACAGAGGAGAGCTTTGTGAGAAGGGGAGGAGTCCTGGCAATGAGATGCGAGTTGGTTCCATGGATGCTGGGGACTGGTGTGGTGGAAGTGTGCAGAGCACTCCAGTGAGGGAGAGAACGGGGGCCCCCAGGGGACTCAGTGCATGGCCCATGAGTCAGAGTCGCCCACAGAGGGTCCAGCCCTACCCTTCTTAGCTGTGTGATCTTGGGTGAAGTCACCTAACTCTTTGGATCCCGTTTTCTCGTCTATAAACTGGGGGCAGTTACACTTATCTTATCCGGTGGTTTGCTGATAAGCTGAGATGATGCATGTAAGTTAGGAAGCACATGGCAAAGACCAAAGATGGGTTGGCTCTTATTTTACTGTGTAAGGGACAGGAGGGAAGAGAAAGCAAGTATCTAGGAATTTGGGGGATCAGGGTTGTGGTGTGGTGGGTAGAGCCGGCATCCCATATGGGTTGCTCCTCTTCTGATCCAGTTCCCTGCTAAGGGCCTGGGACAAGCACCCCTGCTATCCACCTGGGAGACTCTGATCAAACTCCTGGCCTTGACCTGAATCCTGGCCCAGCCCCAGTCATTGCTGCCAGCAGGGGAGTGAACCAACAGATGGAAGATCTCTCTTTCTTGCTCTGTGTCTCTCCCTCTCTCTCTATAACTATGACTTTCAAGTAAATAAATACATCTTTAACTTTTTTTTATAAAAGAAATTTGGAAGATGTGGAGTGTGCAGTGCATTTGTTCTGAGCCTTGCATTCCTAATTCTACTCTTGGATAGTTAAAATGTGTGTGTGTGTGTGTGTGTGTGTGTGTGTATTGAAATTTGGGGGAGAGACAGATACAAATACCATCATCTATTGGCTTTCTCCCCAAATGAATGTGCCAGCCAGGGCTTGGCTGAGGCCAAAACCTGGAGCCAGGAACTCAATTCAAGACTCCTACAGGAGAGACAGAAACCCAGTCCTTTGATCCAGTACTCTGCTTCTTGGGGCACGCATTCACAGGAAGCTGGAATCAGACACTCCAATGTGGGACCTGGGCACAGAACCCAGGCACTCCAGGATGGGACCTGGGCCAGTTGTTTTTTTTTTTAAGATTTATTTTATTTATTTGAAATACAGAGTTAGAGAGAGAGAGAGAGAAAAGGAGAGAGAGAGAGAGAGAGAAAGTCTTTTATCCGCTGGTTCACTCCACAACGGCTGGAGCTGTGCTGATCTGAAGCCAGGAGTCAGGAGCTTCTTCTGGGTCTCCCACGTGGGTGCAGGGGCCCAAGGACTTGGGCCATCTTCTACTGCTTTCCCAGGTCACAGCAGAGAGCTGGATTGGAAGTGGAGCAGCCAGGACTAGAACTGGCGCCCATATGGGATGCTGGCACTTCGGGCCAGGGCATTAACTCACTGCGCCACAGCGTCTGCCCCAAATAAATCAGTCTTCAGGTTAAAAATCCTGAGGGTTTTCCCACTGATATCCTTGGGTATCCAGGGAGATTTATCCAGCTTCACTGCATTAGTCTTTTGCCGCCTCCAAGGCTGAGTCAGGAGCAGTCCTGGGTGTGATTATTGTCACTGTAGACACGGAGGCCTTGGGGAACGCACGCCTCCTGATGCTCTTTTTGTGGACCTGGTGTCTTCACGCTCGCTGTTTGGTTGGAAAGGAGGTAGGAGACGTGGGGAGCGTGTTTTCTGGTTTCTCTCGGACTGCTGACACTGGCCTCGTGAACCAACTAAAGAAATTGGTTGCTCACTGTGGACTTTCTCCCCATCTTTTCAAGATGATGGTGGCCTTGGGATCACTGTTGTATATTTGCACTTTTCACCAGCGAGGGACAGCTAGGGGGTGTGGGTGGGTCCTTTGGGAAGCGGTGCAGTGGCCTGAGAGCTGGAGCAGTTGCTTCTCTGGCCTGTAGCACTAGTCTGTCCCAGGATGCAGGCACGTGGGGCACCAGCTTCTTTTTTTTTCTTTTTTTTTTTTTTTTGACAGGCAGAGTGGACAGTGAGAGAGAGAGACAGAGAGAAAGGCCTTCCTTTTCCGTTGGTTCACCCCACAATGGCCACTGCAGCCAGCACGCTGCGGCCAATGCACCATGCTGATCTGAAGCCAAGAGCCAGGTGTTTCTCCTGGTCTCCCACACGGGTGCAGGGCCCAAGGACTTGGGCCATCCTCCACTGCACTCCTGGGCCACAGCAGAGAGCTGGACTGGAAGAGGAGTAACCGGGACAGAATCCGGTGCCCCAACCGGGACTAGAACCCGGTGTGCCGGCGCCGCAGGCAGAGGATTAGCCTAGTGGGCTGCGGCGCCGGTGTGGCACCAGCTTGTTAGACCTCTGGCCCCCGGCTCCAGAGTGACAGCCGGCTCATTCTCAGGGTATGAGACGTGCTAGGGTAAGAGGGCTGGCTTTGCTGCTGCTCCTCCTTCCAGGGCAGGGGCCAGGGAATGAGTGGAGGAGCTTTGTGTAGAGCTGGTCATGATCAATTCATTGATCTAGATGACCTAGACATCTGGCAAGTGCCAAATTGTGCATTGGAGAGAGATTTCACTCCTGGAGGACTTTGAGACTGGGTTTACTAATCTTGCCAGTAGCCCGGTGGAGTCAGAAGGAGGAGAGGACTGTTCACAAGAAACTAACCACAGAAATGATGCATCTCTGATGTCATTTATTTTGCAGCAGTAATTGCACAATTGAAATGCTCTGGACTGTCCCTTGCTTTGCAGATGAGCCAAGAGGAGAAATGACCCAGCCACTTAGCAGAGCAACTTGGTTAGGAATGGAACCCGGGCAGGCTATTGTAGGTGGCCACTCAGTGACGCCACCAACACCAACTGTCTGCTCTCACGTTGCTCAGAATTTGGTGAAAGGCTTCCAGCTGTCTGCTTGGTGACGCACACATGTGGATGGGCAGGTGGGAAATTCTGACCTCAGGAGCTCACAGGTGGATGAAATACAAAGAACAGACTCTATTGGGGGCAGGTGTTTGTCCTCGCAGTTAAGCCACTGGTTAGTACCGTGGGGTCCCACATGGGAGTACCTGGGTTCAGTTCCTGACTCCAGCCTCCTGCTAAGAGAGAACCTTGGAGTGGTGATGGCTCAGGTTGGTCCCTGCCACCCAGTGTGGAAGACCTGGAAGGAGTTCTTGTCTCCTGGCGTTGGCCTGGCCCATGTCTGTGTGTTGTGACTTAGAGGATGGAGGATCTCTCTGAATCTCAGGTAATCTTTTAAAAGAATTTTAAGAAAATAAATGAACATGTTATCATGCTTGGGCTTAATGACACATGGGACACCTTCTCTGGGATTGGGAAACTGGCATTGCCTCCTTCAAGGCCACGGCATTTGTGTTTATTTTGCTGTTGGTTTTACATCAGGGATGGAAAGAGTGGCAAAGGCTTCATGAATTAAATCGACTCCAACGGTCTTGGTTTTCATCTGTGCCAATCCAGCCCATGGTTTTGAATGTGAGCTCCTTTGTTCTTGGTGTTTCTGACCCATGGTCTTTCTGGAGACCCTTGGTGAGCTTAGTTCTGAGGAGTTTGGGCCATGAGGCAGGGCTGCTGGGATTGTACAAGTGGGTTCCCAAAGAGAGAAGTGCAGGTGTGTGTCCCTGCAGCGCACCAGGAGTTAAAGAATTGGTTTTTGGTTCAAATGAAGCTTTTTTTTTTGCTTTTGGGATACAGCTGAAGGTTAGGAAGAAATCTGCTGTGCACTGAACACTATTTGAAGCATTTCATTTTTGAGCACACACAGCACTGCTTGATGAACTGTGGTTCGGAGAGAGAACATGTCTCGATGGGTGTGGTCACTGAAGGGCAGGGCCAGTGTTTGCACAGGCCTCTGTCGTGCTCCTGAGACTCTGTGGCGCCCGCACAGGGGTGGGTATTTCATTTGCTTTTACGTCATGCTGGGAGCACAGGATAGACCCTGGAACACAGGGTGCCCAGGATGCCAGCCAGAGGGAATAGCAAGCACAGCACAGATTCAGGAGATTGTCGAGAATTCGGTGTGGCGTGAATGAGTGCAGCGATTTTACAGTCGGCAGGGTTAAGTAAGAAACTGCGTTCATGAGTGGACAGCCCTGATTTGTGGACATTGATCACATGATTATTCTTGTTGAATATTAGAGCAGTCCCCCCATCCGCAGGTATGAAGCATGATTAGGCCACGTGCTCACAGCAAGCCTGGCTTTATCATTCAGAGCAAGGGTCTGGTCATGACCTGCGACAGACCTCAGCTTCCTGGGGGATGTCCTGTCCTGTTCCCTCCCTGCATGGGGACCTGGTGAACCGCATCCAAGTTTGAGGAAGTCTGCAGTACCACTGGGTCAGGAAGAAGAACCACACCATCAGGATTATGAAACCCTTTACAAAACGCATGGAGCAATATGTTATTTGTGTTTTGGGTTTTTCATGAATCAGTCTTCTGAACAGATAGGCACATTTGTTCTTTGATGATACTAATTTTTCCAGATTAAGGCATCCTAAAGATAGTTTTGATGGGTAAAATTACAAATTACAATTTGGTTTGGAAGAAGAAAAAGCTGACAGTCTGTTGCATTTTATACATACTGCTAATAAAAAGAATATTTTTGGATGATCCAATCGCTTTTGCCTCAAAGTCTGTGTGGTGGTCCCTGACCTACTTGTTCAACTTTATCTGCTCCGTGCAGTGTAACTCAAACATTTGCATCACTGGTTTAGCAGCAAGTGTTTTATCAGCACAGGGCCCAAAGTAAGGTTATGAGTCACTGCAGCCTTGAATAAGTTATCTTACATCGTTCTGCGATTGTCACCGTAACGAATGTCCTTTCTTGGAGGTGTTCACAGCCCTTTCTCATTCATTATCTAGGTTTCTGAACCAGCTGTGAGCACGCATACACACACACACACACACACACGTGCAGCCTGAGGCTGATTCCATGAGCCAGAGCAGGGGCAGGCCCAGTCACTTGTGCCTGGTTTTCTGCGAGGAATGCTTTTAAAGCCCTCAGTGTCACGTGATGTGTGGCTCCCAGGCTGAAGGGGTCTTCCCGCCTCAGTGGTCCTGGAGTGCCTGGATCCCTTCACGATTGCCCACGGCAGCAGCTTTGCCTTCCGTTATGCTGTATGTTAATCTGTGTGTGTATCTCCCAAAAGTGAGACTCTAGTTGGAGTTGTTGATGAATGGGATCAGATCAAAATGGGATTTTTGCTGTGAGTTACACTGCCTTTCAGCGTCAAAGCCTGGAAGGGAATGTGTAGCTCGGCTAGCCTGAGTTTTCTGCTCCGCCAGGGGGGACGCTGAAGCTCAGAGACGCACAGCCTGAATGTCAGACGTTCGGACATTCACCTGCGTGTTGCTGGCAGAGATGAAAGTGGGGCTCCGCTCGTTCCACCCCGTGCAGGCCTTGGCGGATGATGGTCCGGGTCCCAGGCGCCTCACAAGTGTGGTGTGTCTTGGCCTGGGTGGGTTAGAACTTGAATGTTTGGTTTATCCAGCACCATGGTTCAACCCTTAGGGTCTGAAGTCTAACAGAACTGAATTAGAACAGTGACCGTCTCCCAGCTGTGGAACTTAGGCAAATTACTGGAGTGCTCCGAGCCTCAGTGGTTTTGTCTGTAAAATGGGAATGATAGTAAGTGTGTACTGTGCCTGCTGTGTGTCAGGTGCTGTCTCATCTGGGGAAACCTTAACTTATTTATTCCCCATGACAACCCTATGAGCCAGATGCTACCTTGTCCCCCATGGGACAGGAAGCTGAGCCCAGCGAGGGTTGGCGTCTTGTTTAGGACCCCAGGCAACGAGGGGTTGAGCTGGGATTGGGATCTGCAGAACTCATGGCTCTGTAGCCGTTCCCTTCCAGCTCTCAATGGGTGAGGGCCACAGTAAGGATCAGATGGGCTGAGCAGCCAGGACGCGTCACAGGTTGGCACAATCAGCTTTTCTGTCCATAAGCTCAGGTTATAATCAGAAAGTTGCTCTGGCAATTGCAAAAGCAATGCAAGAGAAATTCAGAAGACTTCATCCAATGTCCTGTGGCTCCCATACCCTGGGTGTTGCCATGACAGAGTCCAGCAGCTCACCTAGGCCTAGTGGCCAAGTCCCCTTTTCAGCATGAGGGCCTGCACACCTGCCCTGCTGCAGGGGACTCTAGGTGGTGGCTGTTAGTGCCATGATTTGTGTCATCCAGGTGATGAGGTGGGTTAGATACTCTTGGGGCACTGTCCATGCCACAGAACAAGCCATCACTGCGTAAGTTCCTTAGCATAGTAGCCCCGTCCTCTGAGGAAGACCTCAGTGTACTTCTTAAGGTCAGTGCTGGAGCAGCTTCCTGCACTTGGTTGCACTCATAGCCAAATTCTGACAGTGTTTGGCTGTGCCATTTAGATGCCACTCCGTGTCTGTTCTGTTGCTTCCTTTTAAATTCATAAACTGTGACTATATTATATGTAATGTGTGTTTATATCATTTTTTAAAAAAATTTATTTGTTTGAAAGAGGTAGAGAGGAAGAGAGAGAGAGAAAAGAGAGAGAAGAGAGAGAGAGAAAAGAGAGAGGAGAGAGAGATCTTCCATCTACTGGTTCACTCCCCAGATGGCTGCTGAAGCCAGGAGCCAACAGCTTTATCTGGGTCTTCCATGTGGGTGCAAGGGTCCATGTACTTGGGCTGTCTTCTGCTGCTTTCCCAGGCCATTAGCAGGGAGCTGGATCAGAAGTGGAGCAGCTGGGACTCGAACTGGCACCCATATAGGATGGTGCATAGCAGGTGGTGGCATAATCTGCTGAGCCACATGCTGGTCCCCATGTGTGACTACATTCTGACTTATAATAATAATAACTACCCATTAGCGTCCAGAACATTCCCTTTGAAATCTCTGTACTGTGTGGCCACGCTTCCTTCCTTCCTCTCCCTCCCCACCCTGGGGCCCTGCTGCTCTCCCAAAGGCTGTTAACTCTTTCCTGGCTTTGCTTTTGAGTTTTGCCAGAGTAACTTCCTTTTTTCTGTGGCAGGCACAGCTCCTGATGCCCCTCCCAGCCCTGGAGGCATAGGGTACATGATGCAGGGTTTGTAAAGGGCTCCTTAGGCACCCTGTGAGTCCATTCTCTTTCCTGGGGACTGGGTGAGGTGGGGGTGTGACCCCTCTCGCCACACCTGGAGGTGGAGTGACAGTGTCTGGGTGCCTTGGGCTGCGGCTGCAGGAGGCTGGCATCTGTGTCTGGTCAGAGGCTCTGCTGGGGGCTGGGCCTCCCTCTGCCACGTTCTTTGGGGAGCTTTGTGGGTGTGGCCAGCAGGTACTTCCTGTGGACCAGATCAGATGTGGCCCACACAGGAATGGAGAGCCTGCTGGGAACGCACCTTCTGGCATTGGTGGCATTCAGACATTCACACTGTGTGTGACCATCACCACCAGCCATCTGCGGGATTCCTCACTTTCCCAAGCTGAAATTCCACACCAGTTAAACAGTAACTCCCCATTCCTTCTGCACCCAGCCCTTTGCAGCCACCACCCTACTTTCTGATTTTGACTATGCTCAATACTTTGTGGGAGTAGAATAATAATATTTTTGCATATAATAATAGTAGAATAATAATATTTTGCATATCCTTTTATTTTGATATGAAAACAGCATTTGGCTAGATTTTTAGAGATCTGTTTGACAATCTTGGCCTTTACATTAGTACCTTAGTCCATTTACATTTATTGTGATTATTAATGTGTGTCTACTGCCTTCTGTGTCTTACTTAATCTACTTCTTTTATGTTTTTCTCTCCTCCTTCTCTTTCTTTTATCTTCCTCTTTCCAATTTTATTTCTTTTACCAGTTTGGGAAGTTATAAATTCTTCTGTTTTTCCTCTAGTTGTTTGCTGAGAATTTTTTACATATTTTTTATTTATTTTTTGACAGGCAGAGTGGACAGTGAGAGAAAGAGACAGAAAGGTCTTCCTTTTGCCGTTGGTTCACCCTCCAATGGCCGCCGTGGCCGGCGCGCTGTGGCCGGCACACCGCGCTGATCCGATGGCAGGAGCCAGGTGCTTATCCTGGTCTCCCATGGGGTGTAGGGCCCAAGCACTTGGGCCATCCTCCACTGCACTCCCTGGCCACAGCAGAGAGCTGGAGAGGAAGAGGGGCAACCGGGACAGAATCCGGCGCCCCGACAGGGACTAGAACCCGGTGTGCCAGTACCGCAGGCGGAGGATTAGCCTATTGAGCCACGGCGCCGGCCTACATATTTTTTTTAATTTAAGATTTATTTATTTATTTGAAAGAGTTACACATAGAGAAGGAGAGGCAGAGAGAGAAAGAGGTCCTCAATCCGCTGGTTCACTCCCCAACTGGCTACAGTGGCTAGAGCTGTGCCGATCTGAAGCCACAGGACTCCCATGTGGGTGCAGGGGCCCAAGGAAGGACTTGGGCCATCTTCTACTGCTTTCCCAGGCCATAGCAGAGAGCTGGATTGGAAGTGGAGCAACCAGGACTGGAACAGGCGCCCACATGGGACGTTGGCACTGCAGGCGGTGGCTTTACCTGCTTTGCCACAGTGCTGTTCCCTAGTGTGCTTTCTTAGTGTTCTGCATTGCAGACTGTCTTCCTAGGATATATATATACACACACACTTCCAAAGACACATTATTTAGAAGTTATTCTTTTAATTTTAAGATTTATTTTTTATTTATTTGAAAGGCAGAGTTACAGAGAGAGGAGGAATGACAGAGAGGGAGGGAGGGAGGGAGGGAGGGAGGAAGGGAGAGAGAGAGAGAGAGAAAGAAAGAAAGAGAGAGAGAGAGAGAGAGAGAGAGAGAGAGAGAGAGAAAAGAAAAGAAAGAAACAGATCTTCTCTCTGCTGGTTCATACCTCAAATGGCTGCAATGGCTGGAGCTGGGCCAGGCTGAAGCCAGGAGCCAGGAGCTGCTTCTCAGTCTCCCACATGGGTGCAGGGGCCCAAGGACTTGGGCCATCTTCTACTGCTTTCCCAAGTGCTTTAGCAGGGAGCTAGATCAGAAAGTAGAGCAGCTAGATCTCAAACCAGCTCCCATGTGGGCTGCTGGTGTTGCAGACAGTCTTAACCTGCTATGCCACAACACCAGCCCCAGAAGTTATTCTTACAGTGAGAATCTGGTGGAAGTCAGCTCTCTTAGTTTTGTTTTCTGACAGTGACTTTATTCTCATTTTTGAAACATAGTTTCCTTAGGTAGAGAATGCTAGGTTAAGAGATACTAACTTTCAGTTTTAAGTGTAGGATTGCACTGGCATTGCTAAGTCAGTTTTAAATCTTATTGCTATTTCTTGTAGAAACATGTGTCTGCCTGCTTCCGGTGTTCTGTCTTTCCTCCCTTCACCCCCTCCTGTTTGATGGTTTTCTGGGGGTATCTGAGTGAGGGCTTTTCCTCCCATTGATCCTGTTGTAGATTCTGTGGGCTTCCTGAAGCTGAGGATGGCTGTCTTTCGTCCTCAGTGCTGGGCAGTTCTCTGCCACGTTTGCCGACGGCCCCCTCTGGGCTGCCAGGGAGCTGCATGGCAGGTGTCCTCTCTGCTCCTTGTGCTGTTTTGTGTTCTGTCTTCTTGGGTAATTTCTGCAGAAACGTCTTCTGTTCCACAGATTCTCTTTTTGACCATGTCCAGCACTATGTTCAGACCTTCCTGGACATTTCTAACTTCAGTTTACAGACTCACCGTGCATGAGAACTGTCCAGTCAGGTGCTTTTTGAAAAGCAGTGCCACTTTCTGGCTCCTTCTCATCTCCTGGGACCTCATGAGGTTTCCAGTCCCCCTCTAAATACATGAAACAAAACCCTGCAGGAAGTGGTATTTTGACGGGATTTCAGGGAAAGATGGTCATGTTTCCTTAGCATAGTTGCTCCTAGGGAGAGCGGGTGCTATTGAAACTTTTTTGGAAAAGGTGCAGATGGCAAAGATTTCAGGCTTCGCGGGCCATTCCTTGTATTCCACAGCTACCCATGTCTTCTTAGTGAACAAGCACCCAGAGATAATATGTAGAGGAACGAGCATAGCTGAATTCTAACAAAAGCAGGTAGGCTGGAGTTATCTGACCTCTGCCATGGACGTTTGAATTCTGCTCCTTGTTTGGATGAATCAAAACATTTGCTTTGTATACAGCGCTGGTGAGAGAGAGCGCTCTTGTACAGCTCTTTACCCCACTATGATGGTACTGTTTCCACAAGTTTTGGAGCATTTGAATTTTGCCTGGAGATGCTTTCCTGGGTCTCAATGTTATTTTTATGTGTAGATTGGGGGCTGAAACCTGTAAGTCTCCCAAGCATTGAAAATTGATAAATAGTACAAAAAGAAGATAAATTAGTTCAATAAACCCTTCTTGCATTGCACTTTATCTATTTGTGTTACTTTTATAGTATATTCTCTTTCAAATTGTGTATAGGTATCAAACTGTCCATTGTTCAGTTGGTATATATCATAATAATTATTTATTTATTAAAGATTTATTTATTTATTTATTTGAAAGTCAGAGTTACACAGAGAGAGAAGGAGAGAGAGAGAGAGAGAGAGAGAGAGAGGGAGAGAATCCTCCATCTCTGGTTCACTCCCCAGATGGCTGCAACGGCCAGAGCTGCGCCGATCCAAAGCCAGGAGCCAGGAACTTCCTCTCAGTCTCCCATGTGGGTGCAGGGGCCCGCAAGGACTTGGGCCATCTTCCACTGCTTTCCCAGGCCAGAGTAGAGAGCTGGATCAGAAGTGGAGCAGCTGGGACTAGAATCAGAGCCCATATGGGATGCCGGCACTGCAGGCAGTAGCTTTACCCACTATTGCCACAGCACTGGCCCCAGTTGTTATATATATTATACCTGAGAAGACTGAATGTCTTTCATTGAGATGTAATATATGAGGAGACTTCAAAAAGCATGTGGAAAGAGAAATGTGGGGCAGGCGTTTAGCTGAGTATTACGACGCTGCTTGGGGCATCAGCATCCCACATCAGAGTCCTGGTTCTGGTCCCGACTGCAGCCCCCCGCTGGTGCACACCTCCCGCTGTGTGGGAGGCCTTGTTGCTAGGCATTCTCAGGGCAGCCTCTGTCCCCCTTTCCAGCCAGAGCCAAGGCTGAGGTAGGCAAGGGCCTCCACTTTCTTTGCTGGCTAATATTTTCCTAGTTTACTTCCCAAGGCTGTTGTATTTTGAGGATCTCAGGGCTATGCATTGGATCCCTTCTGCAGTCTCTGGGCCCTGTATATGCCCTAGACTTTCTGTCTTGTCACCTCTGAGTAGCCCACTAAAGTTGGTTTCCAGGGCTCCAGATGGACACATCCCAAGGGCAAACCTGGTCTTTCTTCTTTGGGTTCATGCTTTGCTGTCACTTGCAGGCAATTGATTTCCTTTGTTTGCTTGTCATGTACCCATACATTCAGGTATATGTTTATAACATATGTATGCATACATATACATGTGCATACATACCTATGTACACACATACCCAAGTGTCGCTCCCCCTCTTCGTGGAGGAGCAACACAGGACCCTGCGCTGTTCTTTCATCTGCTCGGCCCTCCCCGGGTTTGCTGCTGGTTCTTCCCGGGTTGGCTACTGTCCCTTCCACCTCCGTGGAAGGGCGGTTCCCCCTGGCCGCTTTCCCCACTTCCGCAGGGGAGCGGCACACCGCCGGCCGGCTCTTCTCGGGGGCTGCACGGGTTCCCTTAGATGTTCCCCATAGATGTTCCTGGTGCATGCCGTCTCTCTCCTCCTTTATAGTCCTCCTCCGCCAATCCCAACTCGGCTGCCCACACGCCGAGTACGCTGCTCTCCAATCAGGAGCAAGTCCTACAGTTAATTGGTTGAACTGGAGGCAGCTGTGCGGAAGCTGTTTACTTCTCTCCCAGCGCCATATTGTGGGAGAGCAGATGCATAGAATAAGTCTTAATTCTAGTAACTTAGTCTAGTCCGAATTGCTCCCCACACCCAAGGGTACCTCAAAAAGTTTCTAGAAAGTAGAATTCAAGTCTATTTTGGTGCAAAATGGTTTTTTGAAATCCCAGACATTGGATTGTCAAAAAGTTCATAGAAAATACATAGCAGTTGCTTTGCCTTTCAAATAGATAAATAAATAAATCTACAAAAATAAAAGAAGCCAGAAATAAGACCTTATATATTCTCTCAAATAAGTAAAAATTAAAAAAATAATTACTCTGGCAACAGTAAACAGTAATAGTGGAAGGGAGGAGTTTTTTCTAAGTCTTCTCTCTCTGGGGTTAAAAGAAAAACTTCAGATTCAAGTGAGTGGAGTTTATGTGAGCAAAGAATGATTCATGAGCTGAGCAGCACCCTGGTTGGGGGTAGAGGCTCAGAGAGCGGCGCCTGGCAGGCTGGGTGGGCAGGGCAGCCCGTGTGCGCAGGGCTGGGCATCTGCCTGGTATCTGGGCTTGATCTGCTCCTGATCTGCCTATGCTGGGCTGCCGTGATTTTCTGAGTTTGTGACAAGCATGTGCTGTGAAGTCAGGCTGCTGTCCTACGTGTTTGGTTTTTTTAATCTACTCAGTTTACCTTGAGGAAGTTCCAAGTACAGAGGCAGCTTTGGGCCACTTTTAATTGAACACTTGGTGCGAGGTGTAGGCTTGTGGTGGTGGGGGAAACCCGGAGCTGCCACTCTGAACTTTTCTGTCTCTGACTCAGCAGTGAGATGGAGAAGAGCTGTTTAGGTTCTGTGTTCCTGGTCCTGCGCCGACCCTCAGTGAGGGGTCCCAAGGTGACGTGTGGGTGCACAGAGAGCCCTGACCCCCTCGTGTGCACACTGATGCTCTCTGTGGCTGGCTTTGCACACCCGGGTTTGGCCGTGGATTCTGCTCTGGCTGAAATCAGCCTGCAGATAAGCTGTTGTTTGCTTTCCCATGTCTGGGATGGAGGGTGGGGTTGGAGGGAGGGGAATGGTGGGTGGGGTACAGAGCTTCCTTATGTCTACTTATATCTACAGGAACAAAAAAGAGATGGTCGGGAGCCGGCACTGGTGGTATAGAGGGTAAAGCTGCCAGTCCCGGCTGCTCCACTTCTGATCCAGCTCTCTGCTGTAGCCTGGGAAAGCAGTAGAAGATGGCCCAAGTCCTTGGGCCCCTGCACCCATGTGGGAGACCGGGAAGAAGCTCCTGGCTCCTGGCTCCTGGCTTCAGATCGGCCCAGCTCTGACCTTTGTGGCCAATTGGGGAGTGAACCAGCAGATGGAAGACCTTTCTCTCTCTCTCTCTCTTCTCTCTTCTCTCTTCTACTCTCTCTCCTTTCTGTGAAACTCTGACTTTCAAAAAAATAAATAAATCTTTAAAAAAAAAAAAGAGATGGTCATTAGTGACGACAAATAAAGCCTGGTCCTTGCAGCAACACATAGAGGGGCCAGCCTTGTGGTACAGTGGGTTAAGCCACTGCCTACAATGCCAGCATCCCATTTGAGCCCTGGTTTGAGTTCTGACTGCTCCACTTCCTATCCAGCTCCCTGCTAGTGCACCTGGGAATGTAGCAGAAGATGAGCCGAGTACTTGGACCCCTGACACCCGCATGGGAAACCTGGATGGAGTTCTAAGCTCTTGGCTTTGGCCTGGTCCAGCCCAGCTGTTGGAGCCATTTGGGAAGTGAACTGATGGGTGCAAGATATCAATCTCACTCTCTTTCTCCCTCTAAGTCTGCCTTTTATATAAATTGTAAAAAAGGAAGCAGTATATGCAATCCTTCTTTCGCGTCTCTTGCTCCGAGGTCAGTGCCCATGCAGGTGTGGAGTGAGTTGCAGGTGTGGAGTGAGCATCTCATTTTAGCACAGGGTATGACTGTTGGCAGAGGCTATGCCTGCCCAGCATGCAGAGTGCGTGAGGCACTGCTGGTCCTAGCCCTAGTGATGATTCTGTCTCAGAATGTGCGGGAATGTGGGTCACACTGAGGTAGGTCTACCATCCTCTGGTTCACTACCCAAATGGCTGTAATTGCCTGGGCAGGGCCAGGCCAAACCAGGAACTGGGAGCTTCTTGTAGGTCTCCCATGTGAGTGCAAGGGCCCAAGCACTTGGACCATCTACTGCTGCTTTCCCAGGCCATTTGCAGGGAGCTGGATCAGAAGTGGAGCAGCCAGGACTCAAACCAGTGCCCCCATGAGATGCCGGTGCCACAGGCGGTGGCTTAACCTGCTACACCACAGCACTGGCCTCAAGTTCTTTATCAAATCCTCAGAAGTACCCTCTCAGTGTGACGCCGCCCTCCCACCCCCATACCTGTACAAGGGGGCGGTTAAGTAGTGTGATCATTGGACGGTACAGGGGTTTTGTTTTCTTGTTGTTTATATTTGGTCCCTTCTGTATTCCATGATGAACTTGAGTTATCTACATGGTCTGCTTTTGAAAAGAACAAATCAACCACAAATAGCAACAACATAGCCAGTTATCGAAATTACTGAGTAGACAAGTTAGGAAATGACTCACTTTCTGAAAGAAAAAAAAAAAAAAAGCCAAACTTCCCCAGGCCTTGGGGCTGTGGTGGCGTGAGGTAATACAGGTGGCAGGTCATAGAGCAAGGGTTATGCAAGTGATTTAGAGTAGAGAGACCTGCATTTGCATCTTTTCACGATCTGACTTATTGCCCAAAGCAAAGCGCCTGTGATACTTCGCCCTGCTTGGTCTGCACAGGTTTTGTGAACTCATGCATCCGGATACCCTTGCACCTGTTTATTCTTGTAACACATTCAGTGAGCCACCCCCATGTGCTGCGGGCAGATTCCACGACACAGCTGCTCTTTATTCTAATTTCGTTATGAAGTGGAAGGTCAGCTCCTGGGGAGTCAGAATTTGTTTTCGTATTGTTTTCAAGAGCGGGTCCTCGAACACAGCAGCTCGTTCCAGCACTTGTTTTGTTTTATGGCAGCTGATAAATAACATGAACCGCAGTAGACAGTCATTGGTTTTCCATGGATGTCTTTTGCACTTGCAGAAATACCGCTAGAAACTCTCTAATGTCTGTGTCTCAGACCATTAAAAACAGTGTTTCTGAGAGCAGGTTTTTCTCATTAGTTTGTGTGCATCAAAGACAGCGGGAGGAATACAGTGTGCCGTTGTGTGAGTGTCCACGGAGGCAAGCCCCTTTCACACGCTCGTTTCTGGAAAAGGGGAGAGCTGACCCAAGCTGGATCGACTCAGAATCTGCAGCACTGGTGCACGTTACCTAACCCCTTAACTTGGAAGATTTAGAACAGATGCAAGGAGGCGTTTCAACCCATTATGGAGATCATTGTTTTTTAAGTTTTATTTTATTTATTTGAAAGTTGCAGAGAGAAAGGGAGAGATAGAGAGAGATTGCCCATCTGCTGGTTCGCTCTCCAGGTGTCCGCAATGGCCGGGGCTGGGCCAGGCAGAAGCCAGGAGCCAGGAGCTTCATCTAGGTCTCCAATGTGGGTGCGGGGTCCAGGTATTTGGGCCATCCTCTGCTACTTTGCCAGGAACGTTAACAGGAACTGGATCGGAAGTGGAGCATCCAGGACTTGAACCAGCACCCATATAGGATGCCAGAATTGCAGGCGGTGGCTTAACCTGGTATACCACAATGCCGGCCACAGAGATCAGACTCCTAACGCAAGGCCTAATTTCAGTGCCGGAGGTAGAGCTGCAGTGTGGTCTGACAACTTGGTTATTTTTTGATTCAACATTTTAATTTATCTTCTAAATTATTAACCATGGTAGAGCTTAAAAAAGTTCTCGATATGAAAATGTAGAGGGTGCTGACAAGGAACTATCTGCTGTTTGTTGATTAAGAATTAAAGCCCAAGCAGGACCTTTTTACAAAATTCTGACTGTGATAAGGCACAGAGGACATAAAAAACTTTGGGAAAAGGAATTAAAGGGCAACTTTATTTTGCTGCAGACAGTTTTTGAAATCCATGCTTAATTTTTTTGCTCAATATACATTTTCATGAAATTTTCTTTTTAAAGATATTTTAAAAATTTATTTATTTGAAAGGCAGAGTTACAGAGAGGCAGAGGCAGAGAGAGAGAGGGAGGGAGAGACAAGTCTTCCATGTGGTGGTTCACTCCCCAAATGGCTGCAATGGCTGGAGCTGCGCCGATCTGAAGCCAGGAGCCAGGAGCTTCTGCCGAGTCTGCCTCGTGGGTGCAGGGGCTCAAGGACTTTGGCCATCTTCTACTGCTTTCCCAGGCCATAGCAGAGAGCTGGATTGGAAATGGAGCGCTGGGACTCGAAATGGCACCATATGGGTTGCCAGCACTGCAGGTGGCGGCTTTACCCGCTACACCACAGTGCCAGCCCCCATGAACTTTATTTTTAAAGATTAATTTTATTTCTTTGAAAGATAGAGTGACAGAGAGAGAGAGAGAGAGAGAGGGAGAGGGAGAGGGAGATATAGCATCATCTGGTTCACTTCTCAGATGGCCTCAATGGCTGGGGCTGGGCCAGGTCCCTGGAACTCCATGTGGATCTCCCACATAGGTACAGGGGCCCAAGCACTTGGGTCTTATGGTGCCTTCCCAGGTGCCTCATCAGGGAGCCGGATTGGAAGTGGAGGCAGCTGGAACTCAAACTGGCATCCACATGAGATGCTGGTGTTGCAGGCAGTGGCTCAGCCAGCTGTGGCACAACGCCTGCCCCTCCATGAACTTTTTGAAAACTCCCTTGTATGAATGGATTTCAGAACTTTCTGCACCAAAATAAACATTTCAATTACATTTTCCACAAAAAGTTAATTCAAGAGGTTGGGGCCAGCACTGTGGTGCAGCAGGTTAAGGTGCTGCCTATGATGCTGGCATCCCATATGAGTGCTGGTTTGAGTCCTGGCTGCTCCACTTCTGACCCAGCTCCCTGCTAATGTGCCTGGGAAGGCAGCAGAAGATGGGCCAAGTGCTTGTGCCCCTGCCACCCATGTGGGAGGCCCGTATGGAGTTCCTGGCTCCTGGCCTAAGCCTGGCTCGGTTTCAGCCATTGTGACCACTTTGGGGAGTGAGCCAGTGTATGGAAGATTTCTTTTCTCTCTCTCTGCATTTGAAATAAATAAATAAATGAATAAATATTTTAAAAATGTTATTAAAGAGGCAGAGAGATCTCCCCAAACACCCTCACTGCTCAGAGCTGAGTGCTGGGACCAAAGGCAGAAGCCAGAACTCAATCCAGGTCTCCCACATGGGTGGCAGGACCCCAGTCACTTGAGCCATCACTGCTGGCTCCCAGGGTCTGCGTTGGCAGGAAGCTGGGGGTCAGGAGCTGGAACCAAGAAATGGGCGCAGGTCCTCCAGCGTGAGACTCAGGCGTCTCTCCTGGTGTCTTGAGACCCGTTGGGCCAAATGCCTGCACCTCCAGGGACTTTCTGAATTGCCCGCATGCACATAGCCTAGAACTCGTGCCTGGACCATTTTGGAGGATACAGTTGGTGGCATTCGGGCCATTGCACATTGTTGTGTAGCTCTCCCTACCATGTGTCCACAGCACCCTTTGGGGAGTCCCCTTTCCTGCCAGTTATTTGGAGGCGCTGTGTCCTGGCTACCCTGGGAACATTTCTTTGTGGACAGATGGCATTGCACATTTCTCAGGTCTTGGGGTTCCCAGAGGACAGGTCACAGGACACCCGCCTTTGCCGTGGTCCCCTTTCTCTGGTCACCATTCCCTTCCCCTCTGGCCGGGGTGTTTGCCAGTCGCCCTGATGGAGGAGGCAGGGCAGTGAGTGCTGGATTCACACTGGCTGTGGATCGCGGGGCCAAGGTTAGTGAAGAAGCTCTGCTCAGCACCACTGTAGCGTGGTGTGCAGGTGGAACACGGAGGAGGACTTCAGCGTGGCTGACAAACAGCAGCCACCAACCCGGGACACCGTGCCCTGGGAATGCAGTCAGAGGCCCTGTCTCTCCATCGCCTTGCATGTCAAGCACATACATAGGTAATGCATACAGTTGGGGCCGATCAGGAGTCCCTGCATGGATCTGGGAGGTACAGTGGCCAGGTGGTTGCTGCTTCCCCATTTCTGCACACAAGGGCAGACAGCAGTGAGCTGGGAGCAATGACCTACTTATTCCTTCCTCTGGCTGCATCTTAGACATTTTCCTTTTTTGCTCATCTTTGAACTGCTTTTTTTTTTTTTAAATCCATTCAGTAGATCTTCCCACTCAAACATCATCATTCGAACTCTGCATACACATAATGCAATTTTTAAAAAAAGATTTATGTATTTGAAAGGCAGAGTTACAGACAGAAGGAGGGAGGGAGGGAAGGAGTGAGGGAGGAAGAGAGAGAGAAAGAGAAAGAGAAAGAGAAAGAGAAAGAGAGAGAGAGAGAGAGAGAGAGAGAGAGAGAATGAATGTATTTCATTTCTATTTCACTCCCCAAATGGCTGCAATGGCCAGGGCTGGGCCAGGCCAAAGCCAGGAGCCAGGAGCTTCCTCCAGTCTCCTGTGTGGGTGCAGGACCCAAGAACCTGGGCCATCTTCTGCTTCCCCAGGCACATTAGCAGGGAGCTGGATTGGAAGTGGAGCAGTCAGGACTCGAACCAGTGCCCATGTGGGATGCTAGCTTTGCAACTGGAGGCTTAACCTGTGTGCCACAGCGCTGGCCCCGCATAATGCAATTTTATTTTTTATTTTTTATTTTTTTTATTTTTTTATTTTTTTTTTTGACAGGCAGAGTGGACAGTGAGAGAGAGAGACAGAGAGAAAGGTCTTCCTTTGCCGTTGGTTCACCCTCCAATGGCCGCCGCGGCCAGCGCGCTGCGGCCGGCGCACCGTGCTGATCCGATGGCAGGAGCCAGGAGCCAGGTGCTTTTCCTGGTCTCCCATGGGGTGCAGGTCCCAAGCACCTGGGCCATCCTCCACTGCACTCCCTGGCCACAGCAGAGGGCTGGCCTGGAAGAGGGGCAACCGGGACAGAATCCGGCGCCCCGACCGGGACTAGAACCCGGTGTGCCGGCGCCGCTAGGCGGAGGATTAGCCTATTGAGCCACGGCGCCGGCCATAATGCAATTTTATTAAGGCATAGCATTTTCAGACACTTGGCAGAAGCGGTTCCTCCACAGGCAGTTTGATGGGAAACCAGTTGCACGAGGGGCTGTGTGGGGAGCCATGTGTCATTGCCATGTGTCACCTTGTCCAGTCATCATTCCCCATGACCTTCATCCTGCTTGTTTGGCTGAGAGCGCTCGGGTTCAGGAGTGGTGCTGGTAAGGATGTGGGCCATGAATATAAGTAATTTCTGGTACGGGTTCTCGCCTCCCGCAGAGGCAGAGCTGCTAAGCAGAGACTAGTGTTGCGTGCAGATAGGAACAGGGTTTATTTGGCCATGAAGGAGTAAATGCAGATTCATGTGCATTGAGAAATACCCAGCATGCTTGGGCCGAGGAAGTGCCTGTAAAGGAGAGAGAAAGGTAAACCCAACAACGGTACCTGTGACTGGAAGGGCTGGAGCTCCGCTGCGGAGAGAGAGAACAGGAGCAGCACCCTGAAGCCAGGTCCACGGTGGAAACGAGGGCTCTTCCCCCTCTGCCTCTTTTTTATTTTTGTTTATTTTAAAGGTTTATTTATTTACTTGAAAGTCAGAGTTTCACACAGAGAGAAGGAGAGGTAGAGACAGAGAGGTCTTCATCTGCTGGTTCACTCCCCAGTTGGCCGCAATGACCGGAGCTGTGCCGATCCGAAGCCAGGAGCCAGGAGCTTCTTCCAGGTCTCCCATGCAGGTTGAGCCAGCTTCTACTGCTTTCCCAGGCCATAGCAGAGAGCTGGATTGGAAGTGGAGCAGCCAGGACTCGAACCTGCGCCCATATGGGATGCCAGCACCGCAAGCGGCGGTTTTACCCGCTATGCCACCGTGCCGGCTCCATCCCCCTTCTGCTTCTTTTATAAGGAAGGTGTGGTTCCCCAGTAGGACATGCAGATGGGCAGGGTCTTAGCGAGATGGGGTCTTAGCGAGAGCTCTGGTCCTGGGTGTGACAGGTGCATCCGGGAAGGGGGGCTGTCCAGTCGGCAGAGACGGTGTCATTATGCGGGGATACAAGAGTTCCAGCTCGCCTCGACTAACTTCCTGCCTACTTATCCCATCTCAGTAAGAGCCCGAAGGAGGGAATGTGACAACTTCTGTGATTTCGACCCTGCGTTTCCCAGGAGCGAGCTTTCTACTCTGCTGTAACCATAGGAGAGCTGTGCTCGGGGATGGGGATGGTCCTGCCCCATGTGGGCTCCCCGCAGCTCTCAGAAGCTCACCGGGGAGGTCTCCAGCCTGGTGGGAGCTGCTGGAACCCCTTCTCTGAATCACCCCCAATCCTGTTCCTGTCCTTATTTCTCTGCCGGAAACAGAAGGTTGTGGGCAAATGGGAGAGGATGCCTGGTGAACCAGACTGGGAACCGTTTCGTGGGGGGCCATTTCTGCTCACACTTCTGTGACGGGGAGCCCAGGGGTCCCTTCAGGCATGGGGTCAGCCTTCTCTGTGTGGTCAAGGCAGAGTGCAAGGAAGGGGGAGTCTGCAGTGTGTCCCACTTACACTTGTGGTCTGTCTGCCACACCTCCTGTGCTGTTACTGGGCTAGGCTGTTCAGGAGAAAACAGCGTTAGGTGGAGGTGAGATGAATGCAAGCCTTTTGGGTGAAGTCCTGGGCCGTCCAAGTTGAAAAGAACCTACACCTCGTCCAGCTGACCCCTGACACTTGGGGCCTTCCTGCAGCACCTGCGTTGTCTGCTCTGTGCTCGAATACTTCTGGGGACAGCAGGTGTTGACCTCCCACGGCAGTTCATGCTTATCTGGATGGCTCGGCTTGGAAGTGTTCTGTGTTTTCTGCAGCTCCCACCTGTTGGTGTTAAATTCTGCCCCTGGGAGGAACGGGGAACAGTGAATAGCAATGGATACCCTTTTGTGCATGAGTGTTGTATGCAAACATGCATGTAGTCACAGAACAAGCCAGCCAATAAATGAATAAATGCATACGAGAGTGAGCAGAGAGCCTGTCTCAGCGCCGCGTGCTGCCTCCTTCGTCTGTGTGCTCATGGGTTCCTGAGCAGATGCAGTGCTTTTCAAGGGCATCACTGCCTTGCTTGCATTTCGCTGCACGCTTAGGTGTATCCAGTAGGTCCTGTTTACCTGGTTTATATTGTTATGGAAATAGCCATGTCATGCAAATATTCATTTTGTGAGAAGAAATCAGAGGAAATTGGTGTTAATTGCCTTGGGGAAATATATCAGCTTCAGAAAAGAGAACAGAAGAGTTTTCATTTGTGAACTTGTGTAGTAGCTAACTTATTCTTACTGATACCTCCTTAGAAACCCAGGCTGCTTATTGAAAGACGACGTTGTTTTAATTCTCATTTAGTTCACCTTCTCGGAAGGGCCAGGCTAAAGATAGCTGAGCTAAGTCTTCAGGGGGTTGAGAAAAGGGTTACTTTTTAGTTTCCCACAGTGGAGTCATACACACCTAAAACCATTCCAGAATTTTTGGTAGAAACTGTAAGAAAGCACTACAACTCGAGAAATGAATTAACAGGCCACCTTTGTGTGCAGTAGCAACCAGCCGCTTCACTGAATGAATAGCACTGTGTTCCACGTCGGCATAAATCGTGGGCTGAAAGGTAGCACGAGCGTGTGGGCTCGACACCAATGAGGGATGTGTGTGTGCGCACTCAGATTAGCACAAGTCTGCCAATGAGACGAGAAGTCTGACCCAGACGCACAGAACCCTGGCGCACAAGAGCTGAGCACACAAGCTGGCTGTGGCTCCCACCAGGTCTCTCAAACAGATCATTCTTACTATGGCTCCTGAAGAAACAAAGACTGCTTGATACCTTAGCATTCACTCTTGTTCATTGTCTGTTTTTATTTTATTTTTAAATTTATTTTTTGAAAGAGTTACAGAGAGAAAAGGAGAGGGAGAGACACAGAAAGAGAGATCTTCCATCTGCTGGTTCACTCCCCAAATGGCCACAATGACCAGGGCTGGGCCAGGCTGAAGCCAGGAGCCAGGAATTGCATCCGGCTCTCCCATGTGGGAGCAGGGGCCCAAGCACTTGTACCATCTTCTCCCCCTCCTGCCCCCAAAGAAGCCTTTTATTTAAGGAATAAAGACTTAATGCATTTTTTTTTAACTTTTATTTAATGAATATACGTTTCCAAAGTACGAATAATGGATTACTATGGCTTCCCCCCCATACCGTCCCTCCCACCCACAACCCTCCCCTTTCCCACTCCCTCTCCCCTTCCATTCACATCAAGATTCATTTTCGATTATCTTAATATACAGAAGATCAGCTTAGTATACATTAAGTAAGGATTTCAACAGTTTGCTCCCACACAGAAACATAAAGTGAAAAATAATAGATGATTTTTTTTAATGATGATGAAATCAGATCAGACCTATTGTCATGTTTAATCCCAGTGAGAGTCAAGTTGGGAGTTGATAGTTTCTATTCTTTTCTTTTCTTTTTTTTTTTTTTTTTTACAGAGGATCAGTTTAGTATGCATTAAGTAAAGATTTCAACAGTTTGCACCCCCATAGAAACACAAAGTGAAATATATTATTTGAGTACTCGTTATAGCATTAAATCTCAATGCACAGCACATTAATGACAGAGATCCTAATGCATTTTTAAGTACAACTTTAGGAATACAGTGATTCTTCCTACCATACCCACCCTCCCACCCCTCCTCCATCTCCTCCTCCTCCTCCTTCTCTTCCCCCGAGTTGGGCCATCTTCTGCTGCTTTCCCAGGTGCATTAGCAGGGAGCTGGCTCAGAAGTGGGGCAGCTGGGACTCAGCTGGCACTCACATGGGATGCCGGCATTGCAGGTGGTGGCTTTCCCCCTCCACCATAACGCCGGCCCTCCCCTTTCTGTTTTCAAGACTGACCTGTAGATGTATTGCTTCCAGTTCAGATGGGGGGACCACGATGGCCAACAGTGAGTCGGCTTCTCCTGAAATGACACGGACGTTGCAAGAATGCTGCTTTTGTGCCAGTCACCGTTCTGTTCACACAGGTAGATGAATTCCCTTCAGTCCTGAAGACGAGGCCAGGGTGTCACTGCAGAGTGATCCACCATCATTTTAGTGGCGCAAGGAAGTGTGGGCTTGTTCCCTGGTTGCAAAAGAGAGGAATCTGGCTGCGCAGAGTGTTTCAAGGGCTCTGGGGCTGCCCCAGTCACTGCTTCCAACCGTCTTTGGGGAACAGTGGTCATCTCCATTACAGGAGCTGGCTGGGGGCTGTGCTCCAGGGCCTACCCCTCGGGGAGAGGAATGAGTGGGAGGTGGCACACCTCTGGCCTGAGGCCCCCAGCCCAGCTGTGGGTACAGTACTCTTGCTCACCTTCTGTGCCTGGCTTTGGAGTGGGCCAGGGGGACCACCAGCTACAGGTGCAGGTTGCCTTGGCAACTGGAGAAGGCAAAGAAATGACTGCACTCCTAGTGTCTCCAGGAGGAGTGAGCTCAGTGGACTCCAGGATTTCAGCCCAGGGAGGCCCCTTTCTGAGTCCAGTGTGAGAACAAACGTGTCCTGGGCTGGTGTTGTGGCATAGTGGCCTCCTGTGACACCAGCATCCCTTAGGAGTGCCAGTTCGAGTCCTGGCTGCTCCACTTGCAATCCAGCTCACTGCTAATGGCCTGGGAAAAAGCAATGGAAGATGGCTCAAGGGCTTGGATCCCTGCCACCCTCGTGGGAGACCCGGATGAAGCCCTTGGCTCCTGGTTTTGGCCTGGTCCAGCCTTGGCTGTTGCAGCTGCTTGGGGACTGAACCAGCAGATGGAAAACCTCTCTCTCTTTCTCTGTAACTCTTTCAGATAAATACAAATAAATCTTTTTTTAAAATGGGATAACTGTGTTGCTACAAGCTTCCAGGTATGTGGGGATGGGCCACTGCCGCAGTGGGAAGCTCACACAGGCAGTGGCAAGACAGGGGGGCTGGCTCTCCTGGAGAACCCGGCTCAGGTGTTTGGAAAGTGGGAAACGGTGTGAAGGTTTCTGGAATACCCTCTCTTTGGGGAGACTTGAGGCACAAACGTACCAGAGTCAGGCAATCCTAGGGCCTTAGAAATGGGAGGAACAGTAAAGTGTCCGTGCTCCTGTTCCCAGCAAGTCTCCTGTTCTCCAAAGACAGACTCTTGGGTTGAGAAGGGAGCTCCAGGTCAGAGCTGCATTGCAAACCAACTGTTTACATTTTCACTTGAACTTGGGACCAGGGCTGTTTACAGTTCATATTATTAACTACTTGAATTTTCCAATATGTCTCTGTGTGTGTGTTTCTTTTTTCTTTTTTTTTAGAAATTTCTCATGCATAGAACCATTATATGGTGCAAGTGTATCATTAGACTTAATTATAAGCTTCTTGAAAGAGGCACTTTTTCCAGAAAGAAAGTCACCATGTGTGAGAAGCTGACTGTGACCCATGACCTCTGTGGCCTTGAGCCAGATAGCAAACCTATTGGCTCATGTTCCTCCCCACAACTGTCTCCCCTCTCCTCACCCTGGCAGCAGCCGTTCAGCAGTGGATGGGCTGAGACATTCTGATACCCTTTTCTGCCCTTGCTAACCTGAGAGCTAATGAGGTTAGCCGCTCTTGAGGCAAACATATGTTTATTCCTCCTGTTTTTCCAGAAAAGGGTCTTGCATTTGAATAGCATGAAAATGACAGGACCTTCTCAGCGATGCCAGTGAGAGTGAAACTTTGCCAATGATTCACCCCGTTAGGTTTTCGTAATTGTCCCATTTTTCTTTCATGATCCTTTTAAAATAGGAAAAACACACAAACAACACTGATTTCAGTGCTTCGGGTTTATGCCTAAACATACGGGTTTGAAAATCAGAGAACTAAGAGTGGTCTTTATTGTTTGGGTCAGAGCCTGCAGTATTGTGTGTCTTTGGAGATGAAGAGTTAAGAGACGTGGGCCTGAGGAGTTCAGATGTGCAGGCAGAGGAGCTTGCTCCAAAGGAGAGGTGACTGAGAAGGGACGGCCTTGCGACAGACCGGAGTGGTGCATCTCAGCCTTGTCCCCAGAGTGGAGACTGGTAGCAGATGGTGACCAGCAATAAAACCCAAATACTCCAAGTGCTGCCAAGCCACTTGGGAAGTGACTGCACCTGCCCTAGTTCTGGTTTCCCCAGCGATGGTCCAGTGTTGGCTTGAGAAAGTGCTGGCCGCTGTGATATCGTTTCCTGTGACTGCTCCTGTCAGGCCTGGCACTGCACGTTTGGCTCAGCCTTGTGTCTCTGAGTGATGACCCTGCACTTGCTGGATGTACGGCCAGTGGTGAATTGACCAGGGCCGTGGGGTCGGTGGCAGGGTAGCCAGCCAGATGGTGTGTGATAGGCCAGGCCCCCATGTGCGCCCCCTACAGCAGCTGTCCACAGGTCCTGGGATGGGAAATGAATGGGGAATGTACAGGTGTGTTGGGGGGTTCTCTGGCCAGACCTGCCTTTGTGTCTTGGCTCCAGCGCCTAATACCTATTTTTTTTTTTTTTTTTGACAGGCAGAGTTAGTGAGAGAGAGACAGAGAGAAAGGTCTTCCTTCCGTTGGTTCACCCCCCTAATGGCTGCTATGGCCAGCTCGCTGTGCCAATCCGAAGCCAGGAGCCAGGTGCCTCCTCCTGGTCTCCCATGCGGGTGTAGGGCCCAAGCACTTGGGCCATCCTCCACTGCCTTCCCAGGCCACAGCGGAGAGCTGGACTGGAAGAAGAGCAACTGGGACAGAATCTGGCACCCCAACTGGGACTGGAACCTGGTGTGCCAGCACCGCAGGCAGAGGATTAGCCTAGTGAGCTGCGGCGCCAGCCCCTAATACCTACTTGACCTTGGCACATTCCTTGCCTTTGCTGTCCTTATTTGTCAGTAAAGAACATTTCCATTTTAGGGTACCTGGCACAAAATAAGCATGTAAGAAATGTTAGCTATTATTTTAATTAACTAAAGATATCATATGACGCTGCAAATAGCTAATTCAGTGGTTAATTCACTAATCTGTGCAAAAATATTGATGAAGGCCTGCAAGTGGCAGACCCTATGCAGCATGAGTTCCTGCGGAGAGAGCAGTCAATAGCACAGGCAGTGTGGTCTCCAGGCCGGATTGCTCTTGTTCCTTCTTGCTCTTTTACGTTCCTTTCTCGTCCAATTAGGAAAAGAAACTATAGAAAATTACTTATTTTAAGCCAATTTGAAACTCAAGCAAAGCATTCACGCTGAACTGACATGAAACCAGAATGGCTTGAGCTTTAAATTACAGCACCCCCACCCACCCCCCCCGCCCCGCAACAACAAAACTTCCATTTTTGCTAGAGTTGAAGGCTTAGTAGTTATCGGAAGCTGGCTTGTTAGGGCAATTTACTAAAGCAGCACTGTAGAGTGGGATCTTGCTGTTGGCTGCACCAGGAAATTTGTGCCTACAGCCATCAACTTTAGTAATATGCTAAGGGATATATTTAATGACGCATAGAAATATTGACTTTATGTAAAAGAAACAGCCAAGGCCAATTGGCATGTATTTGTTTGCACACGAGGTCCAGCTCATTAGACATCAATGTGTTTTCAGAGTAGCGCGTGCTATTTTGTGACCGTGTGATGAGAAGACGTGGTTGCCTTTGAGACGACAAACACGGAATTCTGGTTGACTTGTTAGCATCCTCTACTTCGTAAGTCAGACACTTCTGCAGTTGCTGACTTCCTTCTGAGCTCAATGGTTTCCATGCTTTGCTGTCAGAATCCTTGTGAATGTGTGGGGTGGGGCTGGCTGACGGCTTGGGGGTTTTCCTCAGATCTCAGTCTTGCTGGGTGTGTCTAGAAGATCCATCTTGTGTTCACAAGGAGGGCCATGGGGCCTTTGGAGAAAGAAGGTGGGCCCAGGGCTCTCAGCAGGGGTTTTTGACCTTGGCAGGAAGGGTAGTGTGGGATTCACACCTGCTACATGTCCCCCTCCCCACCATGAGCCTGGCCCCACTGCACGTGAAGCTGAATGGACCTGTGCAGAAATCCTGGATGCACAGAAGGATAAAGAGGGCAGAGCAGCCTGGCAGAGGTGTAGCCAGGACTGTAGGAGTGGAGATCGCTGGTGTGGCAGGACTATGGCTCGAGAGGACAACAGGGCAGATGGCCCCCGTGGTCCTCAGGTGCCAGCCTCGACCTGAAAACCCAACAGGGACCATTGCAAGGTGGCCGGGTGGAGTTGCGGTGGGCAGAGAAGGGCTGGCAGCAGGGTCTGCTGCAGGTCTCATTTCCATGTATGTTTTCTCGCTCCTGCAGCAGATGGGGCCTGAGGCTCTGCACACAGTGACCGTCACCTTTTGGGCAGGTGCTTGGCTGTGATGGTGTGAACTGTGCCAGGTGCTGCCCTGCGGAGTGTTCTGGGTGTGAGCCAATGACAGCAACAGCAGTAGCAGCAGCAGTGTCCATAGGGGGAGGCAGGAATGTGTTTGATGCTATGAGAGGGGTTGGAAGGGAGAAGGGAGCGTGGACAGAGACTCCGAGACACATTCCCATGCCCATGCCTGGCCCAGCGGGGCCCAGAGAAGGCGAGCAGCAGCTCAAGCCTCCCCAGGAGGTCAGCAGTCCATCCGGACAGAGCAGGAATGCAGGTGGTGTGCTGGTGTGGCTGGCTGGCAGCCATCTGCTTCTTCTTTGCACTGTCTGCAGCCCCCAGCTGTAGCTTCTGCACTTCTTGTAGTCCCTCTGGTGCTAAGGTTTTCTTTTTGTTAAAGAGATTTTTATTAATTTATTTGAAAGGCAGAGAGAGAGAGAGAGAGAGAGAGAGAGAGAGAGAGATCTTTGATTTGTTAGTTCATTCCCCAAATGGCCACAACAGCTAGGTCTGGGCCAGGCCTAAGCCGGGACTCCATCTGGGTCTCCCATGTGGGTGCAGGGGCCCAAGCACTTGGGCCATCCTATGCTGCTTTCCCAGGTGCATTAGCAGGAAGCTGCATCAGAAGTGGAGCAGCCGGGCCTCGAACTGGTGCTCATATGGGATGCCAAGGCCTACCCCACCTTTCTTATTATTAAACTCCCTGCATCTCTAGGGACTGAGCTTGGCCACGTATAATGGAGAGCCTACGACACTGGCTTGACATTCAGGAGTTTGTTTCTCTCATGCAGCCAGGGTGCAGGGGGATGGGTGCTGAATAGTGCAGCAGCTCCTCAGTGTCCTGGGCCCCTTTAGCTCTCTGCTCTGCTTGTCTTATTCTCAGGTTGACAGAGTGGCTCTTGTACCTGTGTCATCACAGCCACCTGCCATGCCATAAGAAGGGAGAACAGTGAGGGCCAAAGATACGGGCCGGCTGCACACACAGCTCCCCTTATTGCAGACTGAGGGTCCCTTATTCAGAATGCTTCAGGTTTTTCCGTGTTTGGGAGTAATGCATATTTTGATGTTTTTCAACAATATATTTATGCCACAGAAAGGAAGCAAAAAATCATGGTGAGTGATGGACGTAGATCTTGGCCCCCTGTGGGGCATCTTGGGGTGTGGGGGGACCTGGCTGCTGCTGCTGCATCAGCCTGCATCTGTGTCATTGTGTTTCCCCTATGAGCGTGCGTGTGTGGGAGAATCAGAGTGGGCTTGGGAAAGTTGCATAAAGCTTTAGGGTACTGGAAGGTCTTCTTTTCCCTGCGGATGCTGACTGAACTCTATGTCGTATGCCTGTGTTTTGACTGGTATGGGTCACCTGAGGTCATGTGTGGATTTTTCCACTTGCGACATTGGTGCTCATAAAGTTTTGGATCTTGGGGCCAGCACTGTGGCGTAGTGGGTAAAGCCACCGCAGGCATCCCATATGAGCACCAGTTCAAGACCCAGCTGCTCCACTCCCGATCCAGCTCCTTGCTAATGCTCCTGGGAAAGCAGTGGAAGATGGCCCCATTCCTTGGGCCCCATAAGAGAGACCCAGAAGAAGCTCCTGGCTTTGGACTGGTCCAGCCCTGGCCATTGTGGCCATCTGGGGAGTCAACCAGTGGATGGAACATTGCTCTCTCTCTCTCTCTCTGTAAACTCTGCCTTTCAAATAAATAAATCTTTTAAAAAAAGAGAAAATTTTAGATTTTAGATTATGCATTTTGGGATTAGGAGTGTTCAACCTGTTTGAGAAACTTGATAGCTTTCCTGTAAGGCCTAACAGTAGGCTTTTGCTCCCGTCCTGCTGGCTGGAAGTACATTGTGCAACAGTACTTATTTGCAGGGGAGGGGGGACCATGAGCTATTGTTGTTGTTGGTGGTGGTGGTGGTGGCTTAAGGAGGAGCCACTGCTGTGTGGAGCACACATGGGTTCTCCTGGTAAAGAGAGGGGAATCCAAGCAGCTGGTGTTGTGTGGCGTGGGCCTGGCTCCAGGCAGCACCTGCAGAGTGAGTGGCTGTGACAGTGCACAGGACACTGTCGTGAGAGGAAAGATCATGTCTGGATTTCAGCAGCAGCACAGCATGTTACTGGATGTTCCTCCCACCTTCATCACACAGCCATTTTCAGTGTTCAGCTCCCGGCACTTATGGTCTTGCATTTTTTTTTTCTGAAATGATCCTAAAGGCATGGGAAATTTCTTGATCAGGGTTTCAGGACTGTTGAGTGCACCCAGCAGTAGGGACTGGTGAGTTTTGGTTGGCTGTGACAGCGGCAAATGGAGGACCTGGTGCTTATTTCCTGGCACCTCTGTGTGTGTTGACAAATGACAGCAGCCTGCAAAGACCTCCCTGGCCAACTCTGCATCCCTAAGGTGTCTGTGCACGCATGGTCAGCAAGGGGTCTAGCCTGCTCTCACTGTCTTCCCTCCCTCCCTCCCAAAACATGCATGCACACAGCAAGACAAATATATCATAATCAGAATGCCAAAGGAATCAAAGAGAAGGCAGGGTGCTGTGATTTGAGGCAGGGCTGAAGTTGAAGCTAGCATACAAAGTGTGTGCCTGAGGTCCTGTATGTCCTGGTGGCCCTGAGCTTCTAGCAGTCAGCAGATCGAGAGAAGAATCAGGGCCGCCCAGCTCATGGCATCAAGAAGACCAAGATGGATGGCTACTGGCAGAAGCTCAGCCTTTCTCAGCCCTGAGTGACCTTAGAGGGCAGAGAGGAGCCCAGTCAATGTCCACAGTGCAGGGTGCTTCATGCAGGAAGCTCATGGAACAAGGCATTAAAATGTAAGTGTGTTTTGGCACAGAATAATTTTTTTTTTTTTTTGACAGGCAGAGTGGACAGTGAGAGAGAGACAGAGAGAAAGGTCTTCCTTTGCCGTTGGTTCACCCTCCAATGGCCGCCGCGGCCAGCGCGATGCGGCCGGCGCACCACGCTGATCCGATGGCAGGAGCCAGGAGCCAGGTGCTTCTCCTGGTCTCCCATGGGGTGCAGGGCCCAAGCACCTGGGCCATCCTCCACTGCACTCCCTGGCCACAGCAGAGGGGGCACAGAAGAATTTTGAAATCCATGCATATGAGGGATCTTTAGAAAGTTCATGGAAAACATTTATTGTGAAAAAATCCTGCATGGATTTCAAAATCTTTTTTGCACCATAATCTTCACCCCATTTTCCCAGGAACTTGTTGAGGTACCCTCATACATCAAGACAGCTGAGGATGAGGTGGAGTTTGGGTTATAGGTGAGGGAGCAAGTTTATCCCTGCTTGGGGTGGTCTGACGGGGCCTCCCAGGGGTGGTGACACTTGCAGAAGGGGCAGAAATAAGTCTTGTTCGTCTGGAGCAGGGATTTGTGTGATGGAGCTGTGGGAGGCCCTTGGGATGAATTTAGGGATGGCTCAGTGGTTTGGACCTTATCAGGTAAACAGCAGCAAACTGAAATGTTTGGGGTCAGGAAAGTGACCCAATCAGAGCAGTGATTTTGAAAATTACTAAGTGCTCACAACATGGAAACCTTACAGGCAGTAATTATCGGTTCTTACAAAATAGCGCACTGATGACAAGCACCAAGGAAAGAGAAGGTGCAGAGCGCAGGTGCACGTCCTGTGACCAAGTGTTTTGTTGATGCAGAACAGGCATCGTGGAGTCTGTGGCTTCTGCTTGGGAAATGGGAAAATGGATGAGGCACTCAAGGCCAGTACCCATCTGCCCAACTCTGGGATGAGACCTGTCTGCTGTGGTCTCACCCATCATGCTGAGCCCCCGCCCATCACGCAGATGCCACACCTACCGTGTGGAAACAATGCCTAGGCCCCGCCCACAGCTGAGGCCCCGCCCACAGCCCTGCCCATCACGCCAAGGCCCTGCAGTGTGCTGGCACATGGTGGCCCAGGGCAGGGCCACTAGGTATTCATCCTGCAGCCCTGTGGTGCATGCTTAGGTTTGTACTGGCACAAGGGGACACAGGGGAACAGAGCAGGGCTTCTTGGCCGCAGGGATGCCTGCTTCTTGCTGTACAGCCGTGTGCAAGGCTAGACTAGAGCAGGCTGGAAGTGCAGGAAGCCAGAGACTGCCTCCAGCCTTGAAGCAGAGAGCCTGCAGAACTAGAGTGGGGCTCACAGTGCCAGCAGCTGAGTGTTGCTAAGCTCTGTCCACCCCAGGAGCTCAGGCAGCCAGGTCCTGGGCATGGGGGCCCTGAATTGAGCATGTTGGCTGTTGCGTGCTATCCTGATTCCCAGACTACCCCGAGGGGCTGCAGGATGGAGGTTTTTCCTCTTTGGAACTGTTCTTTATGGCATGTGGTGGTGGACCCATGGGCTTCCTTGCTGCCTCTTTTGGAACCCGTGCTGCAGCTGTGGGCACACTCTGGAAGTCTTGCAGTGGGCTCACAGCCTAGGGGGTCACCCAGTAACCTCTGTGGGTGGCCAGTGTCTCTGAAACCCTGCAGAAGTTGCTGCCTGTAGTTCTGATAGGGAACAAATAGCCACTGCTGTATAGGCTGTGTCTGCAGGGACCAACCCCCTTCACCTTGCTGTGTCTCTATCCCTGAATATCACCCCTTGTGTTATCAGACTCAAGTGAAGCCGAGAGTGCCCTGCCCTGAACACAGGGGATCATTAGAGTAATCAACAAATCTCCAAGCCAGCCTGGCTCCTGATTGATGAACTCATGTCATCACACTGATGGCCCAGCAGAAGGCAAGACCTGTTTGCAAACATTAAAAAAAAATTTGCCCCAGTCTTACCTCTCCTGAACCCTTGATAAAAATGGCTAGGTGTATGAAAAGGAAAGAAAAGAATCACCCCCAGGAGACAAAGCAATCATTAGGACCAGACTCGGATACATCACAGATGTTGGCACTGTCTGATAGGGAGTTTACAATCAATGTGATTTAACAGAAGTATGACTGTCACAGATACATGGGCAGTGTGCAAGAACACGGGGCCAAGAGCGCTTATCTACATGGAAGCACCAAGAGGACTAGTACAGGAAGCACAAGGACACGGTGGAACATCTGGAGCAGGTGTTGAGCCTTGGGGTGCCTGGGTTTGATACCTGGCTCTGACGCCTGATCCCAGCTTTCTGCTGATGTGGACCTGGCAGGCAGTGGTGATGGCTCAAGTAATCGGGTTCCTTTCACCCACATGGGAGACCTGGATTGAGTTATTGTCTTGTCACTTCAGCCTGGCCCAGTTCCTACATGTGGGGGGAGAACCAGCAGATGGGAAACGATCCAAAATACCCTTTATTAGAAAGCCATAAGGAGACAAAAGAGAGAGGGAATGAGGGTGAAAATATTTAAAGAGATAATGATTGAGAAATTCCCCAGATTAATGACAGACACCAGTTTACTAACCCAAGTGGCCAAGAATACCAGGCAGGATAAAGACAACAAAACACACCTATGTATATCATATTCAAACCATTATAAAGAAAAGGCAAAGAGATATTTTTTAAAGATTTTATTTTATTTATTTGAAAGAGTTACAGAGAGAGGTAGAGACAGAGAGGGAGGTCGTCTACCCACGGGTTCCCTCCCCACATGGCCGCAATGGCCGGAGCTGTGCTGATCCGAAGCCAGGAGCCAGGAGCTTCCTCCGGGTCTCCCACATGGGTGAGGGGGCCCAAGGACTTGGGCCATCTTCTTCTGCTATCCCAGGCCATAGCAGAGAGCTGGATTGGAAGAGAAGCAGCCAGGATGTGAACCAGTGCCCATATGAGATGCTGGTGCTTTAGGCCAGGGCGTTAACTGCCACGCCACAGCGCCGGCCCCAAGAGATTTTTTTTTTTTTAAAGATTTATTTATTTTGAAAGAGTTACACAGACAGAGAAGGAGGGAGAGAGAAGGAGAGGGAGAGGGAGAGGGAGAGGGGGAGAGAGAGAGAGAGAGAGCTTCTTTCTGCTGGTTCAGATGGCTGCAACAGCCGGAGCTGAGCCAATCTGAAGCCAGGAGCCAGGAGCTTCTTCCAGGTCTCCCACATGGGTGCAGGGGCCCAAGGACTTGGGCCATCTTCTGCTGCTTTCCCAAACCTCAACAGAGAGGTGGATCAGAAGTGAGAAGCTGGGACTTGAACCGGCAGCTGTATGGGATGCTGGCACTGCAGCAGCAGCCCAAGAGATAATCTTAAAGAGACAAAAGACATCACAGCAAAGCAAAACTAGAGTTACAGCAGGCCGGTGCTGCGGCTCACTAGACTAATCCTCCACCTGTGGTGCCGGTACTCTGGGTTCTAGTCCTAGTTGGGGTGCCGGTTCTGTCCTGGTTGCTCCTCTTCCAGTCCAGCTCTCTGCTGTGGCCTGGGAAGGTAGTGGAGGATGGCCCAGGTGTTCGGGCCCTGCACCTGCATGGGAGACCAGGAGGAAGCACCTGCCTCCTGGCTTTGGATTGGCGCAACGTGCCGGCCGTAGCAGCCACTTGGGGGTTGAACCAACAGAAAAAGGAAGACCTTTCTGTCTGTCTCTCTCTATCACTGTCTGTGACTCTGCCTGTCAAAAAAAAAAAAAAAAAAAAAAAAGTTACAGCAGACCTCTCTGTGGACACTATGCTAGTTAGAATACGATGGGGTGCCATTGTCAAAGGTTCTAAAACAAAAGTGCTGCCAAGCCAGAATTCTGTCTGCAATGAAAAATCTGTAAAAATGAGGGCTAAATGAAGATTTTCTCAGGTGGACAGAATGGTGAGATCGTTTCTAGCAGACTTACTTTATGTGAAATGTTAAAAGGATTTTTTTTCTGTGTTTTAAAATTTTTTTAGAGATTTATTTATTTGAAAGGCAGAGTGGCAGAAAGAGAGACAGAGAGAGAAAGAGATCTTCTGTATACTAGTTCTCTCCCCAAACAGTCACAAGGAATCCAGGAGCCTGGAACTCCATTTGGGTTCCCTGTGTGTGTGGCAGAGGCCCAAGTACACAGGCCATCTTCTGCTGCCTTCCCAGGCACATTAGCAGGGAGCTGGATCAGAAATAAGCAGCTGGGACTTGAACTGGTGTTCCTATGGGATACCAGTGGTGCAAGTGGTGGCTTAACTCACTGATCCCACAACTTTAACCCCTAAAGGGAAGTTCTTTATGCAGGATTAGTATGTCAGATAGAATCTTGGATCTCTATGAAGAAATGACGAGCACTAGAAATGGAATAAATGAAGGCAACATGAAAATCCAATTTTTCCACTTTTTTTTTTGACAGAAAGAGTTAGACAGTGAGAGAGAGAGAGAGAAAGGTCTTCCTTCCGTTGGTTCACCCCCAAATAGGTGCTACGGCCAGCATGCTGCACCGATCCGAAGCCAGGAGCCAGGTGCGCTTCCTCCTGGTCTCCAATGCAGGTGCAGGGCCCAAACACCTGGGCCATCCTCCACTGCCTTCCCGGGCCACAGCAGAGAGCTGGATTAGAAGAGGAGCAACCAGGACAGAACCAGCACCCCAGCTAGGACTAGAACCCAGAGTACTGGCGCCGCAGGTGGAGAATTAGCCTAGTGAGCCACGGTGCTGGCCAATTTTCCACTTTTTAATCACTCTAAAAGAGGTCATTGTCCAAAGCCAAGTGCTGCATTATATTGGGTATTTCTCTAACCTGTGTAAAAGTGAAATATATACCAATAATGCAAATAATGAGAATGAGGTACTTCACAAAGTTTGTGGAATGTGGAATTAAAAGCTAAGTTTATTTTAGTGCAAAACCGTTTTGAAATTCATGCAGACATTTTTTTATGATACACATTTTCACGAACTTTGTGAAGTTCCTTCATATTTATGGATTTCAAAATGTTTTGGCATGGAGCCAGTGCTGTGGTGTGGCAGGTGAAGCCACCACCTGTGGTGCAGGCATCCCATATGGGTACCAGTTCAAGTCCTGGCTGCCCCTCTTCCAATCCAGCTCTCTGCTATGGCCTGAGAAAGCAGTGGATGATGGCCCAAGCCCTTGGGCCCCTGCACCCGTGTGGGAGACCTGGAAGAAGCTCCTGGCTCCTGGCCTCAGATCGGCACAGCTCTGGCCATTACAGCTATTTGGGAAGTGAACCAGCAGATGTAAGACCTCTCTCTCTCTCTCTCTCTCTCTCTCTCTCTGTTTGTAACTCTGCCTTTCAAATAAATCTTCAAAAATGTTTTTGCACCACAATTAACTTGTCTTTTAACTTGATTTTCCACTAGCCTTATGTATACAGTCCAGCTTATAGTGTTGTAAGATCCTTACCATATTATTCAAAGGTAAGCCCTGATTAGCTCGAGATGTATATCATAAACCCCAGGGCAGATACTAAGAATAGCTGCTGAAACACAGGTGTGTACAAAGCACAGTGGAAGCAGGTGAGGAACACCTGTGTCATCTTGAGCCAAGGAAAGGAGGAGAGAAGAGGAGGAGCAGAGATCTGGGCAGGAGTTAGGGGAGTGCATTCTTCCAAGAGTGGAGGACGAGAGCACGCCCAGGAGGAGGGGTGTGTTTGTGTGTGCAGTGCAGGGAAACCATGGGGCTGACAGCGCAAGTGTGCACATGTCCACTATCAGGCTGTGCAGTCGGCACCCTCCATAGCAGTTCCGGCAGTCGGGAGAGGTCCTTTCACAAAGGGTTGAGTTGTAACTGGAGGGCTGCATCCAGCATTGGCTGCTTTCAGAAGAAAAAGGCAGGAGGGCTGCATGTGGGGAGGTGGAAGCAAACTTGGGGGACATGTCCGTGGTTTAAGATTGTTGCAGCAAGATATTGGAAGTGGGGGCGGAGTTAGCCTTTGAGAAGACAACAGGTCATTTTTTTCCGAAGATAGGCTATGGGGCGGGCATTTGGCCTGGTGGTTAAGATCTTGCTTAGGGCGCTCACATACCACGTGGGAATACCTGGGTGAAGTCCTGGATCTGCTGCTTCTCCAGCTTTTTGCTGATGCAGCCGTGGATGGCAGACATATTTGCATCCCTGTTACTACGTGGGAGACATAGATTCGATTCTGGGCCCCAGACTTAAGTGTGGTCCAGCCTCAGCCTCTGTGGGCATCTGGGGAGTAAACCAGCTGGTGGAAGATCCAATCTCTGTCTCTGTCTCTCTCTCTCTCTCTTTCTATTTCTCTGCCTCTTTTTCTCTTTTATCTCTTTGCCTTTTAAGCAAAACGTGGAAATAAATAAAAAACTAAAAAAAAAAGAACCAGGACAGGATAGAAAGCAAGGGGAAGGGGGCTACAGGACCTCTGGAGGCAGAGCGGAGGCTGCTCTGGGAAGCCGATTCTCAGTGTCTTGCCTAAGGAGACACAGCAGGAAAAAAATGCCATGGGACACAGCAGAAGGCATTTTCTGAGATGTTCTGTGGCTTCTTTTGACCACATCTTTTTGGTTTTTCTCTCTCTTCTAATTCCTGACTCGGTTAGTTTCTTAGGGCTGCCACAGCGGAGCACCACAGACTGTGCGGCTTAACCCAACAGAGATGGATTGTGCATTTCAGCAGGCCAGGAGGCCAGGAGGCTGCTGCGGTCAAGGTGGCCCGGCCCCGCCTGCTCTGAAAGCATCTTTTGCTACTTCCAAGTGGGCGCTGATTGGCCAGCAGTCTGTGCTGCCTGGCTGGTGGGAGCAGCCATCCAGTCTCTGCCTCTGTCACCACATGGTGTTCTCCCTGTGTCTCTCTTCACATGATCCTCGTCTTTTTTATTATTATTATTTATATATTTGTTTTAAAGGCAGTGTGACAGAGAGAGGGAGAGAGAGAGAGGTCTACCATCTGCTGGCTCACTCCCCAAATGGCCCCAATGACCAGGGCTGGACCAGGCTGAAGCCAGGAGCCTGGAACTCCATCCTGGTCTCCCATGTGGATGGCAGGGGCCCAAGCACTTGTACCATCTTCTGCTTTCCCAGGCGCATTAGCAGGGAGCTAGCTGCACCAGAAGCAGAGACGCCAGGACTCAGACTGGCACTGTGAGATAGGAAGCCAGTGTCACAAGTGGTGACTTAACCCACTGTGCCGCACCACATGGTCATCGTCTTACAAGGACGCCACACCTGCTGGGTTACAGGTCTGTCTTCCAGCGCCAACTCTGCGTAACTAGCTACGTTTGTAGTGCTGTTACTGGTATTTGTCTCATTCTGGGGTCCTAGACGTTAGGACTTCCATGTGTCTTGTTTCTAGCTTCCTTACTGCGCTGTTTTCTGAGTGTTCTGCCTACGGTTCTCCAGAGCCGCGACATCGGTCAGCTGAGGTTATTGAGTTGGTGGCTTCTGTTGATGCCATGGATGCTTCTCACCTGCATGGCTGTCTGCATGGTTTTGGCTGTTCCATCTCTGTTACCAATGCACACAGGACCTCAGCGAGAGGTCGCCTGGCCTTACCAAGGTAACAGAAGTTGTTCACGAAGTTGTCTTGTTTTCACATGTTTATTTATTTTCATCTCCTTCAAAGGCAGAGAGAGAGAGAGAGAGAGAGAGAGAGAGAGAGAGAGAGAAAGTAAGTAAGTGGAGAGCTCCAATCCATTGTTCACTTCCCCAGTACCAGCAACAGCTAGGACTGGGCTGGGCTGACGCTAGGAATCAGAAACTCAACCCAGGTCATTGCTTAGGAGTGGAAGGGACACAGCTGCTTGTGCCTCCCAGAGTGTGCATTAGTGGGACTCTGGGGTCAGGAGCCAGAGCTGAGAATCAAAGCCAGGTGCTACGGTGAGAGCCTCCTAACCAGTAGGCTCAGCGCCCACCCCTTTACACAGCTTTGACGAATGTGGGACAGTAGGATACAGAGGGTGCAGTGGCCTCCTGAGGGCGTGTCACCCGCCATCCTGCAATAGAAGTGACCCCTGTGGGCAGTGGCTCTGCTCGGCTTCCGTTCTGCAACCTGGCATCAGCATGGGGTTGGGCTTTGTTCTCCATGTTTGTTCTTTCAACACATGACAGTGAAGCTTCTGGAAGACAGGAATGCTTGTATGTGATAATAATGCTGACGTACGGCCTCCAAGCGAGCGTCTGTTTCATTTGTGGTGTTCCTGGAAGTGGGCGCCAGCCATGGTGTTGAAATCTGTGACTTCCCGCCACTCGGTCCCCAGGGCATGAGTGCCGGATTGTCACACTGCAGTGAACTGTCCCACAGTTTACTGTACCTCTTCCTCCGTATCTCTCCTTTCGTCTCCCCCGCAGCAGAGAAACGCTTGCTCCCGCTGTAAAACTGATGGATAAACAGCTCAGGATAAAATATCAGCTGTAAAGCTGTGGCTTCCACCTTCTTCCCCCATCACAGCTCAGCTCTGCAGTGGGCTTGACTCAGAACGAGGGCTGTGAATTATCCTGGAAGGGCGGAGAAGAGCCGGAGTTACACTGCCCTCTGAACTATATTTATACTGAAAGCATAAATTAAGAAAAGAGTGTACAACGATTGAGCAAGCATTTCTGAACCAACAGCAGGGCTCTGGCGGGGCTGGGAACCACAGGGCTAGTCTTGCTTGAGGCATATGGAGACTGTCTTATTAATCCTGGCGGAATTGTAGGCAACAGTTTGGAGAGGAGCTCAAGGTCTCCATGCAGCTGAATTAGGGAGGAGCAGGCACCACAGGCAGTCTTTTTTTTTTTTTTTTTTTTTTGGACAGGTAGAGTTATAGACAGTGAGAGAGAGAGAAAGGTCGTCCTTCCGTTGGTTCACTCCCCAAATTACTGCTGCAGCCAGCGCTGCGCCGATCTGAAGCCAGGAGCCAGGTGCTTCCTCCTGGTCTCCTATGCGGGTACAGGGGCCCAAGCACTTGGGCCATCCTCCACTGCCCTCGTGGGCCACAGCAGCGAGCTGTACTAGAGGAGGAGCAACCGGGACTAGAACCGACGCCCAGGTGGGATGCCGGCACTGCAGGCAGAGGATTAACCAAGTGAGCCATGGTGCTGGCCCCACGACAGGCAGTCTTGAGACTCAACGGCACCCCCAGGGCTATCAGAGCACCGGTTTGAGTCAACAGCACCCCTATCAGAGCACTGGTTTGAGTCCAGGCTGCTCCACTTCCCATCCAGCTCCCTGCTAATGTGCCTGGGAAAGCAGCAGAGGATGACCCAAGTATCTGGGCCCCTGCCATCCACGTGGGAAACCGGGATAGAGTCCCTGGCTCCTGCCTGTGGCTTGGACCAGTGCAGCCATTTGGGCAGTGAACAAGTGGGTGGAGCATCTTTCTGTCTCTGTCACTCTGCCTTTCAAATAAATAAGTACATCTTAAGGAAAAAAAAATTAACACAGTACCCTCCTGGGCCCTCTGCTATAAATACAGCAGGAACAGAAAGGCTAACGATGGATTCAAGAGCAGCGCCTCTGAAACTGGCACCCAGCAGTGGGGAGAAGTAATTACAGGGTTTCTGCCCAATTTAACACATTATGCAAGAAGTGTTCAAGGCATCGCTTTTGTCCTTCAAGTATCTCTCTCTCTCTCTCTCTCAGACATACAGAGAATAACACAGTAAAGACTGGCATCATCCCAGTCCCTGGAATCGGTGGATATTAACCTGATGTCGTGTCTGGTTCAGATTGTTTCAAGTGGAACGCACAGAATAATTCCTCTGCCCTCCTCTCTGTCCTGGGAAGGAACCACTGCCTGAATTTGCCGAGCACAGGGTGGTGGGGCTGATCCGCTTCCTTTCCAGGAGCTGCCGTCCTGCTCACAGACGGTGTGCGTCTCTGTGACAAGGGCTGTACAGTGCGTGGATGACTGGGGCAACCTCGCTGAGCTGTCTCCCGCTGCCAGGGACTTCCTGCTGTGTGGATGATAAGCCCTGTGCACTCCCTTGCTAGAGTCATGCTGTGTTAATTTTTAATTATGCAGTTTATGGGATGGCAGGAATAATTAGAATTAATTTATGGATTTTTTTTTTAGACACTTGAAATCAGAAGTCACTAATATCTTCCAGGAATATAGGGTGAGCTAGTTTGCTTGCAATATTTTCCTAGAAGTATTCCTTAGGGATGAAAAATGAAATCTGCTGGAGTAAATATTTTGCACACATTGTTTTGCTTCCTTCCAGTCTGTGAAGAGAAGTCATTAGTCACTTGTGCCTCCTGTGCACCTGCCTTGGGCCTGCTGACTCTTTGTTGGGTCTGGTTGCTGCCCAGAGCACATACTATGAGGCAGGCACTAGAGTCCTCTGGGATGGTCTATTTGTTTGCTGTCTAATTGTCTCCTCCCCTCCCTGCCATATAAACCCCTTAAGGGCAGGCTTCCCTAGCATGCTTTAAAAAAATTTTTTTTTTAAATTTGTTATTAGAGGGAGAGTTCCCATCTGCTGGTTCACTTCCCACATGCCTAAGACGGCTGTGGCTGGGGCCAAAGCCAGGAGCCAGGGCCAGGAATTCCATCCAGGTCTCCATGAAGGTGACAGGTACTCAATTACTTAAGCTATCACTGGTGCCTCTCAGGTCTGTGTTAGCAGGAAGCTGGAGACAAGAGCCAAGCTGGGTACCTGGATATGGGACACAGTCATAAACAGTGACTTAACTGCTAGGGTAAATGCCTACCCCAGAACTTTTCCTTCCTGCCTGCCTTCTTCCTTCCTTCCTTGTTTGAAGAGCAAGAGAGAGATCTTCCATCCACTGGTTGATTTCCCCAAATGGCTGCAACAGCTGGGGCTGGACCAGGCTGAAGCCAGGAGCCCTGGACTCCATCCAGGTCTCCCATGTGGGTGGGAGGGGCCCTCTGAGGTGCATTACAGAGCGCTGGATGGGAAGCCAGAGCAGCCAGGACTTCCACATGGAATGCTGGCGATGCGGGCGGCAGCCTAACCCTTTGCACCACAGCTCTGGTCCCACAGGTCATTATCTTAAATTGGGCGACTTTAAGGGAAATAATCAGAAATGGATCGGCTCCTGTGGTTCGATTGGATTCCGTAGTTCAGCAAGCTGGTAACTGGGATTTAAAAGTTGTGGCTTGTTAGGCTTCATTGTGCTGTGTATTTGGACACGGAGCTACTTGATCCGGCCACCAGCCGAGAATTCCCGGCTTTCGCACCTGGGTTTCCATTGGCACTGTTGGTACTCGCAGATCCTGTCTGACCTCCCACTGCTTCTCTTTAGGCTGTCTTCTGCATCCCCCCACTCCCACCGCTCCCCCACCTTGGATTATTTTGTCAATGGATCAGAAGGGAGGAAGCCTCACAGCCATGAACCCCTGGGCGGGTGTCCTTAGGCTTACAAGTTTTCCTCTTGTGAAGTGTTTTTTTGGCTTGGGAAGTGTCCTGGGGGTGGATTTCCATCAGAGATGATGTGAGGGAGGGTAGGAGGGCTTGGGCAGGCCACACAATGCCTGGTGCTCCTGGCTGCACGGTCTCCCCTAGGACCCTGACCTCCTGCGTCCCACTGCCCATGTTGGTTGCTGCTGTTTGCTCTTCCCGCTTTAAGCAGATTCTCCTTGCCTGCGGTTGGAGGCCTAAGAGCTGTTTTGGCTCTGGCTGTTTTGTGGACTTGGGGCTAGGAAGAGGCCCCCAGGGAACTTGATTCGGGGTCTGGGCAGCTTGCGACTCTAGGGGCTGTGTGTTTTCAGCTTCTAGGTGGCCGAGTGCTCCCCCAGGTCACAGCCTGCACTGCAGTTTTCCTTGTAGGAAGTCGCACTTCCTTTGAGGATGTGGAGGAAATTCTGTTGGTGACTGCAAAGATACGGATTTAGCCGGGCTTCACACCCCAGGGGCGGGGACTCTGTTGTTTGCAGGAAGAAGCAGAATCAGTCCTAATGGAAGTGAATTGAGTGTTAATGTGGGCCCAGAGAGAGGGCTGTGCACGGTGCCCTGCCAGCTCTGAAGGGCCCTGTGCACTTGGGGGTGCAGAAATCGATTTGCACTTTTGTTTAATTTGATTTTAGAGTTATTTTTCCATGCCTGACATTGGTTACAGCTACTGCAGCCTCAGGCTGTCTTGCCTTTGTGCTCATGTTGTGGGGGAGGTTCTGGGATGGAGGTATTTTAAGTCACACGAGGCAGTTGAAGACAGTTTAGGAAGGGGAAGAAGATAAAAATCACCTGTCAGTCAGCAGCGACTGTTAACACTTTGGAATGTTTCCTGTGGTTCATCGTCATATTTATGTATTAAATGTATAACTATAATACATAATGCATCATTTTTGAAAGTTTGGAGCTGAAGTGTTACCTTAGATTTTAAAAACAGATCTATTCATTTGAAAGGCAGGGTTTACAGAGATAGGCGACAGATGTTCCAGCTGCTGTTTCACTCCCCAGATGCCCACAACGGCCAGACTTGGACCGAAGCCAGGCAGCAGCAGCTTCATTCGGGTCTCCCACGTGGGTGCAGGGGCCTAAGGACTTGGGCCATCTTCTGGTGCTTTCCCAGACGCATTAGCAGGGGGCTGGATGGGAAGTGGAGCAGCCGGGACTCAAACCAGCACCCATAATGGGATGCCGGTGTCGCAGGTGGCAGCTTTATCTGCTACACCACACTGCTAGCCCCATTAGATTTTTTATTTAACTTACAAATGTTGCGTTTCTATAACTCTCCAAATACATGTCATAGAATGGGTGTATGCAAATGCATTATAAAGTAAATATTGAACAATACATTTTGAATCTCCCTTCAATCAATAGGGTTCTTGCACAAATCTTTGTGTAGTTAAGTTATCCTCAAAATAGATTCCAAGAAGTATAATTAGTGAGTTAAATATTTGCCCATTTGTTTTCTCTCTAGCTTTATTGAGATATAATTGGAAAATTAAGAATGTATTCATTTAAGTGTGCAATGTGATCTTCTGACATTTTTATAAATTGGGAAATGATTAGCATAAGGCAATTATTACATCCGTCAGCTCAGGTTATATCTTTTTTGGTGGTGAGGGTACTTCAGCTGTACTCTCCTGGCCGGTTTCAAATGCAGGGTACCGTATGGTGAGCATCGGTCACCATGCTCTCCGTGTCCAGAACGCATTTGTCTTTACCTGAAGGTTTCTCTCCCCCAGGCAATCACCCTGCTGCTCCATGTCTTTGAATTATACTGTTTTAGATTCCACATATGAGATCAGACATCGTAGGTTCATGGGAAAAAATGGGATAAAATTATTTTGTTTTTTGGTGCAAAAACTTTTTAAAACGTGCGTTTTTCCCCTAATCCACTTTTTCCCAGAACTTTGTCTACGTCTGGCTTATTTCTGTCAGCGTAGTGTCCTCCACTCCATCCATGTTGTCACGAAAGGCAGGATGTCCTCCTCTTCACCTTCTGCTCTGTTTTCCTGTCCATTGCAGGTGCATCACATGTATCCCTTCCCCATTCATCCGTCCGTGGACACTTGGGTTGACTCTGTGTTTTACCTATTGCCAAAAATGCTGCTGGGGACGTGGGACCACAGTCATTGCTTTAAAAAGTGATTCATTTTCCTTTGGCTGTGCACCCAGAAGTGAGATGGCTGGATCATATGGTGGTTCTATTTTTGATTTGTGGAGGAACCTCCATACTGTTCTGCATAATGGCTGCTCCGATTTGGACTCCTGCCGACACTGTACAAGGATTCCCTTTCCTTAAAGTCCTCAACAACACCTGTCATCTTTTTTCATTTTTTTTGGTAACAGCCGTGTGAACAGGTGTGCAATGGTACCTCATTGTGGTTTTGATTTGCAAGAAATCTATTTTTACATTAAAAAAAATGCCAGTGTTAGAGGTACTCTGGGAAAATCCAAGGTTTCCCCTCCATACGACAGGGACCCCGAGGGGGAGTGAGTCAGGTGCTCTCTTGCCTTTGGGCTCGCCTCTCGGGAGTGCTGCGGCTCCTGCCTTGATTTTCTAGGGATTGGGGTTTGGGAGGAGAGGAGAGGGTGTGACTGATGAACTCGGTTGCCTATTCAACATGGTTAATTCACATGGTTAATTCACAGTTATCCTAATCCATTCATTCAAGACTTAGAAAATCTGTGTGCAGCATGTTGTGTTGGTCTTACTGAGAGCTGGGAAGCCCAGTCAGGTGCTGATGCTGCCCTCCGTGCTGTTAGCTGTTAGGGAAGCTAGGACAGTGGGATAGTCCTGCACACACGTGTGAGAGCTGGGTGTGAGTCGAGGGGAGAAAAGCTAAAGCTCACGGGGAGGAGGTCCCTCCCTGGGGAGAACTAGCGTCAGTCACCCTGATTAGCTCTAGGTTTCGGTGGTGTGCATGACTTGCTTTAGAATATGTTGCTTTTGGGGGCCTGTGTTGGGGCACAGCAGGGTAAGCCACTGACTGTGACACTGACATCCCATCTGGGCTCTGATTCCCATCCTGGCTGCTCCACTTCCAGTCTAGTTCCCTGCTAATGCACCTGGGAAAGCAGCAGAAGATGGCCCAAGTGCTCGGGCCCCTGCACCCATGTGGGAAACCTGGATGGAGTTCCTGGCTCCTGGCTTTGGTCTGGTCCAGTCCTGCTTGTTGCAGCAATTTGGGGAGTGAAACAGCAAATGGAAGACCTCTCTCTTTCTCCATTTGTCTTGTAACTCTTCCTTTCCAATAAACAAATTAAATTTTAAAAAGAATATGTTTAAAAAACTTTTTAACTTTTTAAAAAAGATTTATTTATTTGAATGGCACAGATTGAAAGTGAGAGAGAGAGAGAGAGAGAGAGAGATCTTTCATGCTCTGGTTTACTCCTCAAGTGGTTACAACAGCTGGGGCTGCGCCAGGTTGAAGTCAGGAGCTAGAAACTCCATCTGGGTCTCCCATGTGGGTGGCAGGGATTCAAGTGCTTGGGCTATCATCTGCTGCTTGTCAGGTGCATAACCAGGAAGCTGGATTGGAAGCAGAGCACTGGACTCTAACTGGAATTCTGATATGGCATACACACATCACAAGCTGTGGCTTAACCTGCTGTACCACAAAACCTCCCCTAAAGTTTATTTATATGGGGGAGGGGAGTGGGAGAGGGAGAAGGGGAGGGGGTAATGGAGAGGGGAGAGAGGGAGAAGGACTGGTCTCCTATCCACTGGCTCACTTTTCTTTTTTTAAGGATTTATTTATTTGAAAGGCAGAGTTACAGAGAGGTAGAGGCAGAGGCAGAGAGAGAGAGAGAGAGGTCTTACATCTGCTGGTTCACTTCCTAGATGGCTGCCATGGCTGGAGCTGGGCAGATCTGAAACCAGGAGCCAGGAGCTTTTTCTGGGTCTCCCATACAGGCTCAGGGGCCCAATGACTTGGGCCATCTTCCACTGCTTTTCCAGGCCTCAGCAGAGAGCTGGATCGGAAGTGGAGCAGCCAGGACTCGAATCGGTGCCCATATGGGATGCCGGTGCTGCAGGTGGGAGCTTCATCCACCATTCCACAGCACCAGCTCTGGCTTGCTCTTCAGATGCCTGCAACAGTGAGAGACTCCATCTGAGTCACCTGTGTGGGTGCAGGGACCCAAGTACTTGGGCCATCACCTGCTGTCCTCCAGTGAGTGCATCAGCAGGAAGCTGGAGTGGGAGCCAGAGGCGGGATTCAAATCCAAGCACTCCAGCAGAGGCCGTGGGTGTCTTACCTGCTGGCCAAATGTCCTCCCTGTGGATATGCTGTCCTGTGCAAGGGGAGCGTGGATGAGGTGTGGGTTTGTGGTGATACTGCCACGGTAGACGTTACTGCAAGGCCTTCAAAGAGATTTATCTAAGAGAACGACTCCCAGAGTCACAGCCTTCTCGGGGGCAAATTGTATAACTTTCAGCACAGATTGAGTTTTTGTTTTTTTACGAAAATTTTTAAAAATATTTATTTATTTGAAAGGCAGTTTATATATGTATATAGACACACACACACATACACACACACACACACACACACAGAGAGAGAGAGAGAGAGAGAGAGAGAGAGAGAGAAAGAGAAATCTTCCATCCGCTGGTTCATACCCCAGATGGGCACAATGTCTGGGGCTGGGCCAAGCCAAAGCCGGGAGCCAGGGACTCCATCCCGGTCTCCCATGTGGGTAGCAGGGTCCCAAGTGAAATATTAAGCCTCCCAGAGGAATTCCATTCTTTCTCATTAGTAGACGTGTGCTATAAAGCATTCCCCTGAGTTGTTACTGTATTTTGAGTTTCATCAATAATTTGAGGATATTATTTATGCTCTTGTTACATCAGTGCTTTTGTTATGTCTTGATTATTGCTTTTTAGTCCTCAAAGCTTAACCTGTTTGCTCTCTAGCCTTTTTTTTAATATTTATTTTATTTGAAAGGCAGAGTTACAGAGAGGCAGAGAGAGAGAGAGAGAGCGCCAGAGAGAGAGGTCTTCCATTTGCTGGTTCACTTCCCGGATGGCTGCAATGGCCAGAGTCACACTGATCCAAAGCTAGGAGCCAGGAGCTTCTTCCAGGTCTCCCACGTGGATGCTGGGGCCCAAGAACTTGGGCCATCTTCTACTGCTTTCCCAGGCCACAGCAGAGAGCTGGATTGGAACTGGAGCTGCTAGGACTTGAACAGGTGCTCATATGGGATGCCGGCACTGCAGGCGGTGGTTTTACCTGCTATGCCACAGCGCCGGCCCCTCTCTAGCCTTTTACTAGAAGAGTTGGCTGGCTGCTCCTCTAAGGTGTAACTCTAAGGTGCTTTTAGTAACAGCAGTGCTGTCATTGCCATCTCATGTTGTGACAAGATGAGGTATTCACAAAATGCACATGCTATAGACGTACTTGTTTAATTCAACGAGATAAATTTCGTGAAGCCTTGAGCCCAGTAAGCACTCACAATGCCATTGTCCTCTTTCCTGTTCCTGGACCTAAGGTACTGGAATGAATCACTGGTTGCTTGCGGGGGAGGTGACTTAATAACATGGCAGGAAGTGTCTTGCTGTAGTGCGTCCTCCTGGGGTAGTGAGCGGCGTTCAGCAGAGAACATGTAGGATGTAAGTGGGCTTGGGGGGTCGAATCTTTCTCACAGCTGGCTTCCCAAGTTCCTGATGACCGTGACCTCGGCCGACAGGATCTCTCCTTCTTCCTGAGGCCGTGGAAAAAGGCAGAACTCAGCAGTAGCCATAGCAATTCTTCCTACAATATGAAAAAAAAAAAAAAAAGCCACTCCTTGTGGGCCTGCATCTGCATACTCGTGCTACGCGTCTACATTTTTGCTCCTGATCTTGGATTTTAGAGTCTTTAAAAATTTATATTTAGAGTGCTTTCGTGTTCATCTTTCATTTTATTAGGAAGACACTATGCATAAAGCTTAGCAATGGCATCGTTTGTCACTCTCTGTGATGGCGTTCTGACAGGGTGAAGTGGCATGAAGTGTAATGCTTCATTGTTTTTCTTCTTCAAATGCTGTCAGGCGACACCATTTACATATATCACAAAGGCTTCCTCACTGGAGGAGAAAGCTTTTGACTCCAAGTAAAAAACAAACAACAACAAAAACACGGTGTGCATTGCGTCACGCAGAAACCATCACGGCTTTTGGAGGCTGTCAGGAAAGAAGAGGCAGAGTACAAAGCCAAAGCCAGACCAGGGGCCTGGGGGTCTGAGCTAAACCTGGGCTGCCCAGATAGAGGGAGAGCTTGGGCTCGTTCTAAAGGTCCTGAGAGACCACGGTGTGAGCTGGGAGGGGTTGGGCCGAGGCTGAGGCTGGACAGCTGCTGAGCCGGGGGGAGAGCTCAGGCTGCTGATAGCTGGATTCCTCAGATAGTGGTGTGTGCAGCAGTGCAGGCAGGGTGGAGCTGTATTAGCATGGAGGAGGAATGGGGGGCCTGCTTGCAGCATGTAGGTGAGAGGTCCATATGGATCTAAGGCTTTCGTCTTTGCCCTATCAGAGGCTACTCTAAATCTCCTGCATTCTTTTGTCTTGACATTGCTGTTTGGGTGGCCCCAAAATAATGACCGGCCCTGAAGTCTGTGTTCCCAGTTCATCATGTGTTAATTTTACCTTGACCTTGATGTGGTTCTTCAGCTGTTAGCCGGGGTCAGAGTAGCACCGCAGACCCAGAAGAGGATGTTCTTGAGAGCAGCCACCTCCTTTGTGATAAAGAAGCTGAGGCCAGGAGGGAGAGTCTGTGGGATTCACTGTGGCTACGTGAGAAGCCGGTGGCAGGGCAGAGCCAGGAGCTGGGGTGAGACTCAGAGGCCCACATTTGCTGGTTAATTTCCCCTTGCAAGGGTCGCAGAGATGAAGCCATCCAGAACCTTGCATGGGAAGAAATCAAAGAAGTCCAAGTTTCTGTATTTATGATTAAGGTATTATGATTCAGAATTTTTCCAATTCTTGTAAGAAAACTGAGATTGTTAGGGAAGTGATAGTATACTTTGAAAATGCACTGAATTCCACGCTGATGTGCATTTAAAAATTTTTTTAAAAGTTTTTTTCTTTATTTGAAAGGCAGAGTTACAGAAAGAGGAGAGAGACAGAGGTCTTCCATCTGCTGGTTCACTCCCCAGATGGCCTCAATGGCTGGGACGTGGCCAGGCCGAGGCCAGGAGGCAGGAGCTTTTTTTCAGGTCTCCTATGTGGGTGCAGAGGCCCAAGTACTTGGGCCATCTTTTGCTGCTTTTCTAGGTGCATCAGCAGGGAGCTGGATCAGAAGTGAAGCAGCCGGGTCTTGAACTGGCAGCCCTATGGGATGCTGGCATTGCAGGCAGAGGCCTAACCTTCTGCGTCATAGTGCAGACCCCATGCTGATGTTTTAGATAGAATGACCAGACTTTACACCCTGTGATCAACGTTAGGTGCCATGAAAGTACTGTAATCCCTCAACAGCCAAATAAAATGGGAATGGAGGAAGAGGAATGGAGGAATGAGCAGTACCCCGTCTTGGGGTCTCATCTTATTGGATTGGGGAGCCGGGGGACCTCAGTCCTGTCTTGGAGTCTTGTTGGATGCGAGGGCCAGGGGGACCTCAGCTCCATCCTGGGGGCTCCTTGGTTGGGAGGATCTTGGCTGCTTTGCGGACACAGCACCTCTGTGGCTCATTCTTGCTGCCTGTGTACCTTGGAGACCCAGTGGATCGTTTCAGAAAATAACCTGCAATCCCAGCTGTTGGTCTTCTTTCCTTTTGTACAGGTGCTTTTCCTTAAGACAGCTGCCGGCTTCCCCCTAAGGGCAGGCGGGGACTGGCTGAGCAAGTGAAGACGCTCAAGAAGCCCATATTAAGGAAGCGGATCACTCTGGCAGTTTATTTAACATTTAAGGAAACCCGTGCCCTTGCCTGTTCTGGAAGATCTCACGGGCACTGACTATTTCCAAAAGCTGTGGAGCAGTGAGCAATACGGGTAAATACAGCGCTTGTGTGCTCGGGAAAGGTATTGCGTCTGCCAGTCCCGGCGCCAACCCCAAGTCAGCAACACCATGGTCTCCGTTGTATGCAGTTGTCTCTGTTTTTGTTTTCGTAACTTTTTAACTTTCAGAGACGTTAATTATGAGCCTAGAACTTTCTAAGGCCGGTTGTTAAGGATAATTCCAGGATTTCAACAGGGGCACATCTCTCCACAGAACAAGCAGTGCTGGGAGGACCAGGATTCTTACTGTACCGACTGCACTTAAGTGGGGAGTTGCCAAAAGCATAATAATTTTCTGGAACACTGTGTTCTGACTCCAGTTCGTACATCTGTTGTATCTTTGCAGCCAAAAGGAAGTGGGAAGTTGTGAAAATATCAGGTGAGTTTGGGGCCAATTATTTCAAGACAGAAATTTCCTTTTGCTGGATTAAACTTAGTGGCATAATGGCGTGTAGTTGCTACTGGAAAAAAACCCATTTAAAGGTAAAATATTAAGAACCTGGTGTGTGTTTTAACCTAGGACTGATTTTGTGGAGGGACAGGTGACAGATATGAGTAGGGACTGGTTGGCTGGGGAGGGTGTCACATCTGGGTGTCAGGGCTTGGGGTGGCATTAGGGCACTGGTGTGGATGGCAGCTGACCCGGTCACCAGCAGGCGAGAATGAAAGAGCTAGATGTTAACAGTGGCTCCCTGTAGGGAAAGACAAGCACAGGCAGCAGACAGGAGCAGAGACAGTGGGTAGGCAAGGTCAAGACTGCAAACCTGAGAGCAGGCTGCAGGAGTCAATCAGATAGAACGATAGGGTAAAGACTTCGTTAGGGACACCTTGGGAAGATCTGGAAAGCCAAGCGGGGGTGGGGGGGTGATGAGGTCACCTAGGGATTAACAACAGCAGGGATCCACTGATGTCATAAAGGCTGGTGTGGGGGTGGGGGGGGAGGGGCAGAGGCCAAGAGCTACAGAGCAGGGCTCCCAGGGACATGTGGGACCTTGGTGGGAACTGGAACCGTGGAGGAGATGGAGCCACTCTTCTTGGTTTTGTGCTGCTGGAGTGGAGTTTGTAGTGAACAGAAATTTACCTGGCTTGTAGTTCTGGCAGCTGGGAAGTCCAAGACCAGGAACCAGCACCTGGAGGCCTTCTTGCTGTATCATCTCCTAGCTGCGGGCATTGGGAGAGCCAACGAGGGGGAGGGAGGGAGAAGGGTGCTAAGCCCATCCTTTATTAGGAGCCCACTTCTGTGGTGGCAGCATTGATCCACACGTGAGGGCAGAGGCCTCGTGAGCTAGTCAGCTCTCAGCAGTCTGCCTCCCAGCACTGCTGCACTGGAGATGAAGTTTCCAACAATGAACTTGGAGGAACACTTTGGAAACCATAGCACCACTGTTGCAGAGAGCATCCAAGGCCGAGAGGGGAAGGGGGAGAGGATAGCCTGGCTGGTTTCTGCTGTCTCCCTCCAGCCTTCTGGCCAGGAGGCGAGTGAGTCCGGTGTGCAGTGAGGAGCGGGGACTCGCTAAAGGGCAGACGGGCAGGCGGACAGGCAGCAGGCACACAGGCTCCAGGTGGGGTCAAGGTGAGAGAGAGGACTGCTGGCATGTGTGCTGATAGGAAGCAGCGGCCTGATGGATCCTACTGGGGCAGCAGAGCAAGGCTCCAGGAAGTGAGAAGGAGCTCATCTGCTGGTGCCCTTAGCTGTCCAGGAGCCCAGCTGGTATCAGGCAACTGTTTATTCTGTGGGGAGCTCAGCCAGATTCGGGGGGATCCAGGCACTCCTTGTTAGATCCCCTAACACCTTAGCCGCTGGACTCTTTACTGGGACTCAAAAAAAAAAAAATAATTAATTAAAAAAAGTTCTCTCAGTGACTGAAGCTCCCTGGGTGAATGATGGAAAATTCCATTGCAGTGAAACTGAAACAAGGAAAAGTCCTGCATTTAAAAAGCTCCTGCTGGGCCTCTGTGTCCTGGATGTCTGCAGAAGTCACACTCTGAGGTAGTCACATAGGCTGTCAGTCACGTCCCCCCTTCCGGACAATGTCGTTTTCTTTTTTTTTTTTTTATGGCTTTACATTTTAGGATTTACTTATTTATTTGAAAGTCAGAGTGATGGTGGTAGGGAGGAGAGACAGAAAGAGCTCTTCCATCTATTGGTTCACGTACCAACTGGCTGCAACGTCTGGGGCTGGCTGCAGCCAGGAGCCAGGAGCTGCTTCTGGGTCTCCCACGTGGGTGGCAGGGGCCCAAGGACTTGGGCCATCTTCCTGTGCTTTCCCAGGCATGTTGTCAAGGAGCCAGATCCGAAGTGGAGCAGCTGGGATACGGGATGCCATGCCGCAGGTGACAGGTCAATTTGCTGCACCACAACACTGCCCCGATGCTGCCATTTTCATTCTGACGGTCGCCATGATCACAGACGTTGGCTGCAGGTCCGACAGTGTTCCTTGTGTTACAGTGAGGGCGAGGTCGTCGAGCGTGGCTGTCTGTCACGGTCACTGCCCTGAGACAGTAGCTCCATGGTTCTTACTTTGAGGGTGATCACTCAGGGGGCCTGGAAAGTGCAGTTCCCCTCTTGCTCCCCCAAAATCCTCCCTCCTGGGGCTTTGCGTTTCCTCCCCGGTTCCTAGATGGTCAAGATGCTGCCCCGTCAGGCTTCCCACCGGCCCTCCTGTGTTCTTGGCCTGTGCCATTGGCTCTGTCCCCCAGCAGAGGAGCCGAGGCTTCCAGAGGGCACGCAGCTGGGAATCGGTAGGGGGCGGTCAGTGAGGGGGGGGCCCAGGCCACTGAACACCTGTGGAATTTATAGTCTGGCCCAACAGCCTCGGGAAGGGGGAGGTCTCTCAGATTTTGTCCTGCGGTGAACACAGAGTGATGGGCAACGTATACTAGGGAACTGTGCCCTGGTTGACTATGGTCTGTCACTTTTTGGTACAAGTGTGTCCACTGGCTGGGGCTGGTGGGGGTGTGTGAGGCAGTGGGATCTTCCTCAGTGGTGGCCATGTGGAGCCCTGGCCAGGGGCCTGGCTGCACACTGAGGCTGAGTGCCTGCACAGGGCAGGCATGTGCTGCACTGTCAGACCTGTTTGCTTTCCCTTCGGGGTGTTGGGCCGGCACTGTGGTGCATTGGGTTAAATGGCTGCCTGTAGTTAAATGGGAGCTGGTTCGATTCTAAGCTGCTCCATTTTCCATCCAGCTCCCTGCTAATGCACCTGGGAAAGCGCAAGTCCTTGGGTCCCTGAACCCATGTGGAAAGCCTGGAAGAAGCTCCTGGGTCCTGGCTTCAGTCTGGCCCAGCCCTGGCCATTACGGCCATTTGGGGAGTGAACCAGTGATGGAAGATCCCTCCCTCCCTCCCTCCCTCCCTCCCTCTCTCTCTCTCTCTCTAACTCTGCCTGTCCTCAGTCTAGTCTCAGACATCTTACAAACAAATTCCACGTGATGCCCCCATTACTCAGGAACAAAAGCCCCTAGGAAGACCTGGGTCTTGGAGGATAGAAAGGATGGGTGGGTGTGCGCCACATACCTTCTCCTTCCCTACCAGCTTTAAAGCGCATTTTAATTATTTTTTCCGAGCATCTTTATTGTTCCATCTGCAAACTGCAGAATCCCAGCCATGCATTTTTAAACAGCTCTGTCATGATCCCGGTGACACAGTTGTCTCACGTGGTTCATTACAATTGGGCTTTGCTTATATGGAGGAGAAATCTGTTTCTTACGTGGTTTCTGTGTTTTCATTTTGGCAAATGACTGCCAAATTCTGAGAGTGGGGGAATGTGAGACCTTTGGCTGTTTAATAGTTCGATTCATCGCACACATCATAGCAGCATCTGTCATGTTCACTTTGCAGAAACAAAGACTTAAGACGCCAAGTGGAGAAATCTATGTCCTAGGACCTTGATTAGCCCTAAAAAAATCGATGAATGTATTATAATATAGCTAATTAATCTGGATGATAAAGGTTTAAAAACAGCTTTACTTGGCTATAAATGCCTTCTGGAAGGAAAAGAGACGCAGTTATATTGTCTGTTATGTTAGATATTGATTCCAAAAGTACTCATCTATTTATTATCCAATCAATACCAGGAAGTGTATTAGAAAATAATTGCTTGCAACCCATTTTTCAAAGCACAGTTTTATTCAGATTCTGGTGAATTTATTCTTGAAGTTTTCCAGTTGTAAATGAAACATAGTATTGTGTTTCATGTATGGGTTTTATTTATTTTTGAAACTTAAAAATTTTGTTGTATATGGAGAGAGAGAGAAGAGACTGAGAGACAGAAGGAGCTCCCACCCAGTGGCTCACTCCCTGAATGCCTACAGGAGCTCCAGTGTGGGACGAAAGCCAGGAGCCAAGAACTCTATCCAGGTCTCCCACGTGGGGTGGCTGGAACTCAGTCACTTGAGCTATTGCTAATGTTTCCTAGGGCCTGTGTTAGCAGGAAGCTAGCGTCAGGAACCAGAGCGGATATCAACCCAAGAACTCCGAAATGGCCAGCAGGTGTCTTAACACTAAGCAGGATGCCGTCCCCTCTATAGGGGTTTCATGGAAAACATGATTTCCACAAATTGAAAGACTGAATTGGCTTTTATGGGTGACTCCTGGACTGGGTAGCATCTCATCTAAAGAGCTGGAGCGGGCCCTCCCAAACGCTGGCAGAGCTGTGGGTTTTGTAAGGTAGCTTGGGCAGGAACAGGGAGACAGAACAATGCAGACGTGGTGTGGTAAAAGGTTCCCTTGCCAGGGTGACAGCAGAGGGTACTTCCTCTCGGTCAGCGCAGACTGGCCTGCTTGGAGACTTGGCTCTCGTTTTTCTCGAGATCCGCCGGAAGGGCAGGTGAGCAGCTTCGTTTGGTTTGGACCTTGAACATGAGTGGCCTGTCTTAGTTTGGTCGTTTGAGACCGAGTGCGGGAGCTCAGTCCGCATCAGTGACCTGCCTCAACTCTTTCCTTAGTTAACACTTCCTTTAATTAACACTAATTTTGTAATTATTTATGGGGCGTGTCCATCCATGTATAGTGTGCAGTGATCAGATCAAGGACTGTAAAATCCATGCTGTGAAACATGTATTGTTCCTTTGTGTGGGGAGTGTCCACACTACCCTCTTCCAGTTATGTTGGAATGTACAATTCGTGAGAGGTGACTCCTGTCCGACGGCACCCCTGAACCCATTGCCAGTCCTCTCTCCACCCCTCCTTCTTCACTTCTCACTCTGATAACTACCATTGCATTCCCTGTCTGAGCAGGTTCACCTTAGCTTCTCGATGTGAGAACATGCGGTATTTGTCTTTGTGTGCCTGACTTACTGCACTTAACATAATGTCCTCCAGGCTTGTCCATCTTGCTGCAAATGACAGGATCACATTCCCTATACATCTTATTTAACAGCAATGCACACCATCTCTCTTTTAGGATTTTTAAGTAGAAGCCAGAGTCTTATGTAAGCTTGTATATCAGTTACATTTTTTTGCTGCATAGCGAACCTCTCCCAAACAGTGGCTCAGGACGACAATAGTCATTTTGTGAGTTCAGGAAGAGGTGCCTAGGGCACAGCTTGGAGTGCAAAGTTGGTGTTCCATGCACCATCAGCTGGGATGGTGCCACAGGGGACTGGAGGGTCCACTTCCCCGGGGGCGACTCACATGGCCGCCCAGTGGGTGCTGGCTGTAGGCTGAGCCTAGCTCAGGAGAGGGCAGGGGCTTCTTCATTTAAGACCCCCCGTGGCTTTCTTATGCCTTGGGAGCAGGGTTCTAAGAGTGGTTTTCCTGAGAGGATCAGCACTGAGTCTCTTTTATGATTTAATTTTGGAAGGCGCACGGCATCGATTCTGCTGTGCTCCACTGGGCAGCCTAGACTGAAGCGGAGGGCACACAATATATGACAGTTTGAGAGGAATGTTAGGGAACCTGGAGACATGTTGTAAAACTACCACACCCCGCTAGCAGCCTCTGATTAACATTTAACCGAGCCAAACTGGGGCTTCTGAATGAAAGCCCTTGATCAGTTGTGGGTAGAGTGAGGCTGCTCTGTTATCCATAATTACGTGGGCTGATTGCACTGAATCTTGGCTCAGTTAAGTGCTGAGCAGTAGTCAGCAGATTTGCCAGCCGTGGGCTTGGGAGAGCTTGGTGAGTGCGGTTGTGTGGGCCTGATGGGCATGGAAGTCCCACTTCTGGCCTGCCATGGACAACTGCAGGACAGCATGGACAGAGCAGGGACTGATGGTGCCTTCAGTATGCTCTGCTGAGACTAGGCAGAAAGAGAAAGGGCAGTAACAAGAGGGAACCATGGCCAGGAGAACACCTTTTCCATCATTTCTGTTTTGTAAGGATAGGAGAATGTATAGGTTGGAGGGAAGGAGCCAATACACAGTGTAAGGTGGTGGGGGCTGGCGTTGTGCTGCCCTAGGTCCAGCTGCAGTCTGTGATGCCAGCATCCCATATGAATGCTGGCTTGATTCTTGGCTGCTCCACTTCTGATCCAGCTCACTGCTAATGTGTCTGGGAAGGCAGCCTAAGATAGCCCAAATGCTTGGACACCTGCCTCCCACCCACGTGGGAGACCTGGATCAGTTCCAGGCTCCTGGTCCTGGGCTGTTGCAGCCATTTGGGGAGTGAATCAGTGGATAGAAGATTCTCTCTCTCTCTCTCTTCAGTGAAAAAAAAATCATTTTTAAAAGGAGTGTAAGGTGGTGTCCTATCCACTTGCGTGACAATTTCTCTTCTCCATTTGCTCACATGTGAGGATCCTGGTCCAGGGCCACACACAACGGCCCCTGGATGAACATTTGCTGTGGGATGAGGGATTCCAGCTGTGTAGAGCAGCATGGCTCATGGGACCCCCATCGTCCATGGTGACTTCTTTATTTCCCCTTCAGGGTGTGGTCCTTTGCCTGCCACTTTGTTCACAGTTGTCGCTCCCCCTCTTCGTGGGGGAACGACACTGAACCCTGCGCTGTTCTTTCGTCTGCTCGGCCCTCCCCGGGTTTGCTGCTGGTTCTTCCCGGGTTGGCTACTATCCCTTCCACCTCCGTGGAAGGGCAGTTCCCCCTGGCCGCATTCCCCACTTCCGCAGGGGAGCGGCACACCGCCGGCCGGTTCTCTCGGGGGCTGCACGGGTTCCCTTAGATGTTCCCCATAGATGTTCCCGGTGCATGCCGTCTCTCTCCTCCTTTATAGTCCTCCTCCGCCAATCCCAACTCGGCTGAGTACGCTGCTCTCCAATCAGGAGCAAGTCCTACAGTTAATTGGTTGAACTGGAGGCAGCTGTGCGGAAGCTGTTTACTTCTCTCCCAGCGCCATATTGTGGGAGAGCAGATGCATAGAATAAGTCCTAATTCGAGTAACTTAGTCTAGTCCGGATTGCTCCCCACAGATCCCCCTTTCTTTTTATTTTTTAGCGTTGATACGCGCCTGTCTTCGGTGTCCCGCGGAACACACTCTGCTCTACTTGCTAGAGTTGCCACAGGCTCTTACAAGTCCTATCAATCAGGAAAACCGAATCCGGGTCCTCTCTTCGCCATTGTGAGGAGGTTTTTAGGCGCTGATGCATGCCTGTGTTCGGTGCCCTGCAGCGCATGCTCTGCTCTGCTAGAACTGCCTGCAGGTGTTTACAAAACCTATCAGGCAAACCGAATCCAAGCCTTCTCATTGCCGTATTGTGGGGGAGACTTATTAGTGTTGGTTCGTGCCTATCTTCGGTGACCTGCAGCTCATACTCTGGTCGAGCTTTGCTGGCGCTTACCGCCTTAATTCAGGCAGACCGAATCCAAGCTTAATATTGTTGCATTGTGGGGAAGCTTTACTGATGTTAATTCGTGCCTGTCTTCGGTGACCTGCGGCTAGCCACCCAGGTACTCATCGCCTCACTAATCGGGCAGACCGAATCCAAGCCTTCTAATTGGCATGTTGAGGGGAGGCCTTATTTTTCTCTATTTCTCTATCTCCGGGCATTTCTATTTCTCCCATTTTACTTCTGTCTGCCAACATTCCTATTTCTCTTTTACTTCTAAAACTTCTGTTTCTCTTATCCCCGCAGCTTCCCGGCACCTCGCCGCTTCAGCCCGCGCGCCTCTCTCATCTGCGCAGCTTCCCGGCTTTGCGCGGCTCGGCTTTGCGCGCTCCGCGGTCTCCACGCTTAACCCTTTCGCGTCTGAACCACGGCCTACGCCAGCGTTCCCTATCTATTCACGCCCCGTGCTCTCTCTGCACGCGGCGGCTTCCGCGAGTAACACAGCGTAGCTTGCGTCTCCACCACTAGGATTCAATCTAAGTTCCCCGGGCTAGCCTGGCGAATTCAACCCAGCGTACGTCTCCGCCCCACGATTTGGCTTCCCGTCCTTTGCTCCCCGGGCTAATCAGACGGATCCCAATCTGGCTTACGTCTCAGCTTCTGGTTTCAACTTTTCGCCCCCTATTCCCGGGCTAACTTGAGAACCCCAAAGTGGCTTTCGTTTCCGCCTCGGCCTGCCCCCCACGGCTTCAATTTCCCTAACAGTTTTCTCTACCCGGTATATTTCCCCAAGCTTTCCTCCAACGATATTCCTCCCTCATTTCTCCTGGCCTCTCCCCACAGTCCGCGTCCGAATCTGTTTGTTCTAGCTTTCACTTTCGCTTTCGACCTTAGAGATTTCTCCCAGCTTCCCCCCGTAGTCCGTATCCGAGTCTATGCCTAGGCTTTCAATAGCTTCTTCCGGCACCCTTTTCGTCCGGCTTTTCCCTAGGCTGTTTGCTAGTCTCTCTCTCCGGTATTTTCCCTAGGCTGTTTGCTAGTCTCTCTCTCCGATATTTTCCCAATTCTTCCCGTTTCTTCCCTCCTAAGTTTGCTATCCGAGTCACGGCACCATTATGTCGCTCCCCCTCTTCGTGGGGGAACGACACTGAACCCTGCGCTGTTCTTTCGTCTGCTCGGCCCTCCCCGGGTTTGCTGCTGGTTCTTCCCGGGTTGGCTACTATCCCTTCCACCTCCGTGGAAGGGCAGTTCCCCCTGGCCGCATTCCCCACTTCCGCAGGGGAGCGGCACACCGCCGGCCGGTTCTCTCGGGGGCTGCACGGGTTCCCTTAGATGTTCCCCATAGATGTTCCCGGTGCATGCCGTCTCTCTCCTCCTTTATAGTCCTCCTCCGCCAATCCCAACTCGGCTGAGTACGCTGCTCTCCAATCAGGAGCAAGTCCTACAGTTAATTGGTTGAACTGGAGGCAGCTGTGCGGAAGCTGTTTACTTCTCTCCCAGCGCCATATTGTGGGAGAGCAGATGCATAGAATAAGTCCTAATTCGAGTAACTTAGTCTAGTCCGGATTGCTCCCCACAACAGTAGACCAAAGAGGCTTTTCATTCCTCCCGTTGCTGGGTGCTGTGCACCCCCTGTGACTTCCATACACTGAATCTTCTCTTCACCGGAGCCCAAAGACCTGAGCACCAAGTTCTTTCTCAAATCACCCATGAAGAATCCTGAGGACGCCATGGGTGGCCCCAGGGACCAACACTGATATAGTTACTGTAATTTTCTCTCCTGGCGGCAACTGGTTGTCTACAGTTTGGAGGGATGTTGTGAGATGAGGGCTGTGACATAGCTCCCTCTTGGTAAAGTGTGGAAACTGGAAGTGAGCATTGAGCTTAGCAGATGCCAGTTAAGACACCCGCATCCGTGTTGCATGCCTGGGTTCCATGCCTGCCTCTGGCCTGGATGCAAGTTTCCAGCTCATGCAGTGATGCCGACAGAAATCAGGCTCCTGCCGTGTGAGAAACCTGGGTGAGCTCCCAAACCCCAGCTCTGGCCCAGCTCAGCACTGGCTGTTGCAGGCATTTGGGGAATGAACCAGCGGAGGGGAGAACTCTCTTTCTCTCTCTCTCTCTGTCTCTGTCTCTCTGCCTCTGAAATAAATAATTGTAAAAATTGTATCCTGCAAAACACCATACAAGAGGAAGGAGCTGGTTGTTGGTAGTCCCTTAGGCTAGTGTGGGTATTTATGCTTTATCCAAAACCTGATTGTTTTTTTTTCTCCGAGGGTCATATAACATTTGCCTCAGCCACATCTCTATTTTTTGGCTCATATACGAAAGTGGCCTGGAAGCGTCAGCAATTGAAAAATTGCAATAAGTTTTTGCTTCATGATCTACAGTAGTAATAGATACAGTAACCACAACCTTCTTTTTCTGTAGTCGTCTTCTTACTGTGGAGTAAAACCCGCTGACTTAAACAGAGAGAGTGGAGTTTTATCTCTGGAACTGAGCGTCTTTGGAAGCCAGATTTTTCTCTGACACATGAGAAATGACTGAGAGTGTTTCAGGAATTATTCGTGTTAGTGTAGTGACAATCTGGGGCATACAACACAGAGGGAGCACTGTGTTCTAGCTTATAGCATGTGCTAATTCACTGCTATATGAAAAGGGCTTCAGCCTTAAGTAATTTTATTTCAGTAATGTGCACCACATCTGCATAACACTCTGTCTAGATTCTTATTGTGCTTTGCATTTATCTATTTTCTGGTAAGGCATTTCTCTTTCAGAACAAGTACTCTGTCTCCTAAAGCAAAACTTACAGAAGAGACACGAACTGTGCATTTGTTTCCTAAGTTTTTCTGCTGAGGAGAGGATGTGTGTGTGTGTTTAAACGAGAGATGGAGGGACCTGCATTGTGACATAGTAGGTAAAGCTACTGTCTGCAACACTGGCACCCCATACGGGTGCTGGTTCGTGTCTGGCTGCTCCACTTCCAAATCAGCCCCCTGCTAATGGCCTGGAAAAGCAGCAGAAAATGGCCCAAGTGTTTGGGCCCGTGCCATCCTTGTGGAAGACCTGGGTGAAGCTCCTGGCTGTTTGCTTTTGGCCTGGCCCAGCCTTGGCGGTTGTGGCGATCTGGGGAATGAACCAGTGGATAGAAGATTCTCTCTCTCCCCCCTGCCCCCCCCCCGTGTGTGGTCTATAACTCTGCCTTAAAAATAAAATACAATCTTTAAAAAATAAATTAGAGATTGATGCTTTAGTGTTTTGCTGAGGAATTAAGTGAGGGATTGTTCAGGATGTCCAACTAGAGAAAGGCTCATTGGTAATTTTTTAAAAGATTTTACTTATTTATTGAGAGTAGAGTTACAGATAGAGGGAGAGACAGAGAGGAAGGTCTTCCATCTGCTGGTTCACTCCACAAATGGCTGCAATGGATGGAGCTGGGCCAGGCCAAAGCCAAGAGCCAGGAGCTTCTTTTGGGTCTCCCACATGGGTGCAGGGGCCCACGCACTTGGACCATATTCTACTGCTTTCTTAGGCTGTAGCAGAGAGCTGGATCGGAAGAGGAGCCGCCAGGACATGAACTGTGCCCGCATGGGATGCCAGCGCCACAGTCAGAGGCTTATCCCACCATGGCACAGTGCCAGCCCCTCATCAGTGATTTTTTTTTTAAAAGATTTGTTATATTTGTTTGAAGGGCAGAGTGACAAAGACATTGAGATACACACACACACACACACAGACACACATATATATACAGAGAGAGAGAGAGAGAACAAAGAGGGAGATTTTGGATCCACTTGTTCACTCCCCAAATGTACAACAGTTGGGGCTGAGCCAGACTGAAGTTAGGAGCCAGGAATTGCATCTGGGCCTCCCGCGTGGGTGGCAGGGGCCCAAGGACTTGGGCCGTTATCTGCCGTCTCCCCAGGTGCACCAGAAGGAAGCTGGGTCACAAGGGCTCTGACGTGGTGTGCTGCTGCCGGCCTTACCTGCTGTGCCACATGCCGGCCCCTCGTTGGTCATTTTGAGTCTCATGATGTTGACTGTACCGTGGAGGAGTGGGAGTCACCAGTGCTGTCCTACTGCATGCCTTACAGTTCTGAATGCAAGCAGAGGCCCCAAGACCATGAAAATGACAAAAATGACATAGGGGGCATTTGACAATCAACTCTTTATGGCTTGTGTTTCTTAGTGTATGTGTTTCTGTGTGCTGTGCTATTTGTCTCTGATGGAGCTGAGATGCAGACATTATGTGAGTGAGTTAGACCTGGAGTCAGAGAAGGGCAGGTGGCGTGGCCTCCCCCGGGTCCCATTTCTTGTCCATCAGCCACAGTGACTCCTGTGATAGCCCCTGTTGTCATCTAGGGGGTTGCTGGGTTGATGTCATTCCTCTCTGGGGTTGCTGTGCTCCTGAACGTTCTTGTACTTGCCAGCATGTCCAGTTTGATTCTATGTAGGGCAGGCAGGAGAGGTGCTGAAAAGCCCAGGTCGCAGTAAGTTCTGCCTGGCCACTGTCTCCCCGTGACCCATGCGTGGCAGTCAGACCACAGATCTGCCGTGAGGTTGCCGTCATCTGTGTTTCTCAGCTTCTTCCCTTGTACGTGTACTCCTGGGTGGGGGAGGCAGGTGCTCAGTGTGGCCAGCTGGACCTGCCTCCACAGACACAAGGTTGGGTGCGTCGTCCTGGAGCCTTGACTGTCCCAGGAGCAGCGCAGGCAGGAAAGGTGGTTAGGACTTGTTTGTGCTGGCAGGGGCGGCGGCAGCAGTGCTGTGACTGGGGTAGGTGTCCTTGACCCCCAGTGCCGCCTCCTGTGGATCAAAGGGCTGTGATCTTTTGCTGTTCTTTAAATTCGTTCTTAAGCTTCCAAGTGTTAGTCCCACCCCTTGTCCCCAAAGTCCTGATGGACAGGGAGGCCTCCAGGACAGCCCCTGTGTCACCCACTGTTCCTGACTGTCCTTTTGGTCCTCTCTTTTTGGGGCATCAGTGCAGGTTGACTGTGCGGGCACCCCTGTTGTGTAGACAGTGTGTGATGCGGCACTATTCATGAAGGGCATGTTTGCACCTGCTTATTTGACCTCTGAGGGTCACTGGTTTTACAGGTGACCAGAGAGCCTCAGAGGACACAAGTGGTCGTCCCAAGGTCTGGCTTCCTTATCAGAAGTTGAACTTCAACCCAGACCGCCTGAGTCCAGGACTGTGTGTTCCTACCCCTTTGATTGGTGGGGCAAAGTAAACGCAGTGAAGTGGCTTTTGTTGAAATGCCGCACCTGCCTGGCTCAGGGTCTCCAGGACCAAGAATTGCCAACGAGGAACATTTGAACCAGGGTAGTTAACAGCCAGGGTGGGGCGTCACGTGGACCTGGCTGGAGCTCCCTGCTCAGTGCCACTACCCAGGAAGATCAAGGCTAAAACCTGGGACAGCCTTTGTCTCTCACCTGGGCTCTCAAATGACCATGACCAAGAAGCACCTACAGATGATCCCCAGCTTACGCTGGCCTCACTTAGGATTTCTTGAGTTTACGATGTGTGAAGCATACTCCTCACTGTGAATTCTGGTCCTTTCCTGGGCTGGTGCTGTGTGGTCCCTCCTCAGTGGGGATGTTGGGCCCTGTGATCACCATGGCAACAGGGGACGCCCTCTAGTGGGTTGTGACGCTGCATTAGGATGCTTGGGAGGATGGACGCCTCTGATGTGTATACAGGGAGTCTGCCAGGATGCAGCCCCTTCAGAAGTGAGGAGGATCTGCCCACCTGGTGGAGGCCGGGGAGATCCTTCCATTGAGTCAGAATCCACCTGCAGCTCCCTCAGTCCAACATGAGAGCTCAGCCCTCCAAATCATAGTGTTAGTGGAGATGGGTGGAATAGGTGCTTGTCTTCCTGCAAGAAAGAATTCAGACGTGAGACAGACAGCAGTGATAAGCAAGGTAGCAAGGTTTAGTGGAGTAGGGCGTCTGTCAGAGTGCATGGACACCTCTCCAGATGGAATTGGAGAGACTGTCTGGTTTACAATTAGACTGGGGTTTATAAGGGAATGGGGTCCAGTTCCTCCTGCCTTTTTTACTCCCCTCTCCTCTTTCTGGACAAAGGGTTTGCCGAGTGTGAATTAGGTGGAATTCCTCCCAAGGCTGTATTACCCAGCGTTATCAGACTGGGGAGCCCGCCTGGCACCCAGGTGGGAGGCCAGTCCCCTAGGGGGCCTTCCTTGGGGGGAGGCTGTGAAGGTTTTATTACCCAGTGTTATCAGACTGGGGAGCCCATTTGGAACGGGCCAGAGAGGATTCCCCTGGAGAGCTTTCCTTGGGGGGGGGGGGACCACCTGTGAAGTTACCAGGGTATGGGCAGGACTTGGAGTGTAAAATCCTGGGCTGCTCCCAAAGTGCTTCAGAGACTGCCTTTCCACAGTGCCTAGAGAGCCATTAACACTAATTTAAGAGCTAGTGGCCGGCACCGCGGCTCAATAGGCTAATCCTCCACCTTGCGACGCCGGCACACCGGGTTCTAGTCCCGGTCAGGGCGCCGGATTCTGTCCCAGTTGCTCCTCTTCCAGTCCAGCTCTCTGCTGTGGCCTGGGAAGGCAGTGGAGGATGGCCCAAGTGCTTGGGCCCTGCACCCCATGGGAGACCAGGAGAAGCACCTGGCTCCTGCCTTCGGATCAGCGCGGTACGCTGGCCACAGCGTGCTAGCCGTGGCAGCCATTGGAGGGTGAACCAACGGCAAAAGGAAGGCCTTTCTCTCTGTCTCTCTCACTATCCACTCTGTCCAAAAAAAAAAAAAAAAAAAAAAAGAGCTAGTTAATACTACAGAGGATCATTCCTAAGTAACTTTTCTTTCCCCTCAAATATTAGGTACTCATGCCGATAAATTAGAGAATACAAATAAACAGGAAGACATGGGGGTGAGAGGGGGAGGACCCCTCATTATATTGCCACCCGGGAATAATGACTTTCACCTCTGCTTTTCCAGATCATCTTCCTGTAGGTTTTTACTACCACGGCATTTTTACCCACGTCTTCGCATCAAGTTTTTCCAACTTTGCATTTCCAAAGCTGTGCTCTTGCCTGTCGCTGTGAATGCACTTGTTATCCAGGTATCTTTGTTTAGTTAACACCTACTGAGCACTTCCTCCAGAGGTGCACTCTGTGCAGAGCCTGTGGGTGCAGGCAGCAGTGGGTCCTGCTTGGTGCAGCCTGAGGCTTAAGCACTCTTGGTTTCCTCCCTCGCTCCCTCGCTCCCTCCCTCCCTTTCTTTAAAAAAAGTTTAAAATTGTGAATGCAAAATCAGGCACAAAAGTGAGTAGTTTCTTAGTATGAGGAAAGAAATCTCAACAGTTACTGAACAGAGAGTCAGGTGCCTCTTTTCGTTCTGGGCACTTTGTGGGCAGCTGATCAGAAAAGCCCCGAGCCACCAGGGACTACGAAGCCTCCGTGTATCTGGACACCTGCTGGGGGAAGGCCCTGGGGTGTGTAGGGTCACCCCAACAGGAGCAAAACCATCTCGTCCCACTCCAAGATAATTACCAATGTTTACTGGCATTTTCTTTCTTTTTTTTTATAATTTTGTCGTTTCGTGTTTAGCCTTTGTCAGGGCTACAGTTCCGTTTGGTACATTTTTAGAGGAGGAAATCTGTTATTTTTTCCAAATCTCATCCAGTTGCTTCAGTGTTATTCAAGTAATTTGCAGTTCCTCATTGCTTGGAAATGCCATGTCAACCATGTATTGGATGATGGTTTACACGGTCTGTCTCTGTACTTTGTGTTAGAAGGGCAGGACAGTCCATGGGACGTCCTGGCTGAATCATGGGCTTTATTATGTAGTTATATCTGGTAGGACAGCGTCTTTCTCTCTCTTCTCAATTCCTTCTCCTTTAAAAACTCTCGTAACTTCTCACATGGTTATGACTGCAGGGGATCTTAAGAATCATTTTGCTAAACTCCTAGCAGGAAAAAAAAATCCATGGAATTTAATTGAATTAGTATTCATTTTAGATTACTTTCTGAAGACATAAAATCTACATAGTATTTAATTTTGTTTTCTAGAAATACATGTGCTTTTCCTTTCATGTGCTTTTTTTCGTCTTTTTGGGGGAGTTTTTGTGTTCAATTCTAGTTATTTTGTATTGTTGTTATAAAAGCGTTCTTACATACCTCTCCCATAATCTCTTCTGACTGTTGTTGGTGTGTACAAAGGCTGTTTTTAAAGACTTGAAGGCCTACTAATAGCCTAGTAATTACAATGGTTTTTCAGTTGTCAGGTCTCTCTTCCTTGTGTCTACTTTTTGGAACCCATTTTTTTTTTAAGATTTATTTTATTTATTTGAAAGACAGAGTTACAGAGAGAGGTAGAGACAGAGAAAGAGAGGTCTTCCATCTGCTGGTTCACTCCCCAGATGGCTGCAACGGCTGGAACTGGGTGGATCTGAAGCCAGGAGCCAGGAGCTTCTTCCGGGTCTCCCACGTGGGTGCAGGGTCCCAAGGCCTTGGGCCATCTTCTACTGCTTTCCTAGTCCATAGCAAAGAACTGGGTCAGAAGTGGAGCAGCTGGGACTAGAACCGGTGTTCATATGGGATGCCGGCGCTCCAGGCCAGGGCTTTAACCTGCTGCGCCACAGTGCCACCCCTGGAACCCATTTTTGGAGTGGTTGATGAGTGACATTTTGATAAAACACTGCCAGGAGTGGGAGGGTGCATCCTGTCCATCCTGCCTGACAAGGACAGAGCATGGTCCCCAGGGGCATTCACAGGAAAGCTGCATTCAGGAAAAAAACAAACAAACAAACAAAAAAAAACAAACAAAAAACAAACAAACAAAAAAAACTGGCGCCACGGCTCACTAGGCTAATCCTCCACCTTGCGGCGCCGGCACACCGGGTTCTAGTCCTGGTCGGGGTGCCGGATTCTGTCCCGGTTGCCCCTCTTCCAGGCCAGCTCTCTGCTGTGGCCAGGGAGTGCAGTGGAGGATGGCCCAGGTGCTTGGGCCCTGCACCCCATGGGAGACCAGGAGAAGCACCTGGCTCCTGCCTTCGGATCAGTGCGGTGCGCCGGCCACAGTGCACCGGCCGCAGCGGCCATTGGAGGGTGAACCAACGGCAAAGGAAGACCTTTCTCTCTGTCTCTGTCTCTCACTATCCACTCTGCCTGTCAAAAAAAAAAAAAAAAAAAAAAAAGCTGCATTCAGGGTGAACTTGCTCTGCCTGTTCTCACTGCCAATGGGGATGTAGCGATTACTGCTATCAACCGACACCAAGCTACCAAGCTACTGTTGGGTCAGAGACCCTCACTGAGCACCCTGCCTCCCCAACACATGCTTGCTGAAAAGGCTGCTGAAAATCAGATCTCCAGCACGCAGACCCACAGGGCAGGGACCCGAGCACTTGAGCCGTCCCTGCAGCTTCCCAGGTGCATTAGCAAGGTGCTGGATAGGAAGTGGAGCAGTTGAACTGGTGCTCTGATATGGGATGTGGGTGTCCCGAGAGGCAGCAGAAGCCACTGCACCATCTGACCCACTATGGTGCATCGTAAAGATAGCTGGGAGGTGGGTGTGGCAGTGTGGGAGCCAGCACGTCCACGTTGTTCCCAGAAACTTTGGCTTCATTGTCCCTGCCTTCCTGTTCCGTGGTGACCAGATCCTGTGGTCGTGAAAGGAAGTTGTGCACACCCGCCTCCTTGAAGGTGAGCAACTTGGAGCAACGATGGCTGTGGCTATAGTCCTCACCTTCTCTATTTCTGGTGCCTCTGAAGCACAGCCTGGTGTGGGTAAAGAAGCCGGGGTCCCCAGAAGCCCAGGGAGGACTCGAATCCCTACCACCCTTGCTCATCGCAGGCAGCTCCTTCTCAGTGCAGTGGATGGCAGCTGAGGACGCTGCTGGGAGTGAACTCTCACCGCTGGTGAGTGTAGGGGCACACCTGCCTCTTGTGCTTTCTAAACGTATGTTGGAAACCGGGCAATCTTTTGGGATCACTTTCCTTTGTTAAAAGTTAACACAGAGAGAAAGCAGCAATCCCAAAAGCCCTTAGCAGTGGTTCTGGGATTGGGGTAGAAGGTGAGAAGTACTCCAACCAGGTCTCCCACATAGGTGGCAGGAGCCCAGTTGCTCGAACCGTCACCACTGTCTCCCATTGCTACAGGACAGTGAGGAGCTGGAGCCATGGAATCAGACCGTGCCCCTTGGACACGGACATGGGCGTCTTACTGCTTGGGCCAAACAGCGGGCCCTGAGACGGCGTTCTGATTTTACTTCAAGTGGACATTGATTGGGAAGGAGGATTTTGAGTGTTTTAGAAGCGGTGGGCTGTCTGCTGACAGCTCCCTGGAGTGGAACACCTCAGAGATAATAACTGCCACATGCGGTTGTCCTTTTCCTGTTGTTATTGGAGCGTGGTGCTTTCTAGTTTGCCGAGGCTTGTACAAGTCATCTTCATGCTGCTCTCTCTTTACCTGATGGTATGAAGACGTGGTTTCTTTTGATGGGAGCAGCAGTTTGATGATGCTGTGGTTGGAAATCGAGGGAGGAGTCGTTTATGGGCTCTTGCATTGCAGATTCTCTTCGATGCTTCAAGAGTCAGGCGTTAGGTAATCCTCAGCTCTATGAGTGACTTAGAAAGAGGAGAGGTAACAGGCATGGCTTCTGCACCATCTCCGTGTGCTGCTTAGCCTGACTTCAGATGGTTGACGGCGTCCTGTCCAGGTTCCCTGGGAGGTTGCCAGCATTCTGAAGACGGCAAGGGGAAGAGTTTGCAGCCGGTGATGAGACGCTGAGTGTGTGTGCGATGTGACTCACACCTCTGGGTGGCAGGAAGCCTCTGTGGGAGGAACATTTCCCAGTCGTCTCCCTGGCTGTGTGAACGCCGGGGTGCTTTCTGACTCCTCGTTCAGGTTTTTTTTGTTCATTTATTAATCCCGAGGGTATTTCTTGCATGCTGTGCTCTGTCCCAGTTGCTGTGCTGTGTGGGTGAGGGGGAAAGGGTTCCTCTTGGACAGACAGAGTATTTCTGATATGCAGGGCAGCTGCTGGGGTGGTGGAGGGGAAGCCAGAGCAGCCCCGGGAGCCTGCTGAAGAGGTTGTGGTGGGTGGGGGTGAGAGCCTTGGCAGGAAGGGAGAGAGCGTGCGAAGATGTTCTGCCCGCGCAGTGTACGTTCTGTGTGCCCCATTCTGTGCCGTGCCTCCTGACTGCCCTCTCTTCCCCTGTTTAATTATTTAGTTCTGTTATTAACTGACCCATAAAAAATTGTACATGGGAATGGGGCACCAGATGCTGTTGGGGTACGTGCATACATTGTGCCGTCTTCAAGTCAGGATCAAGCATAGCAGTTCTTCGTGGTGGGAAATTCAAAATTCTGCCTTCTGGCTTTTTGTTTGCAAGATGTATTTATTTATTTATTTATTTGAAAGGCAGAGTTACATAGAAAAAGAGGCAGAGAGAGAGAGAGAGAGAGAGAGAGAGAGAGATCGAGATCGAGATTGAGATCTCCCATCTGCTGGTTCTTTCCTAAAATGGCTGCAATGGCTGGGGCTGGAACTCGATCCTGGTCTCCCACGTGGGTGCAGGGGCCCAAGCACTTAGGCCATCTTCTGCTGCTTTCCCAGGTGCATTAGCAGGGAGCTGGATTGGAAGTGGAGCAGCCAGGTCTTGAGGTCTAAAACCACAGCTCATATGGGATGCCACTGTGCCACAATGCCGGTGCCACATGCCGGTCCCCTGTCTAGCGTTTTTTTATAAAATGCATTTGTACATTACATAATCTACAGTCACCCTAAGGAGCATTATTTTTTAAAAGGAGCAGAGTAGTTTAACTACTATGGTATATTCATGGGATGCAATTCCTTGCCATCATTAAAGATCATATTGCAAAATATTTAATGGCTTGGGGATATGCTTATCATCTAATAAGTGGGAAAGAAGGCTGTAAAACAGTATGACCTCAACCTGCTAATTCTGCTTTCCCAATGTGGCCCACCTTGACTGCATTAATGAAATTTGCAGGCACCCCTCCCTCTCCTTGCCTCCCGCTCCCCGGGGCTGTTCTCCTCCCATGCTACCTCCCTCCTTCCAACATCTTGCAAAAACATATGTGTGTATTGCATCATTGCTTTTTTCTCTTCTACTAGCAGAATGTGAGTTGTGGGGATTTCTGTCTGTTTTGTTCACCGAGGTGTCCCCAAAGCCCAGAACTGTGTCTGGTGTATAGCAGATCCTAATAAATACTACGCATGTTAAGTAAATAAATGAAGAAAGTGTGGTTGGGTCACAATCTACAGGGACATTAGGATTCTTTTTAGTTTTTTTACTTTTTTTGAATTTTCTGTATTTGTAAGAACCGTGGATCACCTTGGTAGAGAAATAATCTTTCAAAAGACATGGTTGCTTATGAATTCCTAATAAAGACCTAATGAGTTTGTCTATGAGAAGTGGCTGGATGGGCGGCCTTCAAGGGCAGAATCAAAATCTCCCAGTTGTACATCGCGTGTGTCCCCTGAGGCTTGTCTGAAGACCGTGAGTGGGTCTGGGATCTGAGCTTCCTGATTTCCTTGGCTACTGTTTCCTGTCAGCTGTTCTGTCCTGGGCCCCAGTGTCCCGCCGGTCTCTAGGTCACCTCTTCCGCACTCCACGCTAACCACAACAAAGGAGTGTCTCTAAGCCTTGCTTCTGCTTCCTCCTTCCTATACTGTGTTTTTCCTGGTCATCATTGCAAATCCTGTTTCCGTAAAAGGCTCCTGCGTCCTGCTCACTTCGAGCAGTCTTCTCTGTGACCCCTCTGGCCATGTCCTTGTTGGCTCAACAGGCGTGGCCCTGGTGCAGGGTCTACACATGCGGTAGGCTGCAGGAAGCCAGGTCTGCTGAGGGTGTAGCCAAGCGGCCAGAGCCCCTGCTGCTGGAGCCAAGTGGGATCTGGCTTACTCTATTTTAGGACGGAAACCATAGAAATACGTGAAGCACATATGCTCTCGTGTCGCATGTGCTATCTTCTGCAAGTAAATGACAAGCTGCTTGAGAAAAGCTTTCTATTTTCTACTTCCCCGGTCTTCAGTAGTACATAGGCAGTTCTGATCTTCAAGTTGATATTGCAGGCTTGTTGGTGGGGTGATCCGTGGTTTCTCATATGTACAATAAATGTCATTTCTGACCCTTTGGAGATGGCATAAGAAGAATACCGGGCCAGTGATTTAAGTGCCTTGGAAGGCACTTTATATGTATGCACATATATATTTAATGGCATTTTCTTATTAATATTTAAGGAGCTAATAAACCAAGGTGAAATGTGCAGGATATAACTTGGCTGCAGTAACCTTCTGCTGTTAAATTGCACACTTTTTTTTTTTAAGGCATACAGATTGATTTTTTAGGCAGTGGGATTTTATGTAAGAGATTATTCAATCCAGTAAATGCTCACAGAGATTCTGCTGTTCATCAGGTGCTGCAGTAGGCACTGAGGGGGCTGTAGAGGTCAGCTAAGAATAGTTCACGAGCTCCCAGATGCGGGGCTGACAGAGCAAGGAGCAGCAAGGACACACGAGGGTACTTCAGAGGGTTGCGAGAAAGCAGAGCCGAACGCTGTTTGTATCGGTACAGACATTTCTGAAACCCGAACATACAAAGGGCGTTCAGAAAAGCTCACAGAAGCGCATGCTTCGAGAGCACTGTGCGTGAATCTTACAACTTTTTGCACCAAAATAAACTTGTATTTTAATTCCACTTCTCTGTGCACTTTTGGAAGTACCCTGGTATCGCTAGGAGTTTAAAGAAGGCAGTTGCGTATGGTCCTGGGACAGGTGGGCCTGCACTGAGCACAGCATTATGTGTGTAAGCAGATGGGAGAGGCCAGGCGCGGGAGCAGCAGAGGGCTGCACGGGGAGAGGAGGCCCCTGGGGACCTGTGCTCTTTGTGGGCGGGGCTGCAGGGAACACACAGGTAAGGGTGTGGGAGATGAAGAGAGCGGGCAGATGGAGCAGCACGTGGAGGCCTCTGCTGGAAGAGCAAGCCGTGTGTGCAGCCTTCTGATGGGCCCACCAGGGTCCCGCAGCAGTGGACTTTGCTTTCGATGGTAGGGGCTGTGGTTTTCATTTAGTTTGACAAATGAGGAGCAACCGCATGCTGTGAGGCTTGTGCCGTTTATGACTGCCCAGCAGAGGCCCAGAGATCAGGGAGAAGGTTGTTTGTTTCTACACCCGCAGTTGTTGTTGTTCCCTCCTCTTGTGCGCGCATCACAGTTGGACTGGGGCCTGCGTTTGCTGATCTACTCCGGTGGAGTGCATTATTGGGGAAATAAATGCAGAGATTTTACTGGTTCAGTTGTTTTCTCAAAGCCATTTAGCAAGTTATCAGCTACCTTGGAGTAGCATCTGTGTGTCTAAGTGGGGACTGTGTGAGTCTGTGAGTGTGAGTATGTGTAAGTGTGTGTACCTGAGACACAGCTGTGTGGGAGTGTGTGTGCGAGTATTGGGTGTGTGTGTGAATGTGTGTATCTGAGTTAGGGCTATGTGTGGGTGTGTATTTGAGTGTGTATGTATCTGTGTGAACGGGGCTGTATGTGGGTATATATTAGTGTGAGTTGTGTGTATGTATCTGTGTGTGTGTTTATCTGAGTTGGGGCTGTGTGAGTGTGTATGGGTATTTAAGTGTGTGTGTATGAGTTGTGGATGTGTGTGTGAGTCGGGCTGTGTATTAGTGTGAGTGTGTGTGTGTATCTGTGTGTGTATATGGATTTGTGTGTGAGTCAGTCTATGTGTAGGTGTGTATTAGTGTGACTGTGCATATGTATTATCTGTGTGCGTGTATCTGAGTTGGGGCTGTGTGTGTGTGTGTATGAGTTGGGGCTTGTGTGTGTGTGGATGTGTGTGTGTCTGAGTTGGGCTGTTTGTAGGTGTGTATTAGTGTGAGTGTGTGTATATATGTATCTGAGTCGGGGCTGTGTGTGTATGGGCATTAGTGTGAGTGTGTGTATATGTATCTGTGTCTGTGTGTGTGTATGAGTTGGGGCTTGTGTGTGTGTGGATGTGTGTGTGTCTGAGTCGGGCTGTGTGTGGCTGTGTATTAGTGTGAGTGTGTGCATATGTATCTGTGTGGTATGTGTGTGAGTCAGGGTTGTGTATTTATGAGTATTAGTGTGAGTTGTGTGTGAGTTAGGCTGTGTGTGGCTGTGTATTAGTGTGAGTGTGGATATATATCTGTGTGTGTGTGTCTGAGTCGGGGCTGTGTGAGTGTGTATGGGTGTTAGTGTTAGTGTGTGTGTCTGAGTTGAGCTGTGTGTGGGTGTGTATTAGTGTGAGTGTGGATATATATCTGTGTGAGTGTGTCTGAGTCGGGGCTGTGTGAGTGTGTATGGGTATTCGTGTGAGTGTATGTGTGTGAGTCAGGCTGTGTGTGGGTGTGTATTAGTGTGAGTGTGTGCATATGTATCTGTGTGTGTGTGTGTCTGAGTCGGGGCTGTGTGCATGGAGAAACAACCAGGGGGTCCTGCCCCAGCTGCTCCCTTGGGGGACCACAAGGGAGGGGTGAGATTGAAGGAACGGAGGAAGGGTGGTCACCTCTATACTTTGAAAACGTTAAAAAAGAAGAGATGAGATTGTGTGTGACTTTACCTTTCCTATTTTTGCCTTTTTTTGGAATAAGCAGTAGACACAAATACTTGTCAAGACCATTTTTCACAGTGTAGATTGCTTTTACATTTTTTTTAAAAGGATTTATTTACTTATTTATTTGGCAGGCAGAGGAGAGAGATTGATTGCTTTTCCATCTACTGGTTCAGTCCACAAGGGTCCACAATGGCCACAGCTGGGCCAGGCTGAAGCTTGGAGTCTGGAGCTCCATCTGGGTCTCCCACAGGGGTGGCAGGGGCCCAAGCACTTAGACCACCTTCTGCTGCTTTCCCAGGAGTGTTAGCAGGGACCTGGATCAAAAGTGGAAGAGTCGGGGCTGGAACTGGCACACCTGTGTGCGACGCTGGTGTCAGCAAGTGGCCCAACTTGCTGTGCCACAGTACCTGCCCCTTTGTTTCACATTTTAAAACCAGTCCTTCCCCACTCCGCCCCAGAAAAGTAAAAGGCTGCAAGATCTGCTGGCCTGAGTTTTACACTGTGAAGACATTTGCAGCTCCTTCTCCTAATATTTGAAATTTTTTTACAGTGCCTTCAGTTCAGTTTTCCTCTCCTCATTTTCAGAGAAACTGTGATCTCTGCTTTAATTATATTGCCTCTTAAAATATTTAGTTGGAGGAAATTCCATGATCACTCACGGAGCTTAATGCTTTTTTCACATGCTGCATCACATTTTTGAATTCTTACCAATATCGAATGCTCTTGCGATGAAAATATGTGGACGGTTTAATCTTACGTGCCATTCTCCATGGTACCGAGCTGTGATGATCTACGGCCTTGTCTCAGGGAGCGACGGACGACTTCGCAGCCCTTTGCAGGTGCCCCTCGGCGTCAGGCCCTGTCGGATCCATCTCCTCTCTGTCGTCTTGCGCGGAGGACTTTACCTCTTCCTCCAAGAGGGGGAACAGGACTGAGCCTCTCACTGTCACTGCGTGTTGGGAGGGGAGGGCAGTTGACTCACTTCACACTTTAAATACTAAGGTAGGAAAGAAATTACACCTGTTTTTTAAAGATTTATTTATTTGAAAGGCAGAAGTAGAAAGAGAGAGAGAGAGAGAGACAGAGGGGGGCCAGAGAGAGAGAGAGAGATCGATTGATCTTGTACCTGCTGGTTCACTCCCCAAATGGCCACAATGGCCGGGGCTGGGCCAGGCTGAAGCCAGGAGCCTGGAACTCCGTCCAGGTCTCCCATATGGGTGCAGGGGCCCAAGCACTTGGGCCATCTTATGCTGCTTTCCCAAAGGGGACAAGTTGCTGAACATCTCTTGGCTGTGCCTCCACTAGCTGTCACGTGACAACTGGTCCTCTGGGGTCTGACTGCTCGAGTCCAAGGATACGGCCCTGAGCATGGGAGGGTGTGGAGTGCTGGCAGCGTCCCCTGTTCTCCTTCTCCCTGCACGCAGAGCTGGGCTCCATGAGCCTCGGGGGCCTGCAGCACCCGCCTTGTTTCACAGGAACAAAGGCACGCGCGTCTGGAAGCCTGCCTGGATTGAAGTTGTACTGACTGTTTGAAACACCTCCCCAGGGAATCGAAAATCACTCGAATCTGGGCTGCCATGAAAATCTGCAAAGATGAGGAGTCTTTGGAAAGGTGAAAGCTGGGGAGGGTTAAGGATGAGGGTGGGTGGGTGTGCGTCCCTGGAGCTTGTCCTGGGGGTGACACCGAGAGGCATCGACATGTGAAATGCACCCGAGTGGACCACGTGCCGTTTTCCCCCTGGGGTAGAGAGTTTTGGTTGTCCTTTGTCCAAAGGTAACTGACCCGCGCCCTTCCGTAATGTGCTGAGACAGAATCCTGGGGGAAGAAATGCATGGCCCAGGTGGTCTTACCAGAGAGAGGACCTCAGCGCTGAGTCCAGCCTCCGTTCTGATGGCACAGCCAGGCCCCAGGCCAGGTGGACTGGGGCTTGCTCCAGGGTTGCAGGTCGGTGGTGACATTGATGGAGGGCACGTGGTGCCCGCTTCGTGCTGGTGGGAAGAGGTGTGGTGCACCGTCTTGAACCAGGAGGCTCTGGTTCCAGCCCTGGGGGCATAAAGGGCATCCTTTTTGAGGCTGGCCAGTGGGGCTGGGAGTCTGTGGGCCCCTGCAGACGTAGGTAGAATGTCTTTCACAAGCAAGCTGCCAGCTGTGGCTGGAAAGCCCATCTCCAGGCCAACTGGCATCTCCTCCACTACTAGCTTCTTGTGCTGCATGGGTGACCTGGCAGTCTTAAATCACACCGTCAGGGTGGGTGCAGTCTTTTACCCAGAGCTAGCAGGGGAGAGGGGTGGGCTGAGCCCCTAAGAAGACAGTCTCTAGGAGACCCCTGCTATTTCCATGAGCCCCAAGCCGATCAGCGTACATATGTGAAACCCCCTGTCCAGTGGGCGCCCCACAGAATGACCCAATGGAAAAAACTGTAATGCCTTAAAAACCCGGGACCCTTCCTAAATCCAGTGTTGCGCTCGGGCACTCTGCCCGCTCTCCTCTCGGGCCAGATGCTTTCTCTGTTGCTTGCCAGTCATATAAAAGTTTCTTTTCTGTCTGATAAAAGTTTCTGCCTCTTTGCAAATTGTTTCCTGGCTTTTTATTTCTATACTAAGCTGAGGAGAAGAACCCACGAGACTCGCTCTGGCAACCGCCTTCCCCTCCGCAACTGGTAACACTTCTCAGAGCTGGCATTGTGGTGTAAGGGGTTGAACCACTGCCTGCAGCACCGGCATCCTATATAGGCACCTGTTTGAGTCCCGGCTGCTCGATTTCCAATCCATCTCCCTGCTATGGCTTGGAAAAGCAGCAGAGGATGGCCCAAGTCCTTGGGGTCCCTGCACCCACGTGGGAGACCTGGAAGAAGTTCTTGGCTCCTGGCTTCAGCCTGGCCCAGCCCCAGCTCCAGCTGTTGTGGCTGTTTGGGGAGTGGATGCAAGATCCCTTTCCCTCTCTGTAACTCTGCCTTTCAAATAAATACAATACATCACACACACCACACACACACACACACACACACACACACACACTTCTCTCACAGCCCGAGTGCCTTTGGGGCCGTTGCTTTCTCTTCTTCCTTCTCCTGCATTCCCTTCTGATGTAGGCACAGGTCCTTACTTTTTGCTCCAGGTCCTTGTCTCGCATGAAGACAGCATTCTAAGTGCAGGCACGGATAAGGTGCAGATTGCCCCCGTGGAGAAGTACCCATCAGGAGCCGGCAGTGGGCCAGAGGAGAGCGGGAAGTGAGTGGGCTGGGGAGGAGGAGGGGGGTTGCACATGTGCGGCTTCTCCAGCCAAAGTCTGCGCCCCTCCCAGGTCTTGACCCCTTTTATGAGTTGGGGGCCTGTGCCTCTCTAGGGGTGAAGCCCCCTGGGAGTTTATGGCACCTCCACAAGTTCCACAGGGAGCTTAATCTCCATATCTTCTTGGTGTCCCCACCTTTAGGTTCTGGCTGAAACAGATGCATCCTGGGAAAGGGAGGAATTTTGATTGACAAGTAGGACCATAGAATCTCATATATGGGGGCTTGTGACTTCCAACTCAGCAGACCCTAACTAACTTCCTGCCTGTTTGTCCCCTATCATTAGGAGACAGCCTGATGCATAATGTACCTTTTGTCACTCTGGAAAACACTATGTAAACAGCCTGAAGGAGCTGTGACATCGACCACAATTCACTACTGAATTGTAGAAATCCTTATATTTATCAGAATAGTCTGAGGCTAAGTAAAAGCATCATTTCTTTCCCTTGCTATCCTGTAAAGCCAGTAATATCTTCATTCAACTTCTAGATTTACAGCTTTCAAAAAAATTGTTGAATATAAATGGGAGTCCAGGCAGCATGTGGGGAACGTGTCAGTGTCAGAGGGAGTGGGAACAAGGGAATCCTTTCCTAGGACCGCACGCCAGCCGTGGTGTGGGCACAGAGTGTGGGGCAGGGGCTCCGAGGGTGTCCCTCAGAGGGTGGGGACGTGACCTGGCCCTCACCAGCAGGAAGTCAGCCCCTCTGCTGGCAACCCATAGAGTCTTAGCTATGGTGTCATGTAAGAAGTGACATTTGTATATTGTTTATTTATTCAGTAGGCAGACACACACACAGGGAGAGAGGATGAGAGAGGAATCCGCCTTTCATCCATCAGTTCACTCCCCAAATGGCTTCAACCGCTGGGGCTGGGCCCGGTCAATGCCAGGAGCCAGGATGCCACACTGGGTCACAGGGCTCCAAGTACTTGAGCCATCTTCTCCTGCCTTCCCAGGCACATTAGCAGGGAACTGGATTGGAAACAGAGCACCTGGGTCTCAAACTGGCTGCTCCAATATGGGATGCTGGCATTGCAAGCTGCAGCTTAACCTGCTGTGTATGCTGTTTCAAAGCACCTTTCAAATGTTAAGAGCGGAGAATTGAAGTGCTGAGGAGAGGGCTGGGTTGTCTGCTGACTCTGATCAGTCTTCATATGTAAGACTCCTTCTTGGTGGGTTGAAACCTCATTATTAGTATCATCATCATCCTCATAAGAGAAACAGATGAGTGAGAAACAGAGAAATAGAGTGAGACATCAGAGCTCCCACCTGCTGATTCCCTCTCCAAATGCCTGCTGGAGCTGAGGCTGGGCCCTGAGGCTGAAGCTGGGCCCTGGAACTCACTCCACGTCTCCCACTTGGGTGGCCGTTACCTACCTGCTGCCTTCTAGGATCTTCCGCAGCAGGAAGCTGGAATCTAGAGACAGGGCCAGGAGACAAACCCAGACCATGCCAACAGGGGATCCGGCTGTCCAATCTGTGTGCCAGCTGCCAGGCCCAACAACTGCATTTCCACCAAGTTGCTTAAGATAATAACATGGTGATCTCTTTAAGTGTTAGGTGCGTACATTTTCCTGTAGTCTCTGCTCACTCCATTCCATTCAGGACTTGAGTTACTGACATTTAGGAGATGCTGCTGTCCTTGGCCTTGCAGACTTGGCCCCTGGAGTGGCCAGAGCGGTCTCTTCCTGTTAGACCCTCGGAGTGAGGATGCTAACGTGTTGAGAGGCACACCCCAGAGACTCAGACTCCAGACCAGCTGATGCAAAAGCAAGAGGATTTATTCGGTGTCTGTGCAAACAGGCCTCCTGAACTCGGGAGTCCGGAGAACGCCCCCAGTACAAGCCACACGGTTTATATACCCGCAGCAACCAATCAAAAGCACTATAGAGTCCATGCACATAGCAGTCCAATCCGCGAGCTGATCATGTGAAGGGCATGCGTCTTCTATCCAGTCAGCTACGGGATCACACGGGAGGCATGCACCTTGTCGCCATTTTGTTGTTTACTTCTTTAGTAGTTCCTTTCCCTGCCAGCGCCATCTTGTTCACCCTGAGGGGGGCGACGTCTCGCTCCCTTTGTTCCCCTGGAGGGAGAGCAGTGACCCGCTTCCCACACCGTTATCTGAGTATTAGGAGGTATACAAACTGGGTTAGGTCTTAGCACAGCCAGGCACAAGTGTTGCAGCTAGCTAAGCATAGGGTCCCTTATTTTATAGCTGCACCTAATTTTAGCTTTGGGGGAAAAAGTTTAGGGCTGTAATTTTAAACTTTAATTTTTATTTGGGGCAAAGGTGACTTCTTGTTTTTAATGGTATTGGCTTAGGTCACTCCATCTTGGTTTGATTTTTAAGGTTCTTCGTTCCTAGCCTGTGAAATCATGAATGCTGTGGCACTTGGAGGGGAGCCCGTCATAGGAGGCCCTCACCCCAGAGGGGAAGGAATATGGGGATGTTAGGTCACTACCTTAAATCTCAGATTTGTCCTCAATATTTGTAGTGATTTTTTTCGATGAGTTTTGGTTTTGGATTTTGCGAAGAGGAGGAATTAAAAAATAATTACCCAAAGAAAATAGAGTTTTCCTAGTACTTTGTTTTTAAACTGTAGTAGGAGATAAAAAGCTTACATATGGGGGCTGGTGTTGTGGTGCAGTGGATTATGCCAGCACCTGCTATGCTGGCTTCTCAGAAGGCCACAGTTTGCGTCCCGGCTGTTCCACTTCTGATCCAGCTCTTGCCAGTGCACCTGGGAAAGCGGCAGGAGGATGGCCCAAGCCCTTGTAATCCTGCCACCCACGTGGGAGACCTGGGAGGAAGTCCAGGTTCCTGGCTTCTTCCTGCTAGGCTGTCACAGCCATCTTGGGGAGTGAACCGGTGGATGAAAGATTCTCTGTCTCTCTCTGTCTCTCTCTCTCTGTCTTGTTCCCTGTCTCACCCTCTCTATAACTGTTTCCAATAAATAAATCCTCTTTTTTTTTAAGCTTAGGTCCAGAGATTGCAGGTGTGATCCTAGTCACAGAAGATGAAGAGTCTGGCTTAGATCTCTGGTTTCCTTTTCAACGCGCTGATGCTATTCCGCTGGGATGCTTAGCCGAGTGTCTGGGGGCTGTGTGGCGCTGCCGGGCAGAGCGGTTGTGATTAATGAGAAACACAATAGGTACACAGAGAGCTTTCTGCTCCAGTCTCTGCATACCTCCCAGGCATTTGCGGCGCTGGCACAGTTTCTTTCTTTCTCTTTTCCTCTTGTCATTGCAGATACTCTTAGCCGTGTCGGCCGATGCTTGAGTCTGCTTTGGGGATAGCCACATTTCTCTCCCGGGAGTGGTTCAAGGCTCAGGAGGCTGGAGGTGTGGCGGGAGAACGTGGCAGGTCAGCTAATGCCAGGGCAGACAGCACCTGTCTCCTTGCCATCACAGTGGATGGCAGTGACAGAGCAAAATGAGGATGAGAGGTGCTGGCCTCTGATGCTGGGAACTAAGCAGGCATCGCCCTCAGGTATGTTAGCTGCACACACCTGAGGTTAGTGCCACAGACACAGCTGTTCCCCTGCAGGAAAGAGGAGGTCATGGAATAATAGGAGGTGTCCCTGTGAAGGGGAATTCTGTCACTCACAGTGGTTAACTATTCAGGTTGCTTCTATTCAGCCTCTCACTTTTTTTTTTAAAGATTTATGTATTTATTTATTTACTTAAAGGTAGAGGAGAGAGAGAGAGAGAGAGAGAGAGAGAGAGAGAGAGAGAGAGAGAGATGGATGTTCCATCCACTGGTTCACTCCCCAGATGGCTGCAATGGCCAGGGCTGGGCCAGTCCAAAGCTGGGAGCCAGGAGCTCTATCTGGGTCTCCCACATGGGTAGCAGGGGCCCCAACACTTGGGCCAACCCTCTGCTGCTTTTCCCATGCCATTAGCAGGGAGTTGGATTGGGAGTGGAGCAACCAGACATGAACCGGTGCTCATATGGGATTGCAGGCAGTGGCTTTACCTGCTACGCCACAGCATCAGCCCCGACTCTTAACATTTTAGCTTTAAGTGTGGTTTTTAAGTCAGTAGGAGCATTGAGAACAGAAATAAATTGCAATGGTTGGGGCTACTGAATCTGAAAAAGGAACTGGGACTGGAGAAAATGTGGAGAGAGAACTTCAAATGCTGGCGGGAAAGTACTTGATGCTGATGGGGGCAATCTGAAGCCATCTAACCTCATAATATGTATTGGAATAGTGAAACCCAGACAGGGGAATGACTGGTGTGGAATATAGGCCTGTGTACCAAATCTCGAAATGTTAGGATGAAGGGGCAGTCTCTCTCTGTGGTCAAGTTCAGGTTGTATAAGAAGAGACAGTGTTCACACTGAAGCCCCAAAGCTGGAGCAGCTTACATGGCAAGGCAAGAGGGCTGTGAGACTTCGTGTGTGAGTGGCAGCTCCATCAGCAACTTCTAGAGGAAGTAGGGATGCCCCTGACTTTTTTAGTTTCCTGCATGTGAACAGAATGATCTGTCCCATTATCATTCTAGGGAGCATAGCACAGATGGTCATGCAGGTAGATCTGAGAAGATCCCTGTGTCTCCTGCAGTCCAGGCCACCTGCTGCCTGTGTTACTTACAAAACTCTGTGCAGCAAACTCTGCCTGGCAGTATGGGCCACGATTCCAGACCCTCACACCAACACTGGTGGTTTGCTGCTGTCCTTAGAGCCTAGGGGCTTTCTTCATTTTGGCCTTTACCTTCACTGTGTAAACTGGTTTTCCTCCATGCAGCATGGTGAGTGCAGAGAAGGACTTTGCAGGCTTCCACTGAGGACCTGGGTGGGGTGACAGCAGGAGGCACCTCACACCCAGTGACTCAGACTGAGTGGGGCTAGCAGGGCTGATGGATGAGGCCCTGACTGAGCTGTAGCTCCAGGATGGTGGAGTGGAATGGCCCTGTCTGTAGAATGAGATCATTCTGGGAGCTTTGGGGACTGCCCACCCTAGGTGTAGAAGGGACAAAGCAGCTGGCGGGGTCTGGGGACTGGTGGTTCTTGCTTCCGGTGCTGTGGGCCTGCCTCTGCTGTGGGGTGTGTCCTGCTGATGGCCCACCCCTTAGCTCTGAACACCAGGCATTTTAGGTGCAGTGGGAGCAGGACGCTCTGCTTGGGGTCCAGTTGCCCCCATATCTGAAAGCCCCTAATCTCACGCAGGATGTGGCAGCTCAGCGTTACGGGAAGATGATGGGGTTGAGGCCTGCCTCTGCCCTCACCAGTCGTCATGAAAGGTGTAATTACCCCAATTTACAGATGAAGAAATTGAGGCTTGGCAGGACTAGGTAATTTGCCTGGGGTTGTGCAGTTGAAAGGGCTGGGCTGTGCCTCGAGCCTGTCTGGAGCCCGACTGCACTCTTAAATCTGATACACCCTCTCAACCTTGTTTGTTTGTTTGCTTTTTTGTAGAACATTTTCTTTCTGATCTCATGGTGGGATTATGGGATAGCACCGTAAGCCCTTTAAAGATGTGTGTATGCAACTGTGGATAAGAACATGAACTCCAGAGCCTGTAAGAGTGACCAGGCCTAAGTCATGGCCCAGTCATGAGACTGAACAACTGACCGAGCCCCGTGACTCGGTTTCCCCAGTTGTAAGACAGGGACAATAGCAGTTAGAATAGTAAACAGATGCCACATGGAAAACAGGACAGAGTCCAGCGTGTGATAAGCGTTCAATTGATGTGGACTGTTATTAGTTTTGTCATAATTTGCTGCCAAAGTCATGGAAGAAAATAGGTGGCAGCCTGCTCCCTGGGGAGGTGTGTCTCTGGAGGGTTATGGGTTTTGATAGTCACAGTTGGGGCAGACAGTGCTGTAAGCGGTGTATTAGGTAGGTGCCCTTAAAATACCAACAACAGGAAGAGCTGGGTGACCCACCGGCCTGTAGCCAACCACCTAGGTGGAGACTAACAGGAGGTACGTCTCCTCTCTTATCACGGAAGGCAGAAAACGAGGATTTAAGCTGTGTGTGTGTGTGTGTGTGTGTGTGTGTGTGTTCTTCTCTCTCTGTAACTGCCTTACAAATAAGTAAACAAATCTTAATAATAGAAAGAAGAAAGGAGAAACTAACTGTGGAATATTCCATCTCAAGGACCTATTCATCTAAAAGTTTTACACATGCATATTTGAAGACCTATACATGGCCTTGAAGCAGCTGTAGCTTCCAGCCTGCCACAGTTGGTGGAAATCTGGTGATGTGTAGCTCTCTTGTGGTGTTTCAGTCTCCCTCCTTGACTTTTCTTGGCAGTGACTATCTTGAAACCTGGCTCGTAGATTGTGGTTGGTAGAATAGCATCGGGTTGGTCAGCTCAGACTGCTGCAGTGAGATGCCCTAGACTGTCTTCCACAACGGAAGTTTTGGTTCTTACCATTTGCTGGCCGGGAAGCCCACGCTCAAGGTGCTGAGCCATCAGTTCCTGGTGAGAACCTCCAGATGGCCGCCTTCTGTCTGTGTGTTCACAGGGCTTCCTTCCTGTGTCTCAGCGGTGCCTACACTTGTAAGTTGTGTTATAAGGGCCTGCCCTCATCTAACACTAACCCCCTCCCAAAGACCCCATCTCCAGACACCATCCCATGGGAGTTAGGGCTTCAACATAGGAATTCTTTTAATTTTTTTTAATATTTATTTATTTATTTATTTGTTTATTTATTTTGCTGGTGGAGGCAGATACTCGGTTAGGAACAACAAGTAAGCACACTTCTGTCACTGTTCTTCCTGAATAAGGGTTTCTAAGTGGAAAGAGCCTTAATGAGCAGCTGGTTAGACCACACAGCTGATGCCTGAGTGTTCTGTGCCATAGATTTGTCTCTGGTGCTCTGTAGTGTCTCTATGGTATATTAGGTGTGGACTTTATGAGGGTTTCTGTAATTTTAGATTGGTGCCTAATCAGCTCTAGAAAACTCTCAGCCAGTATGTCTTCAGATGTTGGCCTATTTTCTTTTTCTTGTGGAAATCCAGTTGGAGCTGTTGGATATTTTCAGAATCATTGTATCTCTTAATTTCTCTCATTAAGTTTCCCATCTGTGACGTTCCCTGCTTTATTCTGGACAGTTTCTGCAGTCCTGTCTTTAAATTCACAAGTTGTCTTTTTAACTGCTAAAAATTCTGTTTGTTTCAAATTTTACTTATTGTACATATTTTATTTGTAATAGTTTAATTATGTTAAAAATATGCTTGCTGGCACAGCAGTTAAGATGTTTCTTGTATCAGATCTGGTGTGAATACAGGCTCTGCTTCTGATCCAGCTCCCCGTATCCTGCTAGTGCATCCTGGGAAGCAGAAAAGGTGATGATTCAAGTCCCTGGGGTCCTGCCAGGCGCGTGGGAGACCCAGATGGATGTCTGGGCTCCTGGCTTTGGCCTGTCCCATCCCTAACTGTTGCAGGCATTTGGGGAGTAAACCAGTGGATGGAAGATCTCCATGTGTTTGTCTTTCTTTCTCTCTCTCTCTCTGCCTTTCAAATAAAATAAATTTAAAAATATGCTTGTTTTTAGTAATTCTGGTTTTTAGTGTAATTGTTTTTATATTTTATGTTTGCTGACTCATATCTGAACTCTCTACTGATCTTTGTCTGTTTAAGATCTGCTGCTTCTTGGTCATCCGTATTATGTGTCTGTTAAGTGTGAGTTCAGTTTCTTGGATGTGTATCTTTGGGGTTCCTTGAGGTGTAGCCTGAAGGAGGGTTCCTCTGTAGAGAATTTGGGTTTGCTCCCACCAGATTTCTTGGGGCACTAGCCGTGTGGAACACTTCAAAACCAAGTTTTGTCTTGAGGTTTTTAGGCTTCCCTGGCACTTGGAATTGGACTGTGTGAGGGCAAGATTTTTTAAAACAAATATTTGTTTTAATTTTTTTAAAGGCAGAGTTATAGGGAGAGACAGAAACAGAAAGACATCTTACACCTGCTGGTTCACTCCCCATATGGCTGAAACAGCCAGGGTTGTGTCAAGCTGAAGTCAGGAGCCAGGAACTCCGTCCAGCTCTCCCATGTTGGTAGCAGGGGCCCGACCACTTGGGCCATCTTCTGCTGCTTTCCCAGGTGCATTAGCCGGGAGCTGGATCGGAAGTGGAACAGGTGGGACTTGAACCACCTTAGCTTCCTATTCTAAAATGCCGGCCCCTAGATTTTGATTACAGAATTCTAAGGGATATTTTTCTCCCTCTGCTTATTTCCAAGATTGGAGCTGATAAGATTTTCTTGCAGACCATGAGAGACAAGCACTCCTGTCTCCAGGACTTACTGATAATGACCAGAGACTGTTCATGCTAACATGAAAATCCAAGGTGACTGTGAAATGCAAGGCATCCTTCAAGTGTGATGCACAAAGTGCCCTCACTTCTGCTTCAGATCTAGCCCCTCCATTCTGCCTGACACCCCCTGCCCAGCCCTCAAAGCCAATCTCAAATATCCCGTCCCCTGAGAGGGCACCCCTGAGCCCCCCAACTCTTGCCCAGTGGCACCCCCTCCCCTCAGCACAGTGGCCACAGGACACACATTTATTGCTGTTGTAGTTATTCTTGCTTTGTCTCATTTCTGTGACCAGGCTGAAAACTGTGTGCTTTATTCCTGTGTCTATGTTCCAAAGCCTTAAAGTGACAATTGGAAATATTTTGGTTCCACAGTGAAATAACGTAATTGAACAGCAGAATGTGAGTCTACTAAGAAAGACTGGTGATTAGGATGGTGTGTGAACGTCCTTCCATCTCACACAGGGGGGCCCGTCCGAGGGTGATGGCTCCCTCTGCGTGACAGTGCGCTGTATCAGAAGGGCTCAGACTTTCTGCAGAGCCATCTGGTGGTCTTCTGTCCTCTCATGAGGGCCTTGGACAAACTTGGCAGAGAAAACTCCCCTAGAGACTCACTCCAGGAAAGTGGTTTCTACCAATCACGGCTTCTTCAAAGACAGTTTAGGCCTCGCTGTTTTGTGGAAGCCATTGCCCTGGTGCGAGTGTTTGGCCTGGAGGTTAATGTCCTGGTGGAGATGCCTGGATCCCATAGGAGAGTACCTAGGTTGGAGCCCCATCCCTGCTCCCGATTCCAGCTTCCTGCTAATGCAGACCCTGGGAGGCAGCAGATGATGGCTCAAGCAGTTGGGTCCTTGCTGCCCACTTAGAGGACCATATAGAGTTGCTGGCTCCCAGCTATGGCCTGGTTCAGCCTCAGCCTGACCTGGCCCCAGCTGCTGTAGGCATTTAGGGGGTGAATCAGCAGATGGAGGACCCCCCACCCCCACCCCCAAGTGTGTGTGTGTGTGTGTGTGTTTATGCATGTCTTTCTCTGTTTTTCTTTCAAATAATTTTTTTAAAAATTGCCCTAAGGGGCCAGCGCCGTGGCTTACTTGGTTAATCCTCTGCCTATGGTGTCGGCATCCCATATGGGCGCCGGGTTCTAGTCCCGGTTGCTCCTCTTCCAGTCAGCTCTCTGCTGTGGTCCAGGAAGGCAGTGAAGGATGGCCCAAGTACTTGGGCCCTGCACCCGCATGGGAGACCAGGTGAAGCACCTGGCTCCTGGCTTCGGATCAGCGCAGTGCCGGCCATAGTGACCATTTGGGGAGTGAACCAATGGAGGGAAGACCTTTCTCTCTGTCTCTCTCTCTCACTGTCTATAACTCTATCAAAAAAAAAAAAAAAAAAAGTGAGTGGCAAAACAAAATTAAAAAAAATTGCCCTAACATTTTTTTTATTACTCAATATATTTTACTCAGCTTGTTAAATGAATGAATGCATGCCGTGATTTCCTATCCATTTTCTTTCCAGTTCTTTTCCATCCTCAGGTGGTTAGAATTTTCTTTCATAAAACTGGAGAAATGTTTTCCTTTTCCTTTAGATTTTGAGTTGGGTAACATTTTGATTTATTTGATTCATATGGAAAATGTACTTGGTAGTGATGTTTTTTCTTTTAAATAAATGATCTGACTTAAATCTTTTTTTTTTTTATTTGACAGATAGAGTTAGAGAGAGAGAGAGAGAGAGACAGAGAGAAAGGTCTTCTTTCCGTTGGACCACCCCCCAAATGGCTGCTATGGCCGGCACTGCGCTGATCCGAAGCCAGGAGCCATGTGCTTCTCCTGGTCTCCCATGCGGGTGCAGGGCCCAAGCACTTGGGCCATCCTCCACTGCCTTGCCGGGCCACAGTAGAGAGCTGGACTGGAAGAGGAGCAGCTGGGACTAGAACCCGGCGCCCATATGGGATGCCGGCACTGTAGGTGGAGGATTAACCAAGTAAGCCACGGCACCGGCCCCCTGACTTAAATTTTTAATGAGCCAACAAAATTCCCATTTTACTTTTAGGCAAACTGAGGCAAAAATCAGTTGTCTTGTTCACTCTGCCGTTAATGGGTGGGCCCATCGTGGTCCAGGGTTAGGGTCCCTTGCCTGCAGAGCTGTGCTGTTTCCCCAAGACCTCACATGTGCATCGGCTTTGGTGGATGTAAATGCTGAGTGTCGACTGCTTCAGCTCCTTCCCTTCCCATTGGAAGTCCAAAGCCCATTATTCTGTTCACAGGACGCGAGGTCCTAGGAAAGTGATTGAGCGTTTCCAGTTTCCGTTGTTTATTTTGCATTTGGAGAGACTGCTGGAAAATATTAGGTTCGTGACTGTTTCTGACCTAATGACTCACGTTTATGTCACAGTGGGGAGGCCCTCAAGCCCTCGGAAGCAGTCAGGGGTATGTGTTCTGGGCCCTGGGCACACCCGGGCTTGCCGGACTCTGGCTGGCCTGACGTGGGCTCAGTGGCGTCTCTGTGGGTGAACCTTCTAGAATGGCTTCCTCATGAGGAGGGGAGTTTGTTGCAGACTGCGGAGGGGCTCCGGGCTCGCTCATTGCATCCAGATAACTAAATGGGTTGAGTAGGCGGTTGGACAGAGGGTCTGACACTCTGGAGGGATATGTGTTCCTTAAGTCATGGGGTTGAATGAGGGTCCAGGGTAGGGCCCTGAGGCACACAACAGGTTATAAAAGAGGAGACTGCTGGGGACACTGGGAACAGGTGTCCAAAGAGGCAGGAACATGGGCCTCCAACACTCAGAGGAGGGAGGGGCAGCTGCCATGTCAGCGCTGCTGGGAGCTCAGGCCAGAGTAACTGGAAGCTGCTTGCTGGACTCACTAGCAGGAAGATGACAACTGTGGGGAGGCTCGCATGGATGGGAAATGACCACCAACTGGACCTGCCGTGGGAGGAGGACCAGAGTGGAGGAGAACAGAAGCTTTGGTGGGGGTGACTTGGTGGATGCCGGTTCCATTGGAAGGGAATGGTGGGTGTGGGAGGGTGGAACCGGTCTGAAGACGGGCTAGGGTTTGGTTTTCCTCAGTTCATAGTTTATTTCCAAGGTGTTCAGGAAAATGTCAAACTTGGGACTTTCCAGCCTATGTTACGTGGATTGTGACATGTATGGAAAGGAGAGTCAAGCAACAACATAGTTAAGGGAAAGATTTGAGGGTGGAAGAAGACAAGAATAGCATCCAAAGGAAGCCAGAAGGGCCAAGAGGCAGTGGGTCATCTGGTAAACCCTGTGAGATGAGTGTTAGAAAGTCTGTGCTTTCCATTGCTAGAGAGGAGTTGAGTGAGTTAACAACCGAGAAGTGTGTATTGATTCTGGCAAAGACTATTCCAGAAGAGTGGTAGGGTCAAAATGCAATTAACACAGGGATTTTGAGTGAAAGGGCGAGGAGGAGCAGAAAGCTAAGACATTCTGCTGCTTTGTTCAGTTCATTGTGAGTGGAGGAGTGGGGGAAGGAGGTGATCTGGAAAAGGTGGTTATCACTTCTGTGCTGTTTGAGTGCTCATGGAGACCAGAGAGGGGGTGAGGCTGGGGATGCTGGAGAGAAGAACATGTGTGGAGTCAGGCCCCAGAGCGGTGGGAGGTGGGAGTGGGCGGGAAGAGAGAGGTTCCATCCCGGAGATCAGTGTGGTTGGAGGTAGTGAGAGGTGGGGTGCACCTGTGTCAGTGTCCGTCGATGGTTCATCCCGGTGGAAGAATGAATAGCTGAGCTGCCAGACAAGGTGACATGTCAGTTACATCAAGTCCCCCTTCTTGATGTTGACTCAGAAATGCCTAACGTCAGGAAAGAGATTGTCACCCCCATCTTGTAATTCAGGGACATCAACCAGATTCACCATTTTTTTTTTTTTTTATTTGACAGGTAGAGTTATAGTCAGTGAGATAGAGACAGAGAGAAAGGTTTTCCTTCCGTTGGTTCACTCCCCAAATGGCCGCTATGGCCGGCGCTGCGCCGATCCGAAGTCAGGAGCAGGGTGCATCCTCCCGGTCTCCCATGTGGGTGCAGGTGCCCAAGCACTTGGGCCATCTTCCACTGCCTTCCCGGGCCACAGCAGAGAGCTGGACTGGAAGAGGAGCAACCGAGACTAGTACCCGGCGCTCCATCTGGGACTAGAACCTGGGGTGCTGGCACTGCAGGCGGAGGATTAGCCAAGTGAGCCATGGTGCCAGCCCAGATTCACCATTTTATAAATAAAGTTTGCTGGCCCAGGAACTATGACTGCATTCTGTCAGCCAGGTGCACGTGACCCCTTTCCAGAAAATTGCCCTGGCCGTTGTACAGCTCCAGTTGTAAATGGGCTCAAGTTCAGTTCATCCTGGCCCCAGCTTCGACGTGTAACTTGGTCCCAGCGCTTGCTGGAGAGTGGGTGTTGGGGACAGGGAGCAGCCCGTGGCTGTACCCACATCCTGCTCTCTCCCTGTGCTTAACCCGCCCTCCAGGAGAAGTGCTGTGCTTAACCCATCGGTCTTGCATTGCTTTCTGTTACCTTACGTGAGTAGTGAGTACTCAAGACTGACATCATGAGATAACTGACAAAACCCCACCCGTGTCCCTTCCTTCTCAGCCCAGTGGGTTGGGTCTTTGCTTTGAATTTCCTCACACCTCGGTGAGCTGTTGCCAGTGCCATGCAGGCCCTTGGTCATGTTGCCTGTCTCCTGTAAGCATGGTGACAGGGCTCAAGCTTGCTGTCTGCCAGTCCAGGCTGTGTTGTGTGGAAGGGACAGCCATTGGAGGACATGTTGATCCCGTCCCCAGAAGTCTTTGTTCCACAGTTGCTTAGCAGGTTGCTGGCACTCACCTCATCAATTTGGATTAAGTTGAACAAACTTAAGTGCTTCAAAATCGCTCACTTGGGTTTAACACGGTGGGCTACTTCCTACCCCTTCACCAGCCACCCCCTCCTGAACCTTTCGTAAGCCATTTGGATTACTGACCCAGCTGAAAAGCGAAGTATTTGCAGGCATGTTTTCTCCCTTTTTTTTTTTCACACTGCTTACAGTTCTCAAGAGAAAGTGCACATCTGGTCACATGGGTTTCTCTGCCTGGTTTTGAAAGGCTGCAGAATGGGCTGAGATTTTAACAGTTGCAGTTTAGTCCTACAACTTGATTTATCGGATTAGGGTTGTTTCTAGTTCTGTGTTTTGTCTAAAACTTTCATACTCAAAATATGAGCTGCCATCCTCTGTGTCTCATCGCGTGGACTTGTTAGAAATGCAGTCCTGGGTCGCACCCCGGATGCACGGAACTGGAATCTGCATTTTAACAAGACCTGTGGGCTACTGACCTCGTGTTTAGGAAAAGCACACAGAAATGGGGCTCCACCTCACAGACCTTCCATATGCTTTAGCTAACGTGATGGTAATGGCTTTATAGTTGATGACGAAGAATGTTCTGTTATTGTTGGGAGACATCACAATTAAGAGTCAGAGCAAGTATGCTTTTATTTGCTTTGCTCCCCGGAGTGTGTTAAATTTCTCCCTTATGCAGAAATAAAATCTGAAACTTCTATGTGTTTGCTGAGAGTTCTGTGTAGTAAGTGAGCAACCTCAAACCTCGACAGTGGCAGTGGGCCGAATACTGTGTGTGAGTGTGTGTGTGTGTGTAAGTGTGTGTGTGTCTGTCTATATCCCCTCATAACTGTGTTTTCTGTATGGAATGAAGTTATATTTCCCACTTTGAGCCCTTGAAAAAAACTTAATTATGCAAGTTATAGAATATATATAGAATAAAGAAAATATAGAATAAAGCTGTATTTCTTTAAAATACATAATGTACACATTGCACGATTCCTGTTGTACTTCCTGCCAAGTAACCCATGCAGGCAGAGTGAAGAGTTACTGGATTTATTGCTTTGTGGACAGGTTGTGCTCATGCCCAGAATCCTGAAGGTTCAGGGGTGGATGACTCTTCCTGTCCCCCTTCTGGCCCTGCAGGTCCCCTTGGGGCTCCCTGTTCAGATCAGCTTCTCAGAGACTCTGCCAGAGACAGGTACACGAGGAGTTTCGGCGTCATCACAGCTAAGAAAGTGGACTGTCTGGACAGACGGTTTGCGCCCTGGCCATCCGCTTTGTGAGCTGGGACAAGTTACTAGATCTCATTGTGCCTCACTTTTCTGCTCTGCAGAATGGGAATGCTCAGAATTGCTGAGAGGAACAAACAAAAAAAGTCACGTACAGGGCTAAGCACAGTTCTTGGCACGCAGGGTGCAGTCAGAGCGTTAACTGTTAGTGTTCTATGCGCACATGTCTTCATGTCTTTGTCTTTTCTCTACATAAATAGCAGCATCCTGTGTATTTAAGTATCTTGCTTTTTAAGTTGCAGTTTTCATTGAACAGTGTGGAGATTGCTCTGTTTCATTATGGATACAGCTGCCATGTTCTTTTGAGTTCTATTTTCCGGATGTCACTTATTTCTTCTTCCTGCCGTGGATGGCCACCTGGGTTGTTTCCATTCTTGCATTGCTACACTAAGCCTTGGCAGAGGGGAGTGTGTGTGTGTGTGTGGTGGTGAGCCTGCAGGGGACATTTCTAGAAATGGAACCTTGATGTGCTCAGGTATGACTAGAGAGTGATACATTCCTACTGCTGAGAGTGAGACTGCCTGCCTTGGGGTCAATTATAGCTTCATTTTTTAAAGCTGCAGTTTTGTTCAGCAATAATAAAACCACGGTAAGGAATAGGAAAAGCAGATGTATTTGGAAATTGGATTCAAGTTTCTAGATTTTCGGGTCCTGGGTTGGGAAAGTAACACGATTTGTAGGAGTTAAAAGGAACAATCAAGTGGAATTGTGAGCTATTTTTACAAAGAGAAACTGCGTAGTATGCAGCAAGTTGTCCTTATGTTTAGTAATTCCTAACCCTTCCGATACTGAAACAGAACAGAGAGTTTGGGAAAAACTGGGAGCATAGAGTATTTGGTTTTGGATTGCATGAGGGCCTGGCCCCTCCGATGCTCCTGGGAGTGTCTGGGCTTGGCCGAGCTGGCTGCTGCGTCAGTTGCAGAGGTTGGCGCAACACAGAGAGCCTCTTTCTTCTACTCAAACGACTCCTTGTACAGATTCTTGCTGCCAGCAGAGCTGACCATACAGCTCTTGTTTAGGATGTGGGCGAAACAGTTTCTCCTAAATACTTTCAAATATTCATGTAATCCCCAAAGTAAATAAGCCCTAAAGCTTGTACTAGCATCTTGTACCATATCATCTTTGTTTAGAAAATTTTGGGCAATCTGAAATATTTGCCATCCCTTTCTTGTATATTTCATATTTTATAAATAATTCAGACATTGAATTTTACAGCGTTCGTAATATACTGCTCTCTGGAAACCTAACTCTAGTCTGTGATGAGAATTAGGATGGACCCCTAGATCCACATTTTTATTTTTATTTATTTTAAAAACGTACTCATTTATTTAGTTTAGATTGAGAGAGAGTGAACAAGAGAGAGGTCCCATCCGCTGCCTCACTCCCCAAGCACCATCAACGACTGGACCAAAGCTGGACCAAAGCTGGGGGCTGGGACTTCAGTCCAGATTTCTGTGGGTGGCAGGAACCCAGTTGCTTGAGCCATCACCACTGCCTCCCAGGGTCTGCCCATGAGTCAGCATACAGAGCTGAGCATCGAACCCAGGCACTGTGATGTGGGATGCAGGCATCCTAACTAGTGTCTCAACCACCCAGCTAACCAGATGCCCAAGGGACACATGTTTAATGCCTTTGGCAGTTAGTCAGTAAGCTCTTTCTAAACACACAGATGGGCTCAGCAATGGCAAGAGAAGAAACAAAGATAACATTGACGAGGCAGCTGAACACACGGCCTCTTTCAGTTGCCAGCTCAACCAGGAGACACTCCTTGGGTCTCAGGTGTTTTGAACACGGTCTTTGTCAAGGTAAAGAGCAGAGGTGGTCAGTGGACCTCTCCCAGCCTGGCGAGAGTGCCCCAGCTGCTCCTGGACACCAGGAACTGCCCTGCAGGGTGGCTGGGATGCTGCAGTTGGCTGCTGCGGGGTTTGTGAGGCCCACCATGGGTTGGTTCTCGTCCCAGGATCCTGGGATGCTTCTTTAGGGGACCGATAGACAGGAAGGGGGTCTCAGCATCTAATGCTTCCCATGTTCAAGGACCAAAGGACTCATGCAGCCTGCTGTGGGGATCTGAGCACCACGCAGGGTTTATCAACACAGTGGATTCCTTCCTTCCCAGAGACTTGGCCACATCTTGGCAAACCCTGAGGAAGTGCGTATTTTCCCCTCTTTAGAATCTAGCTCAGTATAAACGATGCCAGTAAGGCTCACAGTGGGTACCACTGAGGTATCTCCTTCCACCAGCATTCTTCAGGACATTCACAGAAAATGAAATGAAAAGATAAAGTGTAGTTAGATGCAAAAACATTCAAATCATGCATATAGAGAGCTTTAGAAAATTCATAGAAAATGCGTGTGATGAAAACGTTGTTTGTGGATCTCAGCATGTTTGCACTCGGGCCGGGTATTGTGGTACAGCAGGTGAAGCCGCGGCTTGTGACACCAGCATCCCATACTGGGAGCACCAGTTCAGGTCCTAGTGGCTCTGCCTTCAGTCCAGCTCCCTGCTAATGCACCTGGAAAGGCAGTGGAAGATGGCCCAAGTGCTTGGGTCCCTGCCACCCACTTAGGAGACCTGGCTGGAGTTCCTGGCTCCTAGCCCTGGCTATGTGGTTATTTCGGGGGAGTGAACCAGTGGATAGAGGAGGATCTCTCGCTCGCTCGCTCGCTCTGTCACTCTCACTCTGTGTGTGTATGTCTTTTTCTCTTTCAAATAAATAAATTTATAAATCTTTTATTTTACACTGAGATAAGCATCTTTTGATTTTCTATGAACTTTATAAGGACTTTAGTTTGTGCTCGGTCTTTTTATGAATTCATCCGCACAAGCATCAGTCCGGTGGGTATTTGTGTACCTTCTCATAGATGAACTCGAGCACTAGAGGTTTTGCTTAACATGTGCAGGCTAGTAAGACACCCACGCCAGAGTCTCTCTCTCGCTGATGGCCTCATGCTTCCTCATGCACTAAGCTGTTCTGTTCTCTGTGACTCAGCCGTTTCTTCTCCATAAGGACCCATTGTCACTCCTAGTTCAACTCCCCTTAATGTAATCACGTCCAGTGTTAATATTGCTGATGCTTTGCAGTGTCTCTTTAAATTCTCTTGTCACTTCTCTAAATGCCGAGGCTTCATTTATGGACGGATTGGCGATGTCACCAGGATCTCTCCTCGGCTGCAGGTGATGGTGGGGCGTTACCTGCTGGTCTCTTGCTCACCAAGGTCATTGTCTGATTCCCTTAGGACCCTGGCGCATGCCAGGCAGCGTTCCTATTTTCCGCACACTTATCTTGGATCTCTAGTGTTAGCTCTTGTCTTTCTCCAGAGTGAAATTGATTTCTGTCTTCATTAATTCTTTCCATCACCACCGATTTTCCTCACCCTTTGTGTCCAACATCTCTTTTAAAGTGTTGTTCGATAGGCTCATTGTAGATTTGCGGGTTTCTCACTTTTAATTTATTTTGAGTTATTTCTCTTTTACTTACGAGGTTTATTGTATTTTCTATGACTGGCCCCCGCTGTCCTGACCCTCCCGTGTGCGGTGGGCTTTCTGGTGCTGTTTCCTTGCCCCTTGCATCCCCAGGTCTGTTCCAGGCTGTGTGGAACCCACATTTAGGGCCTGGTGGGCAGAGCCTAGGCCAGCACTACTGTTAGTGATGGTGGTGGAGGAGAGGTGGGGGACCAGCAGGGGCTGTGGGCATCACCCTTCAGGTTGCTCCTGTATCTTTCCCACCCTGCCTGGCTCATTCTCCTGGCAGCACCCCAGCCCCCATGGGTGTATAAGTCAGCCAAGCAGGGGAGCATAGTGCTGTCTACTGTCTCACACCTCACATGGGGACACCGCGAAGCACTTTGCCAAGGAATGCGCAGCTGCCAGCAGCTGACTCGGGGCCGAGCCCGCCCGTGGGACTGCAGACCCTGCCTCCTGCCCACTCTTGCACCTGCATCTCTGCCAAAAGGAAACTGGGACTCGACTATTTCTTGCACCCTTCGATGTCTTCAGTTGGGTGAGGTCCTCCAGCTTCTGCACAGAGGGCGTCTTTGGTGCCGCTGTGGCTGCTGTGTGCTCGCCCTCCCGTCATGCTCCTGGGGTCACTCGTTTTTCCTGTGGGTGGTCCTCCTTTGTTCATTGTGTTAGGACCCAGACCTCTCCTGCCACAGGGAGGCTAGGCCTGGCACGACTGTCATGCTTGGCGCTGACCACTTCGTAATGTCAAAGGCCATCGATCTTGTTTCCTTGGATGAGTTAAACGTGGCTGCTGACAGATCCCCTATTGTCCTCAGACTGGGCCTTTCCATGTAAACCGTGTCTTGCCTGTACACAGTGTTCTGCCCATGTTTCCCAGGAACACCAGGAATTCCGGCTGACTGCAAATTGGGGTCAGAGCTGGATATGTTTAGGTTGTGTCTCAGTGTCATAGAAGCTTACAATGATTTCGTTTTTCTTTTTAAAGATGTATTTATTAGAAAGGCAGAGTGCAGAGAGACAGAGGCAGAAAGAGAGAGAGAGAGAGAGAGAGAGAGAGATCTTCTATCCACTGGTTCATTCTCCAAGTGGCAGCAACAGCCGGAGCCAGGAGCCAGGAGCTTCTTCCAGGTTTCCCACATGGGTGCAGGGGCCCAAGCACCTGGGCCATCTTCTACTGCTTTCCCAGGCCACAGCAGCCAGATCGGAAGTGGAGCAGCTGGGACTTGAACCAGCGCCCATAGGGAATGCCGGCACTGCAGGCGGCGGCTTTTCCCACTACGCCACAGTGCAGGCCCACGGTGATTTCTAATCTGCGATACAGAGTCTTAGTTTAGGAGCCTGAGGTTGTTTTCCATTGTAATTTGGGATGAGAATCAGCTTCAGTATCTGCATTTCATCTCTTACTGCCTTGCATTGAGTCTGGGGCTGTCTTTCAGGGTTATTTTTTCTGATTAAAAAAATGTTTTAAAATATTTGTTTGAAAGGCAGGGTGACAGAGAAGGGCCAATTGATCTTCCATCTGCTGGTTTACTCCCTACATTAATATATACAAGTTGTGAAAAATGCAGAAAATATAAAAGTACATAAACAATAATAGTCATTGCCATTCTACCTTCTAGTGTGGTCATAGTAATGACCACTAATATGTTTTACTATGAAATAAAGACAACACTACTAGTCAAACAATACCCTATACCTTGTGCGGTTGTGTGAGTGCAGCCTGTTGAAATCCTTGCTTAGTATATACCAAGTTGATCTTCTGTATGTGAAGGTAATTGAAAATGAAACTCTATGAAGGGCGGGGTGGGAGAGGGAGTGGGGGAGGGGAGGGCTGTGGGGGGGAGCCACAACAATACAAAAGTTGACTTTGTGAATTCACATTTATTAAATAAAAAAAAGATTATGTTGTTGATTGTACAACACTAAATATAATAAAATCCAATGAATTGTACACACACACACACACACACAAATGATCGCTAATAACCTTTTTGCCATTGAGGTGTCATCAGGAAATTCATGGGAAGTGTGTTTTCCAAAAACACTGCATAATTTCAGAACCTTTTTTTTTTTTGCACCAGACTGATCTTTGAATCCCACTATCCTGCTCAGATTTTGAAGTACATTCCTTCCTTTCAGTCCGAGTGGAAGCAGTCGTGTGCATTGTTTCTGCATACCTCAGATCCCAACACAAAGAGCACCCATTACTACCAGTGTATGATGTGATGTGTTAATGTTAAGTATAATTAATTCCCCATTATTAGTGACTCTCCATAAGCATCATTTTAATGGCGATAGAATCACATTTCATGATATGTATAAGACATAATTTAGTCATCAGCCACGCCCCAGTGTTACACGGTTAAGTTGCTTCCAACTTTATGAATAACACTCCCACGTACGTCTCGGTGCCCTGCGTCTTTGTTCGTGTGTGTGATGACTTAGCTGATTCCTTGAAGTAAAATTCCCAGGTCAAAGGTGAGAGGGAAGAGTCCTGATCTGCAATGCCACGTCCCTCAGCAGGGTGACTGAGCCAGTTTCCCGTGCCAGCCGGCCCTGGTGGAAGCCAGGACTCCCCCAGCGGGCCTGGGTGCCGGAGTGGCTGAGTGGGCCAGCCAAAAGCAAATGCTGCTGTTTCTATTTGCCCTCCTTTGATTACCAGTGAAGTCAGCTGGTTTTTTAAGAGAGGAAGAGAGCTCTCTGCTGCATCTTTTCACATCATCCTTCATTTGGAAGGCAGAGAGTCATAGAGAGAGAGACAGAGGACTCCCATCCACTGATTCACTCTCCAAATGCCTGCAACAGCTGGGGTTGGGCCAGGCTGACACCAGGAGCCTGGAACTCAGTCTGGGTCTCCCATGTGGGTGAAAGGGACCCAGGTGCTTGGTCCGTTATCTGCTGCTTCCCAGGAAGCCGGAGGAGGAAGGTGGAATCAGAAGCAGGCCCAGGGCTTGAACCCAGGCACTGCAGTGTGGGATGTGTGCATCCTAAGGGGCATCTTAATCACAGCACTGACCGTCCGCCCCATTTTTTAGAAAATTGTTTTTATCTATTTGAAAGGCAGGGAGATAGAGAAAGTACATTTTTATCTGTAAATATTTTTACTCCTTAAAAAAACCTCTCTACTTTTTATCTATCGCAGTCTAGTGTGTGTTTTTAAAGCTTGTGTGGGATCTTTAGATGTCAAGGACACCAATGCTTTTCTCTATTTTGTTGAAAATATTTCCTATTTGGGGCTGGCTATGGTGTACATAGTAGGCTAAGCCTCTGCCTGAGGTGCCAGCCTCCCATATGGGCATCGGTTCGTGTCCTAGCTGCTCCTCTTCCTATCCAGCTCTCTGCTTATAGCCTAGGAGGGCAGTGGAGGATGGCCCAAGTGCTTGGGCCCTTGTACCTGCATGGGGGGCCTGGAAGAAGCTCCTGGCTCCTGACTTCGAATCTGCCTAACTCCAGCCATTGGTCCACTTGGGGAGTGAACCAGCAGATGGAAGACCTTTCTCCCTTTCTTTCTCCCAATAACTCTATGTCTCAAATAAATAAATCTTAAAAAAAGGAAAGTATTTCCTACTTAGTTGTTATTGGCTTTTTTTCTGGTTTTTGATATTTGCCATTTTTTCCTGTTAATTTACTATATACTATGTAATATACTGTATAATACATATTCAACTGTATAAAAATCACTTAGTAACTCCAATTTTAAGTAGTGCAGTTTATCTTTTTTCGTGTGTATGATTTGTGCTGTAGTTTTAAAGCCCACACAGAAAAACGATAAATATTTAACTGTATCTTCTTCTAGCTCCTCTAATGGGATTTTTCAAGTTTAACTCTATGATTTCATGGAATTTACTGTGGGGTATATTTTGAGATGAAAACACTCTAACTTGATTTTCCTGCCGTGCAGCATCAGTTGACCTGGCAGTTTTTTGTGAAGTCGGCCTTTGTGTGGCCCAGGCGTTTGGCAGCAAGTCGTGGTGAATTGATGTCTTCTGTATGTTGGCTCTGTTTCTATGCCGTTCTGTTTTACTGAGATGTTTCTGGTTGGCCCTGGGATTGCACTGTTCATTATTGTGCTTTTATGATGTTTTAGTTATTTGAGTTTGTATTTCTCCTTCTTAGAATTATTTCCCATAGCTCGTTTTAGTCTTTTTACTCGGTATGAATCAGCATCTTTCCCTCATGTTCCTTGTTCTCTGTTTCTCCTGACCTTTCCCCTCCTGTCCTAAAGCACAAACAAATACTTAAAAACCAAAAAAGGGGGCCAGCATTGTGGCGTGGCGGGTAAAGCTGCCACCTGTGATGCTGGCATCCCATACAGGCACTGGTTTGGGTCCCGACTGCTCTACTTCTGATCCACCTCTCTGCTATGGCCTGGGAAAGCAGTGGAGGATGACCCAAGTCCTTGGGCCCCTGCACCCCACTTGGGAGACCTGGATGAAGCTCCTGGCTCCTGACTTTGACCTGGCCCAGCTCTGGCCATTGGAAACATCTGGGGAGTGAGCCAGCAGATAGAAACTAACTTTCTCTCTCTCTCTCTCTCTCCCTCTCTCCCTCTCTCATTTTGACTTTCAAAATAATAAATCTTCTTTAAAAATCCCCCAAAATAAAACAAACCCAACCTGCCATTATCGCTGGGATTTCTGTTGGAATTGTGTAAAACAAATAAACTGATTAAGGTAGAAGTGCATCCTGTTTCAGCGCTTACCTATAAGGCACTTCGTTTTTGAACGGGAGCCTCATGGTTTTCTGCGTTTTGTGTAACTGGTCCCAGGTGCCTTGCTTCTGCTGCCCCAAGATATTCTGACTCAGAGGTGGGCGGTTGGCCACCTGGGAGCCCATTCCTGCCAGCCAGTGGCCCTCCAGCTAGGAATGGCTTGACACTTTTAAAAAGGTATAAAATAAACTGGGACATGGGGTTGGCACTATGGTGTAGCAGGTTAAAGCCCTGGCCTGGAGTGCTGGCATCCCATACAGGCACTAGTTCTAGTCCCAGCTGCTCCTCTTCTGATCCAGCTCTCTGCTATGACCTGGGAAAGCAGTAGAAGATGGCCCAAGTCCTTGGGCCCTTGCATCCGCATGCGAGACCAGGAAGAAGCTCCTGGCTCCTGGCTTTGGATCGGCGTAGCTCCGGCTGTTGTGGCCATCTGGGGAGTGAACCAGTGGATAGAAGACCTTTCTCTGTAGCTCTACCTCTCTTTGTAACTCTGTCTTTCAAATAAATAAAATAAATCTTTAAGAAAATAAACTGGGACAGAAACCATCTGCAGTCCTTAAAGCTCCAAGTATTTAAGTTCTTGGCCCTTTTGAGAGGACCCTCGCTGAGGGCACTGTGTAGCCACTCTTGGGGCACACAGCAGGAGGCATTGCAGCACTGGGGCTGACTGTAGCCATTGCTGTCATTACTCTCTACCTCTGTAGCACGAATGTGTGTGCACATGTGTGTGTGTGTGCACGCATGTGCGTACATCACACATTTAAAATCACCCAATGTGAGGATGTGCATAAATGTCTGCAGGCTTTGTTTCTTTCTACATTTTATTTCCTCCCTCATATTTCAAAGTATGTTTTCATAACATTTTTTTAAACATAACTTTTTAAAGGGCCTTGGGTGTGTGTTGTGCCACTGTTTGACCTTCGTCCTTCTTTTGGGAGGGTCATGTCCACCCCGGGGACATCCTGTGCTAATGGCCTTTTCTGGGCCCAGGGTGCTGGGGAAGGCACTGGCTGCCCACATGGACGCCTCCCGGAGAGCCTGGCACTCCCCATCTCAGTGGCAGTGTTTCCTTGTAGACATCTACTTAACCAGAAACAGGCGTGGTGTGAAGCCCTTGAGCCTTGGTCCTGTCATGCCCTAGCCTTCCATCCATTCTCACTGGAGACAGCCTGGAACCACAGGGACGAGACCCCAGGCGTGGGTGTCTCGGAGCTGGGTGAGGGCAGCATCTGCGTGTCCTAGAGGAGCTGGAAGACGTCGGCAGCGTCCTGCTGGGAGGAGAGAAGCCTGCAGAGAGGGTCAGAGAGAGACAGAAAGGCACCACAGGACTCCAGGTGGATCCCATATCTCTGGGAGACCTGAGAACCCCGTGGCGGGAGTGGCTTGAAGAAAGAGCAAGAGAGCGGTACTGCCTCATGAGTCAGCAGCCTGCACCTCCTGGCAGGGTGCAAACTCCAGTGGGCCTCCTCAGGGCTTCTCTCCTGGTCTTGGAAGATACGGCTGTGCAGGGTTGAGTTGTTGGAAAGGGAAGGCTGACCAGCGTGTAAGTCTTGTGAGTTTACTCTGTGACACATAGAAGGCGTTTGCTAGTGGTTTCCTAGAATCTCTTTTCTTTCCGAGTGTAGAATTATTCAGGATGCGTGAAGGGCCTTGCAGAGGTGGTGAATTCATTGAATTGACAGCAGGCAAGTCAGGCAAAGACTGGATTTCATGGCAAAACATCTTAAGCATAATTATTGGCAATTTAAATGAGATTGGAGGGTGACAGATCAGCTACCGTGAAATCCCATGATGCCCCACTGTTAATGCTGTAGGAATCTTCTTAGAGTGAATGCTCTTGTCTTGCTGATGGGGGGTGGGGACTGGCTTTGAGTTTCGAGGCCAAGTGTGTTAGTTTTATCTAAGGCAGTGGAGCTATGACTGTCACACTGAGAGTGTGTCAGACAGCAGTTGGATGCTGTCAGGAATATTCTAGCGGCTGAACTCTAAGGTGTCTTTGGAGAGTTCCCTGCCCAGGAAGGATAATAGTTGCAGTGTGTGTTTGGGCTAGTGTGGTCACGATGCTGGTTGAGATGCGGGATCTTGTATTGGAATGCTTGGGCTTATGCCCAGTTCTGGCTACGGATTCCAGTTTCCTGCTGGTGGCAGGTGATGGCCCAAGTGATTAAATCCCTGCCACCCAAGTGGGAAACCCAGATTGGATTCCCAGTCTTGGCTTCAGCCTGGTCTGGCCCCAGACATTACACGCATTTGGGCAATAAAATCAGGAGATGGAAGCTCACTCGCTCTCTCTCTCGCTCTCTCCTTTTCTAAAAAGGAGAGTATAATTTCTATCAGAGTCAATGACAAAACAATAAGATTCAAAAATTGGGAGACTTACAGGTGTGGGAACATGTGCTTTGAATTTTTTTCATCTCTGGTCATTTTCCACACACTTGCCGTGGCTGACAAACGCAGTAGCTTGCTGTGAGAGACGTGAATACTAAAGTATGATTGGTGGGGATTAAGATACTGTGTGTCTGTATTATTTCCACACGGGTGCACTGAACATTTAAAGCTCTCATTGACAGCTCAGGGGATTCCCTAGCCCTTACGTGGGCAGCGTTGAGGCCTTAGGGGCCCCACAGATGGTGCTGTGGCTCCTGAGACCCCTGCCAGGTCAGGATTTCCTGCTTTCCCTAGTCACCAGAGCATCTCACTACACAATCATGAAGGGCAGTAACCAAACTCTCAGAAGGGGACATCTTGACAATTATACATTTGTTTAGAAGCAGGGAGACAGATTGACAGAGAGAGGCTCCCATAGGCCGGTTCACCCCTCAAATGCTCACAGTGTCTAGGCTTGGGTCAGGCTGAGGCCAGGCCAGGTACACAATCCTCAGTCCAAGTCTCTCGTGGTGGAAGCAGGAACCCAATTCCTTGAACCATCACTGCTGCCTCCCAGGGTCTGCTTTAGCAGGAACATGGGATTGGGAGCTGGAGATGGGTATCAGACCCAAGCACTCCAATGTAGGATGTGTGTTTCTTAACCACCAGGCTAAATGCCTGCCCCTAGCCAATCTTTAAAGATGCCTTGGGGCTGGCGCTGTGGCGTAGCGGGTAAAGCCGCTGCCTAAAGTGTTGGCATCCCATATGGGCTCTGGTTCATGTCCTGGCTGCTCCTCTTCCAATCCAGCTCTCTGCTGTGGCCTGGGAAAGCAGTAGAAGATGGCCCAGGTGCTTGGGCCCCTGTACCTGTGTGAGAGACCTGGAAGAAGCTCCTGGCTCCTGGGCATCTGGGAAGTGAACCAGCAGATGGAAGACCTCTCTGTCTCTCTGCCTCTTCTTCGCTTTATATATATCTCTGACTTTCAGATAAATAAATAAATAAACAATCTTTAAAAATTTAAAAAAAAGTAAAGATACCTTGTATGTTTTGGGGCCATAGGAGCCGCTGCGCCTCTCCATCTTTATATATTCAGCACCCAGGACGGCGCCTCGCACGTCATAGCGATTCAGTCAACATTTGTTGAGGGAATGAACGGGCTGAAGTTTCGTATCCTGAGATTCTTAGTTCCCAGACTTTGCCTCTGCACAATCTTATTGGCACTGACATTTTTTTTAGTTGGTAATCATGCAAGATCCTGTTCAAGAACTTCTTTTCTATAAGTGTGTTTCAGTCTTCACAGCAGATACACTCAGTGATGCTGTGGTCACAGCCCCCCAGGTTCAGGGGCTTCCAGCAGCAGTGCCAAGTCCACAGTAGCCTGGGTAAGGTGACTGTAGGAGAGCCTGGCTGCGTCAGTCTGCAGCAGTGACCTCATCATCTCCACCCAGGGCCAGCAGGGGAGGGGGCTTCCAGACCTGGAAGCAACAGCTCCCATCTGCTTGCATTTCCTTGATCAGAACCAGACATACCTGCTACCTGCCACATCTTCTGTGAGAGAGGAAGAAAACCAAGCGTTGCTGTGTGGTGATAATAACAGCTATTATAGATCTATGTACACTTGTCCCATTTTACAGATGACAACATGGAGTCTCAGAGAGGATTGGCTACTTGTCCAAAGTTATTTAGCCAATGTTTGACAAAGAGAGGTCTGGAACTTAGATTTCTCTGTTTTCAAAGCCCGTGCTCTTAACCATCATGTGCTAGCACCTTTCTTAAGGAAACTCATTATCTTCTTAAGAAAATTTGACCTTAATGATAGGGAGAGCAATAAAAGTGTTGAAGTAGGAATTTGGGAAACTGTTTTTTAATATTTGTTTGAAATGCAGAATGGGGGGACCTTCCATCCACTGGTTTGCTCCCTAAGTGGGCAGAATAATGGAGGCTGGGCCATATGGAAGCCAGGAGCCTGGAACTCTGTCCTGGTCAACCACATGGGTGGCAGGGGTCCAAGTACCCAGGGCCAGCTTCCATTGTGTTCAAGGGGCATTAGCAGGGAGCTGGATCACAAGAAGAGCAGCTGGGGCTTGAAGCAGCACTCTTATGGGATACCAGCACTCATATGGGATGCCAGCACTCATATGGGATGCCAGCGTCCCAAGTGGCAGCTTGACCCACTGCACCACACACAGCCCTGGAAACCTGGTTTCTGGGACTGCTTCCATTACTGGTTCACCTGACCGTGTTGAGCCGCCCCTCTGGGCTGATTTCCTCAGCTGGGAACACTGCTGACTGTGCTGATGACATAAATTGTTGCACGGAATAGCACCTCGAGAGGCACGCAGATGAGCAGGTGTTACTGCCCACACCCACTTCCTGAATTGGTCTGTGCAAGTTTTTCACATATGAGAAGTGTCAAGATTCATACTAGAAAATTTCTTCTCCAGTAACAAGTAAAGCCTTTAAATTATCTTGGGACATTTAGGTGATGTCCTTGTATTAAAAAGTACAGCCGGCGCTGCGGCTCAATAGGCTAATCTTCCACCTAGTGGCGCCGGCACACCAGGTTCTAGTCCTGGTCGGAGCGCCGGATTCTGTCCCGGTTGCCCCTCTTCCAGGCCAGCTCTCTGCTGTGGCCAGGGAGTGCAGTGAAGGATGGCCCAAGTGCTAGGGCCCTGCACCCCATGGGAGACCAGGAGAAGCACCTGGCTCCTGGCTTCGGATCAGCACGGTGCGCCGGCCGCAGCACGCCGGCGGCGGCGGCCATTGGAGGGTGAACCAACGGCAAAAGGAAGACCTTTCTCTCTGTCTCTCTCTCTCACTATCCACTCTGCCTGTCAAAAAAAAAAAAAAAAAGTACAATGCATTTGGTGTAATCTCTTTTTAAAGATTTTTGTTTATTTGAGAGGTAGAATTACAGACAGTGAGAGGGAAAGACAGAAAGAAAGGTCTTGTATCTGCTGGTTCACTCCTCAGATGGTCGCAACAGCTGGACCTGAGCCCATCCAAAGCCAGGAGCCAGGAGCTTCTTCTGGGTCTCCCACATGGGTGCAGGGGCCCAAGCACCTGGGCCATCTTCTACTGCTTTCCCAAGCCACAGCAGAGAGCTGAATTGGAAGAGGAGCAGCCAGGACTTGAACTGGCATCCATATGGGATGCCGGCACTGCAGGTGGAGGATTAACCTACTGCACCACAGCGCCAGCCCGTATTTGGTGTGATCTTTTCAGGTATTTCATTAGACTGAGATGATGTTAAGGTTTGATGGTTAGCTTTTTCCTTCTGTTTCTTCTTTTTATCATTAAAAAAAAAGACTGTTTTTAAAAGTGAGTGTCCCAAAGAGTGTATCCAGTTAATGCCAATGGAAATATTACTATAAATCCAGAAAAGCCTTTGATTTTTTTTTTTTTTTTTGCTGTTTGCTTATGGTGTTGGGGAGTGGATCAAAGCCTTTATATGTTGTCTGTGACCTAATTAAGGAAAGTAGCCCTCTTCTCCTGTGGGGAGGAGATGAAATTTTTTTTGTCAAATTAGTTACATTAGGAGCAGGTGTTTTAGGAGCCGTGACAGCGCTGGTGTCCCTCATCAGTGTGCCTGGTTCGATTCCTGGCTGTGGCTCCTGACTCCAGCTTCCTGCTGTTGCAGACCCCGGGAGGCAGTGGTGATGGCTCAGGTACTTAGGTGCCACCCCTGTGGGAGATCTGGATTGAGTTCTTGGCTTCCCCACATCAGCCCCAGTTGTAGGCATTAAGGGAGTGAGCTAGCAAATAGGTCAAATGTTCAGTTGTAGTCCCAGCTTCCCGTCTTGCTAACGTGGTGTGATGCTGTGGTTCTCAGTATTTTTCTCCTGTTTCGCACCGCTCCTGGGCTCAGGGTCTGGGGTGCATCCCCTCTCTCCAGGCAGGATCCGTGCTTACCGCGGGTGCCCCGACTGTGTGCTGCTCCCACCTCCATACTGCTGCCGACATGACGTAGCGTGCCACAACCCACTGACTTCTTCCTGCCAGTGAGTTCTAGTACAGTGAACAACACGGTTAGAAAAGAAAAAGGCTTTCTGTAGAAATTTGGGAGCAAAATTCCCATTAACAAATAGCCAGCGTGTTTTCTCGGTGTCATGCTTCTCCGTCTTTGTTGAAAACTAACCCTTCGTCACCAAGGGCAAGGCTGCTGTGCCCTGGGCCTCACTGCCTGTGTGGACATAGAGCTTGTTATTGTTGATTGTGCTGGGGTTGGGTCCCTTGAAAATGGGATTCTGATTAAGTAGAGAATTATTCTAGGGTAGCAGGCCTCTTTCCTTTTGTGCTTTTAGATTTTTCCATTCGCTACCAATTGTCCCTTCTCTGAATCCTGAAGAGACAGGGCTGATTTGTCGGTAATGACACACCTCTGGGGGTGGGCCATGAGGACACAAGAAGAACAACGCAGAGATCAGCGCCGATGGTGTGAAGTCAGATCCCTTGGCAAGCTGTGTGTGTGGTGGCTTTAAACTGGCCTTGGAAGTTACACAGGTATCTGGATGTGTTTCTATCAAAATGTGGTCTGTAAAAGCGACGATGATGGATTGACGAAATATCTGCCCAGGGGCCTAGTTCAGCTCTTTCGTTGTGCAGAGCAGGGAGTTGGAGACCGGGCTTGGCTTGGCACAGTCACCACTCAGGGCCTCCACTTTCTACCCCTGCTCTTTTCAGTGAGCTTATGCAATGCAGTCTTACAGAGACCTCCTGAAACTCTTGGAATCCCAGATGAATCAGCCTGTCGCACATTCAGATTTCATCCATTTATAATGTATTTCAAATACCCCCTTCTTGTTCTTTCTTCCTATTGTTTCCTTTCCAGTTCCTCTATTTTCTTTGACCTCACTCTAGGCTAACATTTTTATGCAGCTGGGAGCCAGAGGAGATGAAGACCCCTGCAGGGCAGGGCCAGGCTGAGGTTGAGCGCAAAGTCAAGTGGGTACGGACAGAGCATGGCTCCTGCCCTCTTCTTCCTCTCAGTCTGTCCTGGTCTGATTTTCAGTCTCTGCCCTGCCTTCTGCAGTAGTGGACAGAGCAGGGGCAGGGGGCCTCTCCTGGGAGCTGACCTCTGAGCTGAGGCCTGAAGGGTTGGGCACATGTGGCTGTGTGGAGAGGCAGGAAGGGAATTCCAGACACAGAGAGTGGTGCGGCATGTGCCCGGTCTGGGCAGCCAGAGGCGACTCTCACCCGGACAGTCCCCCATTGGTGAGGGCTCTGCCGTGCCTTCATCCACATTTTCCTCTTACCAGTTGGCAAAAAGCCCCTGGATGTGGCCCCTGCCACTTCCTGTGACCCACTCACCTGCTGGGGTTTAACCGGCGTCTGTATGAACCTGCAGTCTGGCTGCGTGTGGCCTTGAAGAGAGCCACTGAACCTCGCTGCAGCCTACCCCAGCTCACATTGGCACCAGGCACCCAGTCCTGCTGTATTTGATAAGCGTAATCATAGCAGCAAGCCCTGATCAGGCTAGTTTAGATGAGACTCATTGGGTGTAGTGCTTAGGTTGTGATTTTCCATGTCACGTGCAAATGGTCCTCTGTCCGGGGACAGCTGACCCCTAATTATTTGCCTTCTCCTTCCTGTTAGGACCTTTTGAAAATCGAGGCTCTTTCCAAGTAGCCCAGCCCTGAAGGGAAGCTGTTTCCCAGATGTGCTGCGTTAGACATGATTTGCATGGAATACTATCAACGATGTCTGCAGGCTTGTTTCTCCTGGATGCACGCGCGTCACCGTGTAACCGTTCTGCTCACATTAGGCTTTAAATGCTTTTATTTTAAACATCAGCCTGTAGGGGGAATAATCAAGGCCTAGCAGAAGGGAAAACCAGGCTTATGATTTTATCAGACAAAAAGAGAACATTACCCTAAACTGCTACGAGAAACAGTAAAATGCAGATCTCACCAATGCATATGGTAAATAAAAATGAGTGATTGCTGCTGTTACTAAATACTAAAATCACAATTCTATATTGAGCAATGAGATTTTTTTCATGGAAAAGGAGGGGACGGTTTGGGTTTCCATCCCCTGGGAAAGGGGGCAGTGTTTAGGGCAGAAAAATTCCGTAAGATGTTGTAATGAAAATACGGGCCTGACCTAAATCAGTGCTTACTTGCCTTTTTAGATTTCTTTATTTGAAAGGCGGAATTATAGGTAGGTAGGTAGGTAGGTAGGTAGATAGATACAGACAGACAGACAGACAGACATCCTCAATCTGCTGGTTCATTCCCCAAATGGCCACAATAGCCAGGACTGGGTAAGACCCAAGCTAGGAGCCAGGAGCCAGGAGCCAGGAGCCACAAACTCCATCTGCATCTCCTACATTGGCAGGTGCCCAAGCACGTGGGCCATCTTCTGCTGCCTTCCCAGGCAATGTTAGCAGAGAACTGGATCCCAAGAGGAGCAGCCGGAACTCAAACCCGTGCCCGTGTGGGATGATGGCACTGCAGGCTGAGCTACAGCACCTGCCTGGTCAGTGCTCTCTGAATGAATGACGCCATTGTCTTCAGGATTCTGATGTGCGTGGGAAAGCATCCCTCTTCCCGTGGTGTAAAATGGTCCTTCCACAATCCTGTGAGGAATATCATAAAAACCCCGGGTGGTGGGCACTTAGCAGCGGGGTTGCTTGGGAGGCCAGCATCTCATCCCAGAGGGCCTGTGCGCTCAAGTCCCAGCCTCGCTTCTCATTCCAGCTGTGCTGCTAAGGCACTGCCTGGGGGGCTCATGTGACTTGAATCCCTGCCACCCACATGGGAGCCCCAGATGGAGTTCCTGACTCCTGGCTTTGTCCCAGCCTAGCCCAGGCTGCTGTGTGCTTCTGGGGAGTGAACCAGCAAATGGGAGATCTCCTTATGACTTTGTGTCTCTCTGCTTTCCAGATAAATAAGTAAACTTAAAAACAACAGCTGCGAAAGAAGACTCTTGAGTTTTTCCTACTGAATAGAGAATTCAAAAAGGATGTTAGCAAGATCCTCTCGGGACCGGCAGCTGCTCTTGGCTCTGTGTGTGTCTGTGTGGGGGGCACTGTCCAGGTGTGTGAAAAATAATAATACAGACGTGTCTTTGTGGGACAGGGAAACAATATAAAAATGCATCAACCTTCCCCATGAAATGGCCCCCAGGATGCGAAAGCGATGCTGATTTCAGACGCACTCTTTTCTTTGGGATTTTGAGCACCGTTGGTGGATATACTTAATGGGAATCCTGCCATGACATCTGAGAGACTGTGCCTTCTGTGCTGCTAAAACATCTGAGAGGAGCATCCTGGGAAGGGAAAGGTTTATTTCCCTTCCACTTTTGAGGTTCAAGGTTCCAGATTGGGTAGCCCCCTCAGTCTGGCATCTGGTGGAGCTGGTGCATGGGGAGCCGGGGACCAGAGACCGAGAAGACAGCCCCTGGCTGGGCATGAATGGCCAGCCTCCGAGTGGCCTTTGCAAAGATCTGCCCCCAGACACACTGTCAGATGCCATAATCAGATCAAAGCCCTGCATTTCCCCCGTCTGCACGTGCTTGGAGGCCATGTTCTGTTCTATCCACAGCACCTCCTAGAAAGAATGAAAAGACGAGGTGGGAAGTGGAAGATGCGTTGGGTTGTGAGGGGAGGAGTATACCATGGACAAGGAGGAGGCAGCAGGACTCTGGACACAGGCGTGGCCCAAACTCACCCCAGCTCCCAGCTCCAGCAGGCAGATGTCACTCCTGAGGATAGGAACCCAGAGTGGCCACTTCAGATGCACCCTTTTCCCCAGGGGTGACTTCAGGCAATGCCACAGCAGGAGTGGGCGGAGAAGCAGCCTGGGCCTGCCACTGTCACTGACCCTGTGGTGCAGGCAGGCACCCAGCCACAGGCCAGAGTCTTTCCCACCAGGGTGAGCTGGCGAGAGAGCAGGGCAGTCCTTCTCACTCCATCCCCTCCTGCTGTGTCCTGTGCAGCCCTGCCAACCAAGCTCAGGGCACAGGGCCCTGCTGGGAAGCACGAGGTAGACAGAGCTTTCTTACTTATGATCGACAGTAAAGGAGCAGAGGAACTTAAACATGATCTTGTTTGTAGTCAGATTTCTGACCCAGACGATCCCCAACAACTGTGGTGTTGAAGATGTTCCCGTCGTTTTGTTAGCCTGCATCCTTGTCTCGGTTGCTGGGGCTGCCTGAACAAAAATACTGCAGGCAGACGGGTGAAAGGTGGGAGGGTGCTCCAAGAACAGATGCTGTGTCTCACAGCGGGGAGGTCCAAGGTCACGGTGTGGGCCATTCAGTTCTCCCTGAGGGCTCTCAGTTCCCGGCTTGTGCATGGTGGCCTCACGGAGTCTCTGTGTCTATTGTCCAAGGGCACCACTCCCATCATGAGCATACACCCACCCTGGCCTCATTCAAACCCAGCCACCTCCCAAATACCAGGATGGTGTCAGGCGTCGACCTGTGAATCTTGGCTGGGGGGTGGGAAGAGGATACCATTCAGTCCACAGTAGTAACTTTTAAGCCAAAACTATATTATATGCATAAAAACAAAAATAAATACTGTTAGGATTCAAGAGTGTCAATTATCCTAAGTGATATATCCTGATTTTAAGGTGAAATTATGATTTTTCTAGGTTATTTGGTTTTTACTAAAAATCATCCAAGTCCTTGGAGGGGGGTCCCCATGGGTCCTGCTCCTGGACTGTTAGGCAGGCAGGGCCAAGCAGCAGGGCACAGCCCCTGGGTCCAGGTGGGATTCTGGCTCCCAGGAGAGGGGTCTGCAGCAGCCTGGGCTGCTGGGGATGCTTCAGACCCAACAGAGTTGTCCCAGGCCGTGGCGTGAACCTCTGGCTCCTGAACCCATTTTCCACCAGCTATGTGGCCTGGTTTTCCAGGTCTGCCAGCATAGATGGCCACACTGGGGGGAGATTCCAAGTTCTGGAGCCTGGAATCTCCCTGTCTGGAAGGTGTCGACTGGGCCGTGTTTCTTCTGAGACCCACGGGCAGTGCCCTTCTGTGCTTCTTGCCTGTGAGCCCTGGCCAGGGCTGTGGATTCTTGGCATGGCCTTGCTTGTGGCTGCGTCTCTACTGTCTCTGTGGCTATTGTTGTGTGTTCACATCCTCTGCCTAGGAGGACATCAGCCCCCCGGGATTAGGGCCCAGTCTAGTCCAGTGGGGGGGGGTGTCTCGTCTTAATTGATTACATCTGAAATGACCCTGTTTACAATATGGCCACATTCTGAAGTATTGGGGGCTAGCACTTCAGCATTTTTTTTTGGAGGGGATATCATTCAGCCCATAACACTGTGCTAGAAAGTTTGATATATATTTTTTTAAAGATTTATTTATTTTTTGAAAGAGTTATACAGAGAGAAGGAGAGGCAGAGAGACAGACAGAGAGGTCCTCTATCTGCTAGTTCACTCCCCAGTTGGCTGCAATGGCTGGAGCTGCGCTGATCTGAAGCCAGGAGCCAGGAGCCTCTTCCAGGTCTCCTACATGGGTGCAGGGGCCCAAGGACTTGGGCCATCTTCTACTGCTTTCCCAGGCTGTAGCAGAGAGCTGGATTGGAAGTGGAGCAGCCGGGACTCAAACTGGCACCCACAAGGGATGTTGGCACTTCAGGCAGCAGCTCTACCAGCTATGCTACAGTGCCGGCCCTGAAAGTTTGATATCTTTAGTGTGGATGGAAATAGCAGGATAGTAAGATGGGGAAAGAAAAGATGACAAAAATCATCTGGTTTCTGTTCTGTGTTAGAGACTTGCAGCTGCCTTGATATTCCACAGTGAAATCAGTTAATGAAGGGTGGACATTGGACACAGCAGTTAAAATACCACTTGGGATGTCTGCGTCCCACCCACATTGCAGTGCCTGGTTTGAGTCCTCGATACTCTGCTTCTGATCCAATTTCCTAGGAATACACACCCTGGAAGTAGCAGGTGACGTGTCAAGTATTTGGGTCCCTGCCATCCACATGGGAGACTCAAATTGAGTTTTAGGCTCTGGGCTTTGACCTGGCCCTGTCCCAGTTGTCATGGGCCCTTTGGGGAGTGAACCAGCCGATGGAAGATCCCAGTCTTCCAAAAAATAAAACTGGGGCCGGCGCTGTGGCATAGTGGGTAAAGCCACCGCCTGCGGTGCCAGCATCCCATATGGGCACTGGTTCAGGTCCCAGCTGCTCCTCTTCCGATCCAGCTCTCTGCTGTGGCCTGGGAAAGCAGTAGAAGGTGGCCAAGTTCTTGGGTCCCTGCACCCATGTAGGAGACCTAAAAGAAGCTCCAGGCTCCTGGCTTTGGATTGGCACAACTCCAGCTGTTGTGGCCATTTGGGGAGTGAACCAACAGATGGAAGATCCCCCTCCCCCAGTCTCTGCTTCTCTGTAATTCTGCCTTTCAAATAAATAAACAGCATTTTTTTTTTGACAGGCAGAGTGGACAGTGAGAGAGAGAGACAGAGAGAAAGGTCTTCCTTTTGCCGTTGGTTCACCCTCAATGGCCGCTATGGCCAGTGTGCTGCGTCCGGCACACTGCGCTGATCCGAAGCCAGGAGCCAGGTGCTTCTTCTGGTCTCCCATGTGGGTTTAGGGCCCAAGGACGTGGGCCATCCTCCACTGCACTCCCAGTCCACAGCAGAGAGTTGGCCTGGAAGAGGGGCAACCGGGACAGAATCCGGCGCCCCGACCGGGACTAGAACCTGGTGTGCTGGCGCCACAGGCGGAGGATTAGCCTATTGAGCCACGGCGCCAGCCTAAACAGCATTTTTAAAAAAGATTTATTTATTTTATTCGAAAGGCAGAATTACAGAGAAGCAGAGACAGAGTGAGAGATCTTCCACCTACCGATTCACTCCCCAGATGGCCCCAATGGCCAGAGCTGCACCGATTCAAAGCCAGGAGCCAGGAACTTCTTCCAGGTCTCCCACGTGGGTACAGGGGCCCAAGGACTTGGGCCATCTTCTACTGCTTCCCCAGGCCAGAGCAGAGAGCTGGATTGGAAGTGGAACAGCTGGGACTTGAACTGGTGCCCATATGGGATGCTGGCACTGCAGGCAGCGGCTTTATCTGCTGTGCCACGGTGCGGACCCCAAAAGATAAATTAAAATAAAAAAAATACAATAAATAAAGATTGAAACTTTGTCGAAGATATTTAGTTGAACTGGTGAAGACGCCTTCAGTGTAGCAGTGTTACTTAAGTGTCCAGCAGACTGGAGGGCTTGCAGTGGGAAACCTTACAAAGTTATGCTGCCTTTTCCTTTTACAGCTCCAGGCCCCTTTCAGAAGGCTCTCAGCAGAGTGCAGCGTCACTGTGTGTGGGTGGACTGAAAATAACAGGAGAGTGTCTTAGCACTGCTGACGTGTGGATGTTGTATCGTTTTACTTGTAGTTTCTTACACTAGAGAAGGTAACATACAGGAGTGCCTGGGTTGGAGTCCTGTTTGTATCCAGTGGGGAATACAGAAGAAACTGAATTTTCCCAGAAAATACAGTGATGCAGATGAAGAACAGGTATTGCAAGAGCTGTGCTGAATCCTGGCAAGTGCTACCTTGATACTTCTCTTAAATGCTTTGCCATTTGGTTTGGAAAAGTCTTCAGGCACCTTTGTTACCTAATTATGGACAACTTCCAAGGGTTCTGGGAACTTGCCACAAATAAACAACAGGGAGGGAACAACAGTTGAGGGAAAGCATTTTTCTCTCTGTTCTCTGTGTGTGTGTGTGGGGGGGGTGCAGGGGTGGTTTAATCTGGCTTTTAAGAATGGGCACATAAAATGGGCTGTTTAACATTTAGGATTCTTGCCAGTGTTTCAAGGTGGATGCGTTATGTGACTTTTGATTTGCCAACTTTCACAATCATGAAGTCATAACTATTGAAAGTTCACGTTTGCAAAAAAAAAAAAAAAAAAAAAAAACTATGAAATTGAATACCCTTTCTTCTCAATTTTTGTTTGCACTTCAGTGCCAGAGTGGATGAGCAGCCAAAGCATTATGCAAATTTTCAGGTAAGGGACGTAGCATTGGAATAAAGAGAGCCAGAAAATGTCCTTCCTGGTCTGAAAATGTAAGCCGTAGCAGGTGTAATAATCTTCAGCACAACTTTCCTCCCTTGATTCTGCTGCTCAGCTTGCAACAGGCAGTGAACATCTGGATAAGCCGCAGAAGGAGCACAAACCCAACCCCTGCCCTGCTCCACACCTTTTCATGTCTTAAAAATAGTGTAGAGTAGTTTAGGACTGCCCAGCATTTATTCAAGTTTGAGCTTTGGAAGATGGAGTCAAACCCAGCAATGTCAAAGAGAATGCCTGCATGAGACGAAGACAGTTTTTTATCTGTACACTTCAGGTGTCCACATCCCTTTGAAAGTTCATCTTACTGTGTTACGGCTGAAGGGACATTTTTTATTTGACTTTTTTCCCCCCAAGCTGAATCGCACCTGATAATTCCAGCCCTGCCTTCAGCAATAGGATTTAGCTGTTTTAAAGAATTTTGTGCCCTTCTGTTTGGACAGATTCTGAGAAGGACAGTTGAATCCTGGCAGTTGATTGAGGACTGATTTTAAACTCTTTGGACAGTGCACTTGGCTTAAAACAACAAGACACCAGCCGTGCAAACCCATTAGAAGGGCTGAGATCTGAAACACGGACAATGGCAAACGCTGCCGAGCGAGGCTGTGGAATAACAGGAACTCTCCTCCGCCGCTGGGGGCAGGCAGAATGCTGCAGCCACTTCGGAAGATTGGCTTTTCCTTACAAGGTTGAACAGTCTTGGCATTCAAGCTGCAATTGCACTCCTTGGTGTTTACCCAAGTTAAGCGGAAAACTTAGGTTCTCACAGAAGCTTACTCATGAATATTTATGGCAGTTTTATTTATAACTGCCAAAATTGGGAAGCAAACAAAATACCCTTAAGTCGGTGAATGGATGAACAAACGCTGGTGTGTCCATACAAAGGGCTGTTACTCGGTGATAGAAATACGCCAGGGCCGGTGCCGTGGTGCAGTGGGTTAATCCTCCGCCTGCGGCGCCAGCATCCCATATGGGAGCCGGTTCTAGTCCTGGCTGCTCCACTTCCAGTCCAGCTCTCTGCTGTGGCCTGGGAAAGCAGTGGAGGATAGCCCAAGTCCTTGGGCCCCTGCACCCGCATGGGAGACCAGGAGAAGCACCTGGCTCCTGGCTTCAGATCAGTGCAGCTCCGGTCAAGGGGCCGTTTGGGGAGTGAACCAACAGAAGGAAGACCTTTCTCTCTGTCTCTCCCTCTCACTGTCTGTGTCTCTACCTCTCAAATAAATAAATAATAAAATCTTAAAAAAAAAAAAAAGACAGAAATACACTCACAGTGCATGCATGCCGTTTTACAGTTTTCCAAACCAGGTGAGCTGTAGGTCAGCTGCTGACTTTATCTGGTCACAGCGCACCGGTATTGGTGCATCCATCGTAACAGATGTGCATCTCTAATGCAAGACGCTAATAATGGGAGAGCCTGAGCAGGACAGTTGGGAATGTATAGGCACTGCCTGTACTTTATGCTGGTGACCCTGGGGGCCTTCCTGGCCTGGACAGACCCTGGCCTTCCTGTATTGTGTCTTTCACTGCGATGTTAGTGATGCTGCTTTGAATCTTGCGGGAGTTGGGCTCCCCAGCTCCCTGCATGTCTTTTCACTCATGCGCGATTTGTACTCTGTGCCCAGCTTCCTGTTCAGCCCAGATTTTCTCATGTGTAGAACCAGAGGCGTGTCCTTATTCTCTCCGTGCGGCTTCTCTAATTCCTTATGCCATCCTCCCTGGGGATGCTTTAGGCTGATGACACATTGGGAACCTAGGTTAACTCACAAGATCAGTGGAGTTCCCAGAGACTTGGTAGAGAGGGGCGGAGGTGACGCTGACACAAGGATATGTTTGCAGCTGATTGCTGATCCAGTTTTATGCCAGTAGGCAGGAGACGCTCCAGGTCTCTAGGTCTCTGAGTTTGACCATGGACATGATGCGGTGTAAGGTCTGGACTGTGAAGGCAGAGGGCCCTGGGTTTGAATCTTTCATTTCCTCCTCTCTGCAGCTGCGTGGCCTTGGGCAGGGGCTCTGCCTCTTAGAAGCTTAGTTTCCTCACCTGTGAAATCAGTGGCCACAGCTCCTCTATATTTAGCTCCGTGGACTAAAACAGAGAACATGTGTGGAGTCTCTGATGGGTTGTAGGCTGCACATGTTGCATCTTGGGGAGAAAGAACAGCCAACTTCACTCTTTCCTTCTCAGGTGTCTCAGACCAGAGTCCAGTCTGTCCTGGTTCACCCCCCTCAGATGGTCAGGAAACCATTTTTATGTCCGACTGTCGCTTTTTTCCAACATCAGTCTCTTTCCTTGGTCCTGTGTCCTCTGGTGGTGCTCTCAAAAGCCTGCATGGGTGGTGGCAGTTAAAACACCATCTCACCTGTCTCTTGATTCAATAACCCTGATTCCTCTGCCCCATACAGGCAGGAGCTGTTTAATCTTTCTTGGAACTAGAATGTGCCTCAACTTTCCCTGGAGTCCCCTCCATCTTTGCAATGTACAGATGAGGATGCAGCAGGGGTTGGTGTTTGGCCTAGTGGTAAGCCACTGGGAAGATGCCCACATCCCATACTGGAGTGCCTGCCTTCAATGCCCCGCTCTGGCTATGGCTCAGATAGCTGGGTCCCTTCCAGCCATGTGGGAGACTTGGATGGAGTTCCCGGTTCCTGGCTTCTGCCTGGCCCCACCTGGACAGATGCAAGAATTTGGGGAGTACATTTACTAGATGGGAGTTTGTTGTCTCTTTCTCTTTCTTTCTCCCTCTCAAGAATTTTTAAAATTATTATTTTTAAATAATAAGTACTGCCTCCAACCAACAGTTGGAAGATTGGACTTGCTCTCTTATTTTTAAGACGCATTGTGTAAGGGCCGGGGCCGTGCTTACTTGGCTAATCCTCTGCCTGCGGCACCGGTACCCCGGGTTCTAGTCCCGGTTGGGTGCCGGGTACTAGTCCCAGTTGCTCCTCTTCCAGTCCAGCTCTCTGCTGTGGCCGGGAGTTGCAGTGGAGGATGGCCCAAGTGTTTGGGTTCCTGCACCCGCGTGGGAGACCGGGAGGAAGTACCTGGCTCCTGGCTTCAGATCGGCTTCAGATCGCAGCTGTGGTGGCCATTAGAGGAGTGAACCAACAGAAGGAAGACCTTTCTCTCTGTCTCTCTCTCTCACTGTCTATAACTCTCTCTGTCTCTCTCTCACTGTCTAACTCTGCCTGTCAAAAAAAAATTTCCTTAAAAAAATACAAGAAAAAAAGAAAAGAAAAGATGCATTGTGCTGCTTCCGGTGGGACTGATCAGAGTGTACCAGAAGGGTCACTTCCCAGGCTCTCATAGCTCTGTTCAATTCACTCCATCTTTTCTGCTCCTTTTCTTTCCTTTATATTGTTGCCTCCTATTCTGGCTTCTTTTTTTTTGTCTTGATTTTTTTCCCCCAAAATATCGATTCTTGGTTAAGATTGAGGGCTCCAGGGCTGGAGTCCCTTGATTTGATTGTTACCACTATTACTCAGCCACTGTGTTCTTCTTGCCCAAATTACTGACTATTCTGAGACTCTGTTCCCTTGTCTGTAAAATGGGTTGATCACAGGATCCACTGCAAAGATCTAGGATTTATTATGTGGTTTGTGGGAAACTCTAGGAACAGTGTGTGCTCCTAGAAAGTCCTTGGTAAATAGCAGGTATTTCTTTTTTTTCTTCATAAGATTTATTTATTTATTTGAAAGTCAGTTACACAGAGAGAGAAAGAGAGGCAGAGGGAGAGAGAGAGAGAGAGAGAGAGAGAGGTCTTCCCATCTGCTGGTCACTCCCCAGTTGGCTGCAACAGCTGGAGCTGAGCCAATCTGAAGCCAGGAGCCAGGAGCTTCTTCCAGGTCTCCCATGTGGGTGCAGGGGCCCAAGGACTTGGGCCATCTTCTACTGCTTTCCCAGGCCACAGCAGAGAGCTAATACCAGGTATTTCTTATCTTTTTCTCTTGAAGTCATTTCAACTCACAAGAAATTGGAAACACATTACAGAAAGTTCCAGGTACTTTCGTCCAGTGGTAACATCTTCCATATTATAGTACTTTATCAAATCCAGGACACTGACATGGTGCAGTGCTATTAACTGCAGTACAGACCTAATTCAGATTTCACTCTTTTTTTTAATGCTTTATTGTGTGTGTATGTGTGTCTGTGTAGTTCTATAAATTTTATGACATGTCTAGATTTGTGTAACCACCACCACAGTCAAGATATGAAATTGTCCCATTTGCACAAAAGAACTCATGTATGTGCTCGCTTTAAAGTCACATCGCTCCACTGTCCCAGTCCCTGGAAACCACTAATATGTTTGCCATGACTTTCTGAGAACATCACGTAGGGGCTGGCGCTGTGGCACAGTGGGTTAAAGCCCTGGCCTGCAGTGCTTACATCCCTGTGGGCTCCACTTTTAAGTCCTGGCTGCTCCAGCTCTCTGCTATGGCCTGGGAAAGCAGAAGTCACCCAAGCCCTTGGGCCCCTGCATCCCTGTGGGAGACCCGGAAGAAGCACTGGCTCCTGGCTTCAGATTGACACAGCTCTGGCCATTGTGGTCATCTGGGGAGTGAACTAGCAGATGGAAGACCTCTCTCTCTGTCTGGCTCTACCTCTCTCTGTAACTCTTTCTTTTTATTTATTTATTTTTCTTTTTTTTGGACAGGCAGAGTGGATAGTGAGAGAGAGAGAGACAGAGAGAAAGGTCTTCCTTTTTGCCGTTGGTTCACCCTCCAATGGCCGCCACGGCTGGCGCACCGCGCTGATCTGAAGGCAGGAGCCAGGTGCTTCTCCTGGTCTCCCATGGGGTGCAGGGCCCTAGCACTTGGGCCATCCTCCACTGTACTCCCTGGCCACAGCAGAGAGCTGGCCTGGAAGAGGGGCAACCGGGAAAGAATCCGGTGCCCCAGCCGGGACTAGAACCCGGTGTGCCGGCACCGCTAGGTGGAGGATTAGCCTATTGAGCCGCAGCGCCGGCCAACTCTTTCAAATAAGTAAAAATAAAAGAAAAAAAGAACATCATGTAAATGGAATCCTATCTCTGGAGGTGGATAATTTTCAATTCAGTGTAATGACCTTGAGGTCCGGCTAAGTTGTTCTTGTTGGAGTTGTTTTGTTCCTTTTTATTTGTTTTTAAAGATTATTTCATTTCATTTTTGAAAGGTAGAGAGACAGAGACAGACAGAGAGATATCTTTTATCCCATGGGTTACTCTCCAAATGCCCATAACAGCCAGGGGTGGGCCAGGCTGAAGCCAGGAGCCAGGAGCTCCATCCTGGTCTCTCACATGGGTGGCAGAAAGTCAAGTGCCATGGCTGTTATCTGCCTCTGAAGTGCATTGGCAGGAAGCTGGGTTAGAAGCAGAGTGGCCAGATTTCAAACCAGGAGCTCCAGTAGGGGATGTGGGCATGCAAGGTAGCAACATAAGCTGCTGCACCGTAAAGCCTGCTGCTGCTCCTTCTTATTGCTGGCAGGCATTCCATCGTTTGCAGGTGCCGCGGTCTGTTTAGCCACTGATTGATTGAAAGACATTTGGGGGGTTGTGAATTCTTTTGGCAATTACAAATAAAGCTGCTTTGAAAATTCGTGCACAGCTTTGTGTGAGTGTATTGCCATTTCTCAAGGATAAACACCCAAATGTGTGATTGCATGATAAACATTTTTAGTTCTATTTTATTTTTGATTGACACATAGTAATTATATGAGGGAACTTTGAAAGGTTTGCGGAAAATGGAATTGAAGAGTATATTTTGGTGTGAAACATTCTGAAATCCTTGCATAGTTTTTTCATTATAAGCATCTTCTGTGACCTTTTTGAAAACTTCATACGCATGGATTTCAAATGTTTTTGCACCAAAGTGAACTTATAACTTTAAAAAAAAAAGATTTATCTGTTTATTTGAAAGGTCAAGTAACAGAAGAGAGAGAGAGAGACAGCTCGATCTTCCACCTGTTGGTTCACTCCCCAAGTGCCCACAGGAGGCCAAGAGGAACTGCACAGGGCCTGCAGGGTCTCCCACATGGGTGGCAGAGACCCAAGTACTTGGGGCATCAGTTGCTGCTTCCCAGGCACATTAGTAGGGAGCTGGATCAGAAGCGGAGGAGCTGAGACTTGAACCAGTGCTCCGATGTGGGGTGCAGGAATTCCCAGGGATGGCTTGACCTGTTGTGCACAACACCCACCCCTTACGACCTTTTTAAATTATCACATCTCTGCTTGTCTGTTTGGAATACAAAATAGGTGGTTCCTTTCCTGTTGCCTGGAAGATTTTTGTGTTCCTGTGGCATCTCTACATAAGCTTTTCTGGCCCTGGGTTCCGTCAGCCTTTGGGTGTCTGAGTGTCCCACTCCCCAGAGGAGGGCCTCTGCCCCCATGGGCCTGGGTGGAGCTGAGCGGGGGCGTCCCATGGGGGCTGCAGGTCACTTGCCATCCTCCAGGGGCCTGTTGCTCTCTCTGGTCCAATACCCAGGATTCAGGATGTCTTATAAAGAAAAGCAACCATTAAAATTTTTCAAAACTTTATTTCAGAGAGAGAGAGAGAGAGAGAACACTCCCATCCACTGGTTAACTCCCCCAGTGCCTGGGGCAGCCAGGACTGGGCTGAGCCTGAAGCTGGGAGGAGGGAACTCAGTCCTGCCTCCCACAGGGGTGGTAGGGATCCAGTCACTTGAGCCATCGCCTGCGGCCTCCCAGGGTGTGCATTAGCAGGAATTGGGAGCAGAGCTGGGACGTGAGCCCAGGTACTCTCTGCGGGATGAAGGCATGTTAACTGCTCGACCAAATGCCTGCCCCAACTGCTTTAAACTTTAAAAAGACTGATTCTTTCGTAGCCCTGGGAAATCCTCCCAACCGTGTGATGCTAGTCATCACTTAATGAGTGTTCCGTTTGCTCAGACACTGTTTTTTTTTTTTTTAACTTTTATTTAATGAATATAAATTTCCAAAGTACAGCTTATGGATTACAATGGCTCCCCGCCCATAACTTCCCTCCCACCCGCAACCCTCCCCTTTCCCGCTCCCTCTCCCCTTCCATTCACATCAAGATTCATTTTCAATTCTCTTTATATACAGAAGATCAGTTTAGCATATATTAAGTAAAGATTTCAACAGTTTGCACCCACATAGAAACACAAAGTGAAAAATACTGTTTGAGTACTAGTTATAGCATTAAATCACAATGTACAGCACATTAAGGACAGAGATCCTGCATGAGGAGTAAGTGCACAGTGACTCCTGTTGTTGACTTAACAAATTGACACTCTTGTTTATGGCATCAGTAATCACCCTAGGTTCTTGTCATGAGTTGCCAAGGCTATGGAAGCCTTTTGAGTTCACCGACTCTGATCATATTTAGACAAGGTCGTAGTCAAAGTGGAAGTTCTCTCCTCCCTTCAGAGAAAGGTACCTCCTTCAGACACTGTTTTGTATCTTCTCCTTGTAGCCACCTCCTGCCTAGACCCTGTGGCTGTCCACTGCTCCCCTAGGTTTAGAAAGGACAGAGCTGAAATGACAGAGGGGAACTTGCCCATGGTCTCAAGTGGCCAGGCTAGGATTAGCACTCACACTCATCTGGCGCCGTGACCGTGCTGGGACTGCCCCTGTCTCTGACCTCACTGGCCTCTGCTTCCCTTTTTGTTATCAGTGTTGAGTCAGCTTCCGTTGAAACTTAAAATCTGGGGACAGGGCCACTTTGTCACTTTGTGACATGAATTGACTAAATGATTCAAAATGCTGTTTTCTTTTTAAAAGGAAGTGGGGCGGACATTTGGCCTTGTGGTTGAGTTACCAGTTAGGACATCAACATCCTACATCACAGTGCCTGGGTTCGAATCCCAGCTCCGGCTGATGATTCCTGCTTTCTATGAATGTGCACCCTGGGAGCTGGGAGGGGGTGGCTCAGGTAGCAGGCTCCTGCCACCCGTGTGGGAGACCAGGACTGATTCCTTGCTCCTGATATAGCCCTGGTCATTGTGGGGATTGGGGAATGAACCAACAGATGGGAATTCCCTCCCCCCATCCACCTCCATCTCAAATAAGTAAATTAAAAAATCATGAATCAGAAGAAAGGTAAACTTTGACAAACATCCATTGGCTCCTTTTTTTAAAAAAAAGCTTTATTTATTTATTTGAAAGAGTTACACAGAGAGAGAAGGGGAGACAGAGAGAGGGAGAGGGAGAGAGGGAGAGAGGGAGGGAGAGATCTTCCATCCGCTGGTTCATGCCCCCGGTGGCCGCAGTGGCCGGAGCTGTGCTGATCTGAAGCCAGGAGCCAGGAGCTTCTTCTGGGTCTCCCACAGGGGTGCAGGGGCCCAAGGACTTCTACTGCTTTCCCAGGCCATCGCAGAGAGCTGTATTGGAAGTGGAGCAGCCAGAACTTGAACTGGCCTCCATATGGGTTGCTGGCACTGCAGGCGGTGGCTTTACCTGCTACGCAACAGCACCGGCCCCCTTTGGCTCCTTCTTCTTCACGCCACATGCAAAAATTCACCAAATGCTGAGTCCATGCCCAGCATGTCTGGCATCAGCCCCCTTCTTCACACACCCCTCCTTCTCTGCAGGGTAACGGCTGGAGCCTTCTAGTTGGTTACACACCTTCAGCCGTCACCTGTGCCGCCCAGCCTCGTCATGGACCCAGAATAAGCGTTTAAAGATCCGGCACAGAGTGACTGTGTCTGCTTCTCACTTGAGTTCCTGTAGGGGCTCCTTTGCCTTTCAGACAAGGTCTTCTGTCCCAGAGGTTTGCCGGAAATTCCAGCCAGGCGGGGCTCTTTGCCTGTCCGGGGCTCTGCAGTGCTGTCCCGTGGTTGCTTTTTTCCCCACATCTCTCGTTGCCGGGAAGGCTCCTTCCTCAGCTCCTGTTTGTCTTGTCATCTGCACTCCCATGCCTTTCGTGGCAGGTGTGAGTCTGGCTGAGTGCACGCTCCCTCTGTGTGTGCCTCTCATAGCCCGTGCCCATCTCATAGCCGTGGGCACATCATAAGCGGTGGAGATGGACTCTGTGCGCCTCATCCTTGCTCTTGATGCATTTCTGTGGGGCGAATGAGGGAAGAGCGATTTGCTGGGCCACCCCATGGCACATTTCTCTTCTCCATGCAGGTAAAGAGAAGAAAATGGGTGGTGGTGCTAGTTACGTGATCTGGTGGGAAGGAGAAATTTAGAAGGAGGTTAAAAGATGTGACTGGGGCTGGCACTGTGGCGTAGCAGGTAAAGCCACTGCCTGCAGTGCCAGTAGCCCATGTGGGTGCCTGTTTGAGCCCTAGCTGCTCCACTTCTGATCCAGCTCTCTGCTGTGGTCTGGGAAAGCAGTAGAAGATGGCCCAAGTCCTTGGGCCCTGTGGGGAGCAACTCGGACTAGACTGTTACTCGAATTAAGACTTAATCTATGCATCTGCTCTCCCACAATATGGCGCTGGGAGAGGAGGAAACAGCTTCTACACAGCTGCCTCCAGTTCAACCAATAAACTGTAGGACCTGCTCCTGATTGGAGGAGAGCAGCGTACTTGGCGTGTGGGTAGCAGAGTTAGGATTGGTGGAAGAGGACTATAAAGGAGGAGAGAGACAACATGCACCAGGAACATCTATCTGAAGGAACACCTGTGCAGCCCCCTGAGAGAGCCGGCCGGCGGTGTGCCGCTCCCCCGCGGAAGTGGGGAAAGTGGCAGGGGGAACCGCCCTTCCACGGAGGTGGGAGGGACGGTAGCCAACCCGGGAAGAACCAGCAGCAAACCCGGGAAGGGCCGAGCAGACAAAAGAACAGCGCAGGGTCCTGTGTTGTTCCTCCATGAAGAGGGGGAGCGACATAATGGTGCCGTGACTCGGATAGGAAACCTACGCAGGGTTTAGTTTCGTTCCTCCGCGAAGAGGGGGAGCGACATAAAGGTGCCATGACTTGGATATGAAACCTAGGCAGGGTTTAGTGTCGTTCCTCCATGAAGAGGGGGAGCGACAGGGCCCCTGCAATTGTGTGGGAGACCTGGAAGAATCTCCTGACTCCTGGCTTCTGATTGGTGCATCTCCGGCCGTTGTGGCCAATTGGGGAGTGAACCAGCAGATGGAAGACTTCTCTCTCTCTCTCTCTGCCTCTCCTTCTCTCTCTGGGGATAAGGCCAGATCTGCACAGGGTCTGCAGATCTGACTTTCAAGTAAATGAATAAATCTTTAAAAAAAATAGATGTGACTGTGTCAGGAGCTAAGAGGTTATGAGAGTCATTTCTGATCTCTGCACTATGGCTCCTAGGCAGATGGTAAGTTGGACACCATGATTGCTAAGGTTCTTCTAGGCCTGTGCTATGGTGTGAATGTTAGGTTGAGTGTTCCCCAAAGGCCCAAAGCTTGTTCCACAGGTTGGTGCTATTGGAAGGTGCTGGAACCAATAGGAAGGAGGTGGGGCCTGGTGGGAGGTCCTTGGCCAAGGGGGCTGGGCCTGTGGAAGGTGGTGCTCCTGTGACTTCTTGAGTTCTTGTGGAGGGTTGATGTAAGCCTGAGAGTGGGCCCAGCCTCTCTTTCTCAGCTTGCCAGGTGATCCCCACTCCAGCCACACACCCTGCCATCTGCCAGGGGGCTTTCAGTGGAGCCTGTGTCATGCTCTGTGGACTTCCAGCTTCCAAAATGGAGAGCTAAATACACATTTTCTCTTTAGCAATTAGGTGCCTCAGGTATTTCCTTCTAGTAACGCAGACCTTACAGCCACAGTTCACAGTGCTCTGCATGATAACTTCAGGGAACATATCTTGTAGAGATATAAAACTTCTTTTTAAAAATATTTATTTATTGAAAGTCAGAGTTACACAGAGAGAGGAGAGGCAGAGCTAGAGATAGATAGAAAGAGAGAGAGAGAGAGAGAGAGAGAGAGAGAAAGAGGTGTCTTCCATCCGTTGGTTCACTCCCCAGATGGCCACAGTGGCCGGAGCTGCGCCAATCCGAAGCCAGGAGCCAGGAACCAGGAGCTTCTTCTGGGTTTCCCATGTGGGTCCAGGGGCCCAAGGACTCGGGCCATCTTCTACTGCTTTCCCAGGCCACAGCAGAGAGCTGGATTGGAAGAGGAGCAGCCAGGACATGAACTGGCACCCATATGGGATGCCGGTGCTTCAGGCCAGGGCTTTAACCCACTGTGCCACAGTGTGGGCCCTGAGATATAAAACTTCTTAAAAGATCTGATTATTTCCTTATGTTAACAAGTTTAGGGGCCAGCACTGTGTAGCAGGTTAAGCCACCTTGTGCAGTGCCCGCATACCACGTGAGCACTGTGTCGCTCCCCCACTCGCGGAGGAATGACACTGGATGCTGTTTGCTTTCCCCGGCCCTTCCCGGATTTGCTGCCGCTGGAGGAGCGGCACCAGCGAGCTCTCCGACCGGCTCTCTCAGGGGGCCGGCTCCGCATGTTGTCTCTCTCCTCCTTTTATAGTCCTCTCCCACCAATCCGTGCTCCGCTGCCCGCGTGCTGAGCATGCCACTTTCTTCCAATCAGAGGTTGGATCAGGAATCAGCTAATTAACGAAGCAGCTATGTAAGATTTGTTTACTCTCTCTCAGCGCCATATGGTGGGAGATCAGACGCATAGAGTTAGTTTCAGTCCACAGTCTCAGTACTTATTTGTCTCCCGGGCGCCCCGCCATGTTGCAGGAGACAGACCCTGCTGCCCACACACTGGGTCAAGTCCTCGCTGCTCCACTTCTAATCCAGCTCCCTGTTCATGCACCTGGGAAGGCAGCTGAGGATCCCTCCTGTTTTGGGGCCCCTGACATCCGGGTGGGTGACCTGAATGGAGTTCCAGGATCCTGGCTTCAGCTCTGGCCACTGTGGCCATTTGGGGAATGAACCAGGAGATAGAAGACCTTTCTCTTTCTCTTTCTATTTCTGTAACTCTGCCTTTCAAATTGATAAATAAATATTAAGAAAACAAAAAGCCAAGCAAGTTTGGGGGCTGGCCTTGTGGTCTATTAGGTTAAGCCACCGCCTGCAATGCCTGCGTATCGCTTCACTGCTGATCCAGCTCCCTGCTGATACTCCTGTGAAAGCAGTGGAGGCTGGCCCAAGTGCTTGGGGCCCTGCAGCCATGGAGGAGACCCAGAAGAAGCTCCTGGTCCTGACTTTGACCTGGCCCAGCCTAGGCCATTTCAGCCATTTGGAGAGTGAACCAGTGGATGGAAGATCTTTCTGTCTCTCCTCTCCTTCTATAACTCTGCCTTTCATGTAAATAAATGAATCTTTAAAAAAAAGTTGAAATTTCATTTTAAGCATACAGGGATATGATATTTAAGAGTCTCTCTTTTTTAACTTTTATTTAGTAAATATAAATTTCCAAAGTACAGTTTATGGATTACAATGCCCCCCCCCATAATTTCCCTCCCATTTGCACCCCTCCCATCTCCCGCTTCCTCTCCCATTCCATTCACATCAAGATTCATTTTCAATTAAAGAGTCTCTTTTAAAAGCTTGTTCATTATTCTCCCTTTAAGATATTAAATAAAGGACATGTTAACATAAATAAGTACAGTTTTATTTTTGGTTATCCTAATATGTCAGAGCATGTAAATCAAAAGGAAAAGCAAAATAATTCAATTGTAAATCTTCGGGAAGTTATTCTTGTGAGACTGCCTTGGCTTGAAGTATTTTTGGAGCCGCTTGTTCAGAATTACCCTGGAGGATTTAGCACATTCTTTTTTCTAATTTGGGCAAATCTGTGTCTCTGTAGGACGCTTTTGTGAATAAAGTGGGTAATCAAGCTGTATTAATGTTTTATTTATTGCTTTGACACACTGCTTATGAAGTAACGTATATTTATTTGGATAACACAGAATAAAGAAGAGGGTGAATGACCTGTATTCCTGGGTGGAGTCAGGGGCAGGTAACTCCATTCAGGTATCCTATGTGAGTGGCAGGGGCCCAGGCACTTAAAGCCCGTCGTCTGCTCCCTCCCGGGGAGGCGTTAATAAGAAGCAGGGTGGGAAACAGAGCAGCAAGGACTGCAGCTGGCTCTCCAGTGTGGGGTGTGCTGTCCCAAGTGCTGACTTCCAGCTGCTGCCCCACAACGCCTGCCCCTCGTACAATTTCTGATGTGTCTCCTTTCAGATCTTCTGTGATCAGACAGAGCTTATTATGCACCTGTTTGAATACCTTCAGTATCAGACCTGATGGAGCGTGAGAAGCACAAAACCAGTCCATGTTTTAAAAGAAGAGACGAGGGGAGCCAGCATTGTAGTGCAGAGGGTAAAGCTGCTGCCTGTAGTGCCAGCATCTCATAGGGGTGCCAGTTCGTGTCTCGGCTGCTCCGCTTCTGGTCTAGCTCCGTGCTAATGCACCTCAGAAGGCAGCAGACAATGGCCCAAGTGCTTGGGCCCTTACTACCTACGTGGGAGAGCTAGAAGCTCCTGGCTCCTGGCTTTGACCAGTTCTGGCTATTGTGACCATCCGGGGAATGAATCAGTGGATGGAATATCCCTCACTCTAACTCTTGACTTGCAAATAAATAGATATATTTAACAAAAAGAAGAGGTGAACCATTCAGCTGATAAGATAGGGATAGCCACACAAGCGTATGCATTTGTACAAAGTGGTTGTATTGTTCTTAAGGTGAGCACTCCTTACTCATTTATGTACTTATACCCCAATAGGTCGGAAAACTCAACAACTCTGTTAAAAAGAGAAGTCAAGGAACTGGTGGCGGGGAGGAGCCATAAGAAGTAGGTAGTGAATTCGAATCCTGGCAATGTTGCTCAGTGACCTGGGGATCCTGGGCACCACCTTTAACCTTTTGAGGCTCAGTTTCCATGGCAGAAGTGAGATTTGTGACGTTTGCCATAGGAGGCAGTCGGGGGTATCACATGCATTCCAAGGCTTGGGCAGCACCTGGCATGCAGGAAGTGATCAGTGCACATTTTTACCCAAAAAGGAGCCGGAAGAGCATTACATAAAATTTGTGACCAAACAACGACTTCTCATCACTCCCAGATGAAACCCAGGAATCCCAGTGCTAAAGAGGTGACGGAGAAAAAGCTGAGCTCCTGTGTCACTGGTGTCATTGCAAGTTAGCGACACCTAGCAGCCAGTAACAAAAGCTCAGAGCTGATGACAGTCTTTAAACTGTTAATCCCCCTTTTTCCAATGATAGCTCGAGGAAATGGCTCAGAGAGGAAAAGCAAAATGCATTTATATAAAAAATGCTTGACTAGGTTACAATAATGTGTGGAAACTGCTAGCTGAGAGGTGGCTAATTAAACTGTGTCTTAGCACAACAGTAGAATATTGCTCCATTTAAAAGTGACAGATATGGGGACTAAGTAGATCTATGAAGAAGTCAAGCTAAAAATTAGGAAACCCCATAAAACCCACTACGTCTGTGTGGTGATAATGTGAGAAGTGAACTTTGCAAATGGCTGGTTTTATGTGGGATGGGGTGATCTATATTTCCATTTTTGGCTTTATTGTAGTATAATGATTGGTAAATGCATCAATAAAACAAAGTAAAAAATAGAAATTATATGATCTGAGAACAGGGTGTTTATGAAAATAGAGCGGAGAAAAAGTAGAATAAAAATGTAGAACAGATATATAGGTAGAAAAACAGACGTTGTATTCCTTGTAATTTTGAAGTTTGCCTCGTTAATGCCTTGGGAAGTTGCTATCCCATTTGAGAAATGCTTTTCAGCTAAAATCTCAAAATACCGAGATGAAAATTCATGAGAGAAGTTGTTCTCAGAGATACTAAGACCTCTGTCAGCTGTGCAATTTTTTTTCCCTCAGCTTTCTTTCCTCCTTTTACAAGGTTTGGTAGATGTGGAAGTGGTTTCAAATCACTTTATTTCTTTGCTGTAACTTTTTATGTCTCCCCAAGGGGTCACACCATCTATCCATTTCAAAAGAGAAAAGGACACGTTTTTAGTGCAAAGAGAGAACGGCCACTTGAGAGCATCGGTGGGGATGAATGAAATATGGCAGCTGTAGTCCCAAAGCTTGGAGCCCTTGCATCACTGCAGGTCAGAAGCTGCAGGGTGGGGGCTGCGTCCTTGTCATCCCCAGAGCCTGGGTCAGCTCAGTGGTTTTGATGTGAGAAGGGTGATGTTGGAGTGCACACGGGAACACAGCAGTTACCAGGTCAGGAACCCTCTTCTTTCCCTTCGGGCTTCCTTTGGGGGTGTCCCTGTGAACAGACTTCCCTGGGAAGGAAACGGGGAGCCTGGTCAGGTGTGGGAGGGCTCAGGGGTTTGAGCAGATGAAGGAAACTTTGCATCTGAAATGTACCTGCCTCTTGATTTGTGACCCAACTTACAAAATGCAGGCCTATATCCCTGAAAAGAGACAGGAGAGAGAACTGGCAGAGGCATAGTACTGGAAGGAAATCTTCAGAGATCAACTAGTTCTGGGCCAGCGCTGTGGTGCCAGAGGGCAAAGCCGCTGCCTCTGATGCCAGCATCCCATATCAGAGCACTGGTTTGAGTCCCTGTTGCGCTGCTTCAGATCCAGCTCCTGCTGATGCCCCTCAGAAAGCAGCAGAGGTGCCTGGGCCCCTGCACCCACAGGAGACCCAGATGGAGCTCCTGGCTTCCACCTGGATCGGCTGCAGCCATTGTAGCCATTTGGGGAATGAACCAGCAGATGAGTCTCTCTCTGCCCCATCATTCTGCCCTTCAACTAAATAAAACTAAATTTTAGTCCACAGTTCACCTATTCTGCTATAACCTATCATCTGTTTCATGAGTGAATAGAATAGAGGTGCTCAAAGCCCCCAGACAGACGGTGATGACAAGAAGGAAACTTCTGTTCATGACCTGATTAGACTGGTACACATTGTGTCCCATGAAATCTGTGTGATTAATCAGTATGAATCAAAATATTGTTTAAATGTTTAAGGTGATGGAAATGCTAGCCAACCTGGCTTGATCATTGATTAAATTGAATATATGTATCAGATTCTCATCCTGTACCCCATAAATATAATAAATATTTACATTGGTTAAGTATGTAAAATTGGATGTTAGCCAACATCTTTATCATGTTTAAGGGGATGGAAGTGCTAATGGTTTGATCATGGTACACTGAATGCAAGTATCAAATTATATCATAATGTACCCCCAAATATGTAAAATTGAAGAATTATAGACATCAAGTAGTCCAAACACTTAATTTTACCAAAGGGGATGCAGTTCTAAAGAAGAGAAATGGTTTGACCCTGTCATCAGTGGGGACATGGCCAAAAGCAATTCTGTTCACCCCCAGCTTTCCGCTCCCAGCTGCGCCTTGCTGGGGCTGCCCCTGCCTTCCACCGTCACTCCACTACCGACCTGTTCTACTGTCACCGTGCAAAGACCTGCCCTTCAGAAATGCGTCGTCAGAGGTGTGAGCCGTAGCACAGAGTCTCACCAGTCCTGTTTGCCAGGCAGACAGCAGGATGTTTCATATTAAGAGCTCAGGTCTGGTATCAGACCTGGGAGGGGGCTGGTGCTGACATTGAACAAGTCACTTAACCTCGCGAACCTTGAGCTCTCCTCTAAAGTGGAGTATCGTCATCATCCCCAACTCTGAGATTCTTTAGATGAGGATTAAATGGAATAATCCATTAGATGGAGGCCTGACTTAGAGCAAGCACTCAAAGGATGCTAGCCAGCCATTGTTAGCACTACGGTGAAGGTAGGTAGAACTGCTTCTGCCAGAAACTTGAAGGGATGAGAACTGGATGTCAGGGGGATGGGTGTTGTCCAAGCACAGTGTCGATGCTCAGAAAGACTTTTCTGGGATTGTAAAACCTTCCAAGCTGCCTGCCTCAGAGATTTTTCTCCCACAGTCTCGTACATGTTTGATGTGATTGATTTTGTCTGTAGCTTTTCATTCAATAGCTGTCTTAATTACTCACAAGTTTCACTACTCCTTGACTTCTGATCTTTCTACTCTACTTTATGCCTTTACTCAGTAATTTTTATAGCCTTATTGTGATATAATTGACAGACAATAAACTCACATATTTAAATCCTACAATTTGATTAATTTTGGCATATATAGATACCCAGAAAACCATCACCAAATCAAGATAATGAACATATACATTACCAGAAAACTTTCCACATGCCCTGATGGGTAATCTTACCCTCTCCCCCTTCCAAGTCCCTCATGACCCCTCCTATGTCTCAACCCCCATCCCCAGCCAAACGCTGTCTTCTAGAATGTTACACAAGGGGAATCCTATAGGTGTGCATTCAGTTTGTTTGAATACCATTCTTTGACAACGTAATTCTCATCCATGTTGCTACAGGTACCAATGTTTCATTCCTCTTTATTGTAGTACTCCAATAATTTTTTATTTTTTTTAACCCTGTCTTGCTTACCTGGTCCTGGTGTGGAATGAAAACATAATTTAATGATTTAAAAATATTTACTGACTATGCGATGTGTTATTTTTAATTTCATTATTATCTGGTAGCAGCCACTGGCGACTCCTTGAGGGCAGTGCTCATTTACGTTCTGCGCACACAGGCTCTTGTAGATGGGGTCTAGACGCGTGACTACTACTTGTTTATTGGAACTTTGAGACTAAAATTTCTTGCATCTCTTGAGCTCTCCATATAAAAATGAAAAAAAAGAAAAGCATCCTTCCCATTGGCCCAACCCAATAGATTGATTGAGTAAATTCAATTATATAAATGTTTACACAGAGTTTTCAGTTTCATGGTGAAATATTTATTCTGTTAATGTTACAGTCTTCTTTTGAAAATGTGGACAATATGTTCTCAATTCCCTTGCACTTGCAGCATAACATGAAACAAATTAAAAAATGGATGCAGCAAAAGCAGTACATTTGCAAGGTAGTAAGAGACCATTTGGGAGGCAAGTCCATTTTTGCAATGATTTTCGCCATCATCATAGTATCTCTCAACCATTGACGATTCTCGCATTCGTGAAGGGAAAAGATAAAAACTATCATTCAAAATGCCTGCCCGAGTTTGGTGAAAGATTTAATTTCTTCATCTATCACCATGTCACCAGTCCCACAAACATTACAGATCAGCTCTCACGGCCAGAAGTACGGAGACTTGGCAGTGGGGAGGTAGAATTGAGCCAGCGGGAATCGTAAAGAAACCAAAGAAAACACACTGCCCACATTCTGCAGCTCAGCCTTGTGTTCTGGGCAGCTGTCCTGGTGTTCTCTTTGCCCGAGGAGCCAGGGAAGGCGGTAATTTAAAAGCCAAGCCAGTAATGAAGATGTATACACTGACCTTAAAGATTCTACAAGGATTCCAGTAGCACATAGATTTTTATGTAGAACATTTAGAAAGTAAATGCACTTTCTCTTCGGGAAGGTAACTTGGAGTTGATGTGTTCCAAACTTTTATTTTGCAGGTGACTTGCCCAAGGTCACACAATGACTTAATGACAGAACTGGGGCTGGTCTTGGGAATTCTTCGTGTGTGTGTATGAGAGAGAGAGAGAGAGAGAGAGAGAGATCTCTTCCATCCGCTAGCTCATTCTCTAGATGTCCACAACAGCTAGGACTGAGTCAGGTTGAGGCCAGGAGCCAAGAATTCAATCTGGGTCTCCCTCTGGGTGGCAGAGGCCCAACTACTCGAGCCGTCACCTCTGTCTCCTGTAGACCTTGTGTTTCTGACCATGAACCTGCTGCTTCTTGTTGTGGCAGTAAGGTGTTGGAATGTGTGTAATTGGTCCTTTTGGAACAAACGACTGCGCTTGCCCAACTCTACCAGTCAGCTATGTGACAGAAAGACCCTGATGAAAAGTGACATTTGGTTAATGGACAAAGCCATGATTCTTTATCAGTGAGTTTGGTAAAATCTCTGTACTCAGGGAGGCTGTAACTTTAAGTGTTAAAAGAGCTTACTCCCTATTTAAGTGCCTTTTCCATGTGTTCTTGAGTTGAAATGCTCTCCCGAGTCATCATCATTTGTCTGTAGCTTGTTCCATCTGTGACCTGCCTTCTTATACGCAAGACAGTGGGAACATGAAGACAATGGTCATTCTCCCTCACTAACTGATTGAGTCCAACTTCTGTATTTTGTGGATCTAGAAACAGAGACTTATAGAAGGGGAGCGCTTGTCTTCAGTAACCCGTTTGAGATGAAAAGCCGAATCTCTTCTTCTGGACATGACTAAGTGTGACAGGTGTCCCCGATGCACTGTCCGTGCTTCATCAGCGTGTGTGGTGGTGTCCAGCACGGCTGGGCAGCAGCAGGATCTAAGAGGGGCATGGCTGACCCACAAGGCCTTGTTTGAAGGAGGTGTCTGATGCAGTACACGTTTGCGTGTGAGTGGAACTACAGCATTGCAGGCTCAGATGGAGGCACAGCCACATCTGTCTGCATCTTAGCTGATTTAGGAGACAGATTGTATTATTGGTCTCACACCCAGTAGTAAACAGAAGCATGTAGTTTCTTTCCAGTAGACTTGTTATCATCCCCCAGACTAAGTCAGTTTGCCTTTTTGTTCTACAGTATGTGATTGTATCTCTTGTTAGTGTGGGATATGAATTACTTCTGCCTTGTGTTAGCAGTTCACCTGTCAACGGCACGGAGATAGCTCAGGTGGTGAGTGGAACTCTGTGCCCAGCTTGGGAGACATTTGATAACTTTGGAGGCCATAATAGACCTCTGCATTTAAAACGAGACTTCAGCTAATTTAATAACAGAATTTCGTTATCTGAGATCATCTCCATTTATCAGAGAGAAACAAGTTGACATGGAGAACATAGGTCTATCAGCGGATGTATTAGCAAGAAACAGTTTGTGTCGGAACATTCTAGACAGGGATGCAGACACACTGTTTTCCATTTCTCAGAGTAATGGAAGAGTAACCTTTTGGGGGAAGATCTCATGACTCTTGTAGTCAGTTGTCCCGTAAAAAAATACCATTTGCTGTAAAATTAGTGAACGTGGAAGGAATGTGTTAAGAGCATCGTGACATGGGATTTGTCATGAATGGCACCCAAGGGCATTGGCTCTTCTGAAACATATTCTGGAAAAAGATAATTTTAGATGTTGTCTGCTCTGTTCTTGACCCTAACCCTGCTCTGTCTTCCAGAGGAGTCCAGTGATTCATACAAATAATAAAAAAGTTACTCTCAAGAGTTTAAAATCTCTGTTAGTGTTCACATATCCATAAAATAACTCCCCGGGGAAGAGAGGGTTGGCAGGCTCTTGGTGTGTCTCATGTGTTGTTTTAGGCATATGGATGATGGAGAGGCTTTCTCACCTTCCCTTCTTCACATGTCAGAAACCCATGTGTGTCCGACACACACACACGGTGTAGATGGACTAGAGATGTTAAGGATTCACATGTACGGGAGTGAGGATGCCTTGGAACTGAAGGAAGCTGAATGTGTACATTCACATACTGTGCGCTGATTGTGTTTTGTGAAGCTTTTTGAAATTCGCCTGCTGGAATGTTCAGTTTTTAAAGTGAACGTTGTGCAGAATGGGTTCCAAGAGGAAGACTTGTGTGATCTGATTGTACCCCTTTTCAGTAGTTTCGAATACTCTTTTCTGGAGGACCACTCATTAGAATGCATGGCGAACTCAGTCGCTGTAGGGATGAGGTGGGCCAGACTGCCAACCAGGACACTAGTAAGTAGGTGAGTTTTCTACAGGCGTCCTCCTAGCCGCCCCCATGCACATCCTAGCTCCTCCATAATCCCCCTTTGGTGCCAGCTTGTGGAGACGACACTGGACATTGCGCTGCGGGAACTCAGAAGACCAGGTCATAGTGTTTAGACCGAGGATGTCAGTGTTACTTTCTGTATTGCATAAGGCAAGAATCTGTGTCTACCGTGTGGCTCTGAAGTGGCTCTCCTGGATTTAGTTTCTAAATTTTTAGCACATTTCTAATGTCTTTTTCCTTGACACACAAAAGATTTGTCCAAGTATGTGTGTGTGGTGTGTATTTAATTGTTACCCACATTTTTTTTTCTTTTTTAAAAGATGTATTTGAAAAGCAGAGTGACAGAGAGGAGAGACACAGAGAGAAAGAGATCCTCTATCTGCTGGTTCACTCCCTAAATGGCCACAATGGCCAGGACTGGGCCAGGCTAAAGCCGGGAACCTGGAACTCCATCAGGGTCTCCCATGTGGGCAGCAGGGGCCCAGGCACTCGTGCCATCTTCCATTGATTTTCTGCATTAGCAGGCAGCTGGATCAGAAGCTGAGCAGCTGGGACTAGAACTGGCACTCATATGGGGTACCCATTTGCAGGCAGTGGCTTCATCCCCTGTGCCAGAACACTGGCTCCCAAGGATATGTTTTGTCACTGTAATTCGCTGTGGAGGATGAGCAGGGCATTGGCAAGGTTGTGTCCCATGAATGCAAGGAGCTACCACCTACAGGTTCCATAAACTCCCCATTGAAGAACCAAGCATGAAGACCAGTACTTGCACTGTGGAAGGAGCAAAGGTTTTCTTTCCATTTTCTTTTTAGAGTGTTGGATTTGGAAGTCAGAAGCATCCTGGCTCTATCACTTACTGGCTGGGCAGGCTTCTTCTTATTAAGGATTTATTTATTTATCTGAAAGAGTTAGAAAGAGGGAGAGATAGAGATAGAGATAGAGATAGAGATAGAGAGAGAGAGAGAGAGAGAGATATCTTCCATCTGCTGGTTCACTCCCCAGATGGCTACAATGGCTGGGGCTGAGCTAGGTTGAAGCCAGAAGGCAGGAGCTTCCTGCAGGTCTCCCATGTGGCTAGCAGGAGCCCACACGTGTAGCTATCTTCGGCTACTTTTCCTAGGCCATTAGCAGGGAGCTGGATCAGAAGTGGAGCAGCTGGGACATGAACTAGCACCTGTAGGGGACGTTGGTGTCACAGGTGATGGCTTTACCCGCTATGCCACAACACTGGCCCCTGGGCAGGTTTCTTAACATCTTTTTTTTTTTTTTTTTTTGACAGGCAGAGTGGACAGTGAAAGAGAGAGACAAAGAGAAAGGTCTTCCTTTGCCGTTGGTTCACCCTCCAATGGCTACCGCGGCTGGCGCGCTGCGGCCGGCGCACCGCGCTGATCCGATGGCAGGAGCCAGGTGCTTATCCTGGTCTCCCATGGGGTGCAGGGCCCAAGTACTTGGGCCATCCTCCATTGCACTCCCGGGCCATAGCAGAGAGCTGACCTGGAAGAGGGGCAACTGGGACAGAATCTGATGCCCCGACTGGGACTAGAACCCAGTATGCCAGTGCCACAAAGCGGAGGATTAGCCTAGTGAGCCGCGGCGCCGGCTTCTTAAACATCTTTTAACCTCTCTTTCCCCATTTATGAGGAGGGAATATTGATGCCCATGTCTGAAGAATCGTGGGGACTGAATGGGTTTACGTGTAAATGGCTGGCAGGTGTGTGGCCCATTGTTGGGGTGCTGTGTCCCGCTGAATATGCCCACTTCTCAGCATACCTGTGGTGCACCTGCTGTTTTCCATGACACTCTTCCCCTTCTGCACTGATCTCAAAGAGGGTCTTGTCAGTGGTTCCGCCACCCTCTGCCTTCTCCTTATTAGCTGGAGGCGAGCGTTCCCTCTGGAGGAAGTTGGGGCTTGGAACTGGAAGGAGCCCAGTGCTTCCTGGAGCTGAGGAGCAGAGCCTCTGTACCTCTGACTGTGCCCCTGGGCCTTGCTGGTGTCAGTCACACTCCAAGGCTGCGGAAGGCAGATCACTGTGTGTCGCTGAGAAACTGCTGCAGGTTTCTGAGCAGGGTGCCGGTGTGAGAAATGCAAATTAGACTACTCACCATCATGTGGCAGGGCGAGCTGACAGTCCATATGTTTTCATTATGAAAACAAGTGTGGTTCTGTATTATGTAGATTTTCCCCTGTTTATCCTGAGCTGAAGGGAGTATTCATTAAGGATATCAATACAGACCGGGCCGGTGACTCAGCCTCCGAGGCCGTCCCCTGCATGCTAAGAGACAGAACAGGAATGTAAGTGGTTGTGAAGGAGAGTGTGAGAGCGATTGGAAGGCAAATTATAAACTCATTTCAACTCTGGCCTGCGGGCGCCAAAGTCACATTATTTGTTGTCAAAGATGGAAAACAACTCAGATTCAGGTTCGAGTGATTATTCCACGTTGACACTGCTGCCGGTCTGCCAACTACAATTCCATTTAGACACAGACTAATTAGCCCAGGAGAGACGGAAGTGGACTGCGAGAGCAGAGCCAGGAGGCAGAGGAGGTCCTGAGCAGGGGCCCAGGTGCATGGCAGCCCACTCCAACACTGAACCCACGGGTAGCTGGGTGAAAGCGAGTGGGTGTGAAACAGAACCCAAAGGCCTACAGGAATATTCCTTATACTTCCACATATGTAGTGATGAACACATCCACTGCAGTAGTATACATTCTACATACTGCGGTAATACATACTTCACACACTGTGGCATATACCTTATACTTCTGCACACTATAGTAATATACCTTATACCTCTGCACACTGCAGTAATGTACACTACCACACACTGCAGTAGTATACACTTCTACATACTGCGGTAATACATACTTCACATACTGTGGCAATATACCTTATACTTCTGACACTATAGTAATATACCTTATACCTCTGCACACTGCAGTAATGTACACTACCACACACTGCAATAGTATACGCTTCTACATACTGCGGTAATACATATTTCACACACTATAGCAATATACCTTATATACACTGTAGCAGTGTACCTAATACTTCTGCACACTATAGTAATATACCTTATACCTCTGCACACTGCAGTAATGTACACTACCACACACTGCAGTAGTATACGCTTCTACATACTGCGGTAATACATATTTCACACACTGTGGCAATATACCTTATACTTCTGCACACTATAGTAATATACCTCTGCACACTGCAGTAATGTACACTACCACACACTGCAGTAGTATGCATTCTACATACTGCGGTAATACATACTTTCACACACTGTGGCAATATACCTTATACACACTGTAGCAGTGTGCCTTATAATTCTGCACACTATAGTAATATACCTTATACTTCTGCACACTGCAGTAATATATACTACCACACACTGCAGTAATACACCTTATACCTCTACACAGTGCATAAAGTACACTTCTACAAGCTACAGTAATATACCTTATATCTATATACAGTAAAGTAATGTACACTTCTACATACTACAGTAATATAGCTTATACCTCTATACACTGCAGTAATGTATGCTTCTACACAATGAAATAATGAACCTTATACCTCTACATACTGCACTAACGTATACTTCTACACACTGCAGTAATGTATCTTATACCTCTACACACTGCAGTAATGTACCTTATACCTCTCTACACTGCAGTAATGTACCTTATACCTCTACATACTGCAGTGATGTATACTTCTGCACACTGGAGTAGTATACCTTATACCTTTACACACTGCAGTAATGTATACTTCTACATGCTACAGTAATATACCTATACCTCTACACACTGCAGCAATGTACCTTACACCTCTACACACTGAAGTAACATAGACTTCTACACTGTAGTAATGTACCCTTCTATACACTAATGTACATTTGTACACTGCAGTAATGTATACTTCTACACACTGCAGTACTATACACTTCTATACACTGTACACTTCTACACACCGCAGTAATGTACATTTCTATACACTGTACACTTCTACACTCTGCAGTGATGTTCCTTTCTACACTCTGCAGTAAGATGTACTTCTATACTGTGGTATACAATGGTAATGTGCACTTCTACACACTTCAGTAATGTGTACTTCCATACTGTGGTATACCATAGTAATTAATGTATACTTCTCTACACTGCAGCAATGTACACTGTACACACTGCAGTAATGTATACTTCTATACTGTGGTATACTACAGTAATGTGCACTTCTACACACTTCAGTAATGTGTACTTCTATACTGTGGTATACTATAGTGATGTACACTTCTACACACTGCAGTAATATGTAATATGCTGTGGCATACTATAGTAATGTGCACTTCTACATACTGCAGTAATGTGCACTTCTATACACTGTACACTTCTACACTGAAGTGATAAACCCTCCTACTCACTGCATTAATATATACTTCTATAATGTAGTATACCATAGTAATTAATGTATACTTCTATACACTGCAGTAATGTACACTCTACACACTGCAGTAATATATATTTCTATACTGTGGTATGCCATAGTAATGTGCACTTCTACACACTGTAGTAATGTATACTTCTATACTGTGAAATACTATAGTAATATATACTTTTTTTTAAGGAGCTGATTTTTTTTTCTTTTTTTCTTTAGTAAATATAAATTTCCAAAGTACAGTTTATGGATTACATTGGCTTCCCCCCCATAATTTCCCTCCCACTCGCACCCCTCCCATCTCCCGCTCCCTCTCCCATTCCATTCACATCAAGATTCATTTTCAATTATCTTTATATACAGAAGATCAATTCAGTGTATATTAAGTAAAGATTTCATCAGTTTGCACCCACACAGAAACACAAAGTGTAAAAATACTGTTTCAGTACTAGTTATAGCATTACTTCACATTGGACAACACATTAAGGACAGATCCCACATGAGAAGTAAGTACACAGTAACTCCTGTTGTTCACTTAACAATTTGACACTTTTGTTTATGGTATCAGTAATCTCCCTAGGCTCTAGTCATGAGTTGCCAAGGCTATGGAAGCCTTTTGAGTTCGCCAACTTCAATCTTATTCCGACAGGGTCATAGTCAAAGTGGAAGTTCTCTCCTTCCTTCAGAGAAAGGTACCTCCTTCTTTGATGGCCCCGTTCCTTCCACTGGGATCTCACTCGCAGAGATCTTTCATTTAGGTCTTCTTTTTTTCTTTTTTTTTTTTTTCCCAGAGTGTCTTGGCTTTCCATGCCTAAAATACTTTCATGGGCTCTTCAGCCATATCTGAATGCCTTAAGGGCTGATTCTGAGGCCAGAGTGCTATTTAGGACATCTGCCATTCTATGAGTCTGCTGTGTATCCTGCTTCCCATGATGGATCATTCTTTCCCTTTTTTATTCCATCAGTTAGTATTTGCAGACACTAGTTTTGTTTATGTGATCCCTTTAACTCTTAGACCTATCAGTGTGATCAATTGTGAACTGAAATTGATCACTTGGACTAGTGAGATGGCATTGGTACATGCCACCTTGATGGGATTGTACTGGAATCCCCTGGCACGTTTCTAACTCCACCATTTGGGGCAAGTCTGATTGAGCATTTCCCAAATTGTACATATCCTCCCTCTCTTATTCCCACTCTCGTATTTAACAGGGATCACTTTTCAGTTAAAATTTAAACACCTAAGAATAATTGTGTGTTAATTACAGAGTTCAACCACTAATACTAGAACAAAAAAATACTAAAATGGATAAAGTATTACATTGTACATCAACAGTCAGGACAAGAGCTGATCAAGTCACTGTTTCTCATAGTGTCCATTTCACTTGAACAGGTTTCCCCTTTGGTGCTCGGTTAGTTGTCGCCGATCAGGGAGAACATATGAAATCTGTCCCTTTGGGACTGGCTTAATTCACTCAGCATAATGTTTTCCAGATTCCTCCATCTTGTTGCAAATGACCGGATTTCATGTTTTTGACTGCTTTATAGTATTCTATAGAGTACATGTCCCATAATTTCTTTATCCAGTCTACTGTTGATGGGCATTTGGGTTGGTTCCAGGTCTTAGCTATTGTGAATTGTGCTGCAATAAGCATTAATGTGCAGACAGCTTTTTTGTTTGCCAATTTAATTTCCTTTGGGTAAATTCCAAGGAGTGGGATGGCTGGGCTGTATGGTAGGGTTATATTCAGGTTTCTGAGGAATCTCCAGATTGAATTCCATAGTGGCTTAACTAGTTTGCATTCCCACCAACAGTGAGTTAGTGTCCCTTTTTCCCTACATCCTCTCTAGCATCTATTGTTGGTAGATTTCTGAATGTGAGCCATTTTCATCAGGGTGAGGTGAAACCTCATTGTGGTTTTGATTTGCATTTCCCTGATTGCTAGTGATCTTGAACAGTTTTTCATGTGTCTGTTGGCCATTTGGATTTCCTCTTTTGAAAAATGTCTATTGAGGTTCTTAGCCCATCTCTTAAGTGGGTTGTTTGTTTTGATGTTGTGGAGTTTCTTGATTTCTTTGTAGATTCTGGTTTTCAACCCTTTATCTGTTGCATAGTTTGCAAATATTTTTTCCCATTCTGTCGGTTGCCTCTTCACTTTCCTGACTGTATCTTTTGAAGTACAGAAACTTCTCAATTTGATGCAATCCCAAATGTTAATTTTGGCTTTGACTGCCTGTGCTTCTGGGTCTTTTCCAAGAAGTCTTTGCCAGTACCTATATCTTGCAAGGTTTCTCCAGTGCTAATAATTTGATGGTGTCGGGTCATAGATTTAAGTCTTTAATCCATGTTGAGTGAATTTTTGTGTAAGGTGAAAGGTAGGGGTCTTGCTTCATGATTCTGCATGTGGAAATCCAATTTTCCCAGCACCATTTATTGAATAGACTGTCCTTACTCCAGGGATTGGTTTTGGATCCTTGATCAAATATAAGTTGGCTGTAGATGTTTGGATTGATTTCTGGTGTTTCAATTCTGTTTCATTGGTCTATCCATCTGTTTCTGTACCAGTACCATGCTGTTTTGATAACAACTTCCCTGTAGTATGTCCTGAAATCTGGTATTGTGATGCCTCCGGCTTTGTTTTTGTTGTACAAGATTGCTTTAGCTATTCGAGGTCTCCTGTGTCTCCATATGAATTTCAGCATCATTTTTTCTAGATCTGAGAAGAAGGTCTTCAGTATCTTGATTGGTATTGCATTGAATGTATAAATGCTTTTGGGAGAATGGAAATTTTGATGATATTGATTCTTCCAATCCATGAGAATGGAAGATTTTTCCATTCTTTGGTATCCTTTTCTATTTCTTTCTTTAAGGTTTTGTAATTTTCATCGTAGAGATCTTGAACGTCCTTGGTTAAGTTTATTCAAAGGTATTTGATTGTTTTTGTAGCTATTGTGAATGGGATTGATCTTAGAAGTTCTTCCTTAGCCATGGCATTGCCTGTGTATACAAAGGCTGTTGATTTTTGTGCATTGATTTTATATCCTGCTACTTTGCCAAACTCTTCTATGAGTTCTAATAGTCTTTTAGTAGAGTTCTTTGGGTCCCCTAAATAAAGAATCATATCATCTGCAAAGAGGGATAGTTTGAGTTCTTCCTTCCCAATTTGTATCCCTTTAATTTCTTTTTCTTGCCTAATAGCTCTGGCTAAAACTTCCAGAATAGTAATATATACTTCTACACACTGCAGCAATGTATACTTCTATACCATGCTATACTATAGTAATGTATATTTCTACACACTGCAGTAATATGCAGTAATATTCTATGCTGTGGTATACTATAGTAATGTGCACTTCTACACACTGCAGTAATGTATACTTCTACACTGTGCTATATTACAGTAATGTATACTTCTATACACTGCAGTAATGTGTACTTCTATACTGTGCTATACTATAGTGATGTACACTTCTACACACTGCAGTAATATGTACTATGCTGTGGTATACTATAGTAATGTGCATTTTTACACACTACAGCAATGTATATTTCTATACTGTGGTATGCCATAGTAATGTATACTTCTATACTATGGTATACCATAGTAATGCACACTTCTACACACTGCAGTAATGTTTACTTGTCTACACTGAAGAGGTCAGTGAGTCAGAAAACAGCCTTCCAGTGCTATCTTCAGGACATTTTGCCCCTGGAGCACCTGGGGAACTAAGTGTTTTCTCTACGGGAACATTTGTTCTCCCACTGGAAGTTGGGCCAGAATGTTAAGGGTTTTGAGACTTGGGTGCCTGTGGGTCCTTCCTGTGGCCTTGGTACCCACTCTGCATGGGATACAAGAACAATTATATGATGATGATGATGACGATGATGACGATGACTGCTGTAAGTTGAACTATAAAGACAGATGGGCTCCGGATCAGGAACACTCCTTGCACAGGGAGGGCTCTGTGCCCTGCACAACATTCCTCACTGGCCTTGCCTTCCAGAGCCCTGTACCTATGCCCAGACCTCTACACCCTCCAGTGAAATCTGAAGAGCCGGGACTGCTTGGGGCCCACGCCGCACCCCCTGCCCGCAACATGTGCGGGTCCAAGCTGGCAGGGGCACTTGGTGGTGGTGACACAGCCCTGCTGGTGGGACGCAGCCCTGCCTCCCTGGTGGGTGGCTGTGGCCTCTGGGAGCAGCATTGGCGCGGGGTGCAGGGCGGGCACGAGTCTCCCTCCAGGGCACGTCTCTCCGCCTCTCACAAGCCTTCCTAAGCCTGTGACTGCGCCTGGCCTGGAGAACTCCGTGAGAATTTTCCGTCTTGGAGCACCTCAGCCCCAGGAGCCAGATTTTTTTTTTTTTAAGCGAGTCTGCTGAGGGGAGCGCCGGCCAGGGCAGCTTTGCTGGCGCAAAATCTCCGCCTCCACGCAGTCTTCCGTGTGACTGTGGCTGCTCCCCACCTGGGTTTTCTCTGGCTCTGCATTTTATCCCTTGAAATAGGGAGGGGCAAGACCACATCAAGACAGTACTTCCAGGTGACTTCGTTTGGTGGTTTGACGCTGTGGGTGCTTTGTGAACCGACCTGGGAATGGCCGGGGCTAAGCAGGGCCACCTCCTGTCTTCATTTCCTTACTTCTTTCTTGTTGCCTTGCAGATTCCGTTCCCAGCCCAGGGGCTGCTGTGGAGGAGCTCCAGTCTCTCCCCTCTTTCTAGTGCTTCCAGGTAAGTGAGGCTGTACCTGCGGCTCCCCTCAGAAGAGCAGTCCTGTAACTTGTCTCTGCAAATGATGCAATAGAAGCAAAAATTCAAATACGCAATGTACAAAGGGCTTCAAGAAGTTCATGGAAAATGGAATTAACAGGAGTGTATGTCGGTGCAAAAACATGAAATCCATGAATAGTTTGTTACTAATCTACATTATCCACGGATGTTCCGGCAAACGGTTGGGGTCTGAGTTGTAGTCAGTGCTCGGGGTATGTTGGAAATGTGCAGATTTCCATCCATCAGTCAGAAGTTTAATAACGAGTAATTATTTCAAGATGTCGGTTGCTTTTCCAAATAACGCGTTTACCTCGCTGCCTGCCTGGCGTGCTTGCGTCACCTCTGCCACCCGCCGCTTCACTCTCCTGGCCGTTCAGAATTTATCTCTCCTCAGAGTGAGTCGTGACGTAAACCAATAATATCAGCCACAAGCGCAACAGGATTCTTTGCTTAAAATGTTCACTTAAATGGGAACATTTGTTCTCCCCCTGGAAGTCGGGCCAACATTAAACTTTCTAAAATACTCGCCCTGTGATCAGATGGATACCATCAGTTGGTCCATGCCGTGAGATAATTATTTCAATAAAGCAATCGAGGGAATTGAAGAATGCCCTTTCTTGGCCAACTTAGCACATCTTCTGGGCATACTTTCTAGAACTTTCCCAGAGAATAGTACCCCAATTGATTACATGGTTGGTTTTAGTCTCGGGATGGATTAAATCTTAGTTCTGCCCTGATAACCAGAATTTGGAGTTTCTTTGCAATCAGATATTTTTGGACATCTGGCAAGACTAAACTTTAACAATAAAGCACCCCCAAAGAAAACATTGGAACCAACAGGATGAAGTGGGAACCTGTACGTGTGGTTCCCCTCAGCACAGCAATCCGTTTCGTTTTTTTAAACTTGTCTCTGGAAATGATTCAGTTGAAGCAAAAATTAAAATATGTAAGTGGGGCTCTGTGTGTACAAAGGGCTTCAAGAAGTTCATAGAAAATGGAATTAATAAGAGTGTATGTTGGTGCAAAAACTTGGAATCTGTGAATATTTTGTTACTAATCTACGTTATCCACAGACTTTCTGACAACCCTCATATGTAATTTCAAAAGGAACCCATTGCCCTCTCCTGCCGTTTAACACATTTACATGGAGATTTTGGTCATGATTTTCTTGTTTTCACTTTTGTGACACTGTTTTAGATGAAAGGGGCAGAAGTCAAAGCACTTGTGTGACTTGTTCTGCCTTAATTAATTGCTTTCTGTTAAAATGATACAGTGTGTGGGCTTTTTAAAGGGACTGCCTATGAGTTACTCAGAATCGAATAAATAAAAACAACCTCAGCAAAAAGTGTATGATACAAGCGAAAAATAACTGAAGAGTAGGTGTCCACAAATCCTCCACCCGGCAGAAAGAGGTCAGATCGCGGCGAGGGAGCCGCGGGGTTGTTTCAGTCTCGGGTATTATGAGACTCACCTGAGTGGTACTGAAGAGAACAGGGCACGAGAACATCATGCAGACCATAATGATTAAGACCCTGAGATCACGGCAGGAGATGTCACCAAACAGAGATGCACTGGGAAGCTGATGAAGCATGTTACAGGATGCCTGCGCTCTGAATTAAGCTGTGACAATAGCAAGACAGGGGAATGGGGGGTGGGGGGCAACAGGGCCGGGCTGTACAGCACTGGCTGGGTTTGGGTGCTGGTCGCCATGCTGCGGAATCTCAGGACAGAGTCAGGGGCTGCTGCCAGGGAGCAGAGAGGCCCTTGCCCACCCCTCACCCCCAGGGGAGTTCTAGATGGGGAGAGCCAGTGTTTTCCAGGGACTTCTGCATGCTTTTATACTCACAGGGCTGGAACATCCATCAACACTGGACCTTTGTGAGGTCTGCAGGAAAGCCAAGGGACTGGGTTGTTTCCTGCTGCCATAGGCAGAGGCATCATCCAGCCCTTGTGCTGGGGGCTGAGGGGCTTCCAGCAGGGGAGGTTCACTGCTTTGTTCAGTTAATAGCATCAGGCATCAAAGCTTTGCAGCAGGGACATCCTGAGCGTGCCCTTCACGGAGCCGTCCCGCTATGTTTCCTTCTCCGTGAGTGACTGCCCTCCATGCTACTGCCCTGCCCGTTTCTTGTCCTGACTCATTGATGAGTTTCCTGCTCTCCTTGCCTTGAGAGGTAGCCACCATCCCACATCCTTGTTCCATCCCTGATGACAAAGGGAAGACAAACCAGTGCCCCTCTGTGCCCTTGGAGCCACCTGCTCTGTGTCCTCGCCTTGTGGCCCTCTCGTGCCTGCTCATCACCTACTCACACTCACGGTGGCTACTCTGAGGCCATGTTGGTCTCCACGTGCCTGGAATGCTTTCTTCTCCCACACCCTGCAGGGAACTTGAGCCCATTCTTCAAAGCTCGCCTGGACACAAGTGATCTGTCCAGGGAAGCTTTCCCATGTAGACACCTGTAGGGCTGAGAACCAGTGCCTAGCTGCCCTGAGCCACCAAGTAGAAGAATGAATGAGTGGGATGCCTGGTCCCTGAATGTGCCCCTTTTGGTCTTCCTGGTTCTTCTGTGTTGTTTCCTGCTGTTGCATTGTCATTACCTTTGCACCTTGGTCTCACCCCGGAGCAGGGCACAAACCACCCCTCCCTCCTCAATTTGTTGGTCCAGCCTCCTTGTTGTGTATGAGGAGGAAAAACTTGTCTGTACACCGGAGACTTGCACAGCAGTGTGGGGAACATCTGGCTCGTGGGCTGTATAAGGCCTGTGAAATTTATCTGATATTGCCAAGGCAACCACAGGGGGGACTCAACGTTTGATAAGCCTCTAGCAGGTGGATTTTTAAGCTGATAGTTTTGTATGGTCTGCAAATGATGTTAGAAATAGTCAAAAGGCCCTCGGTGGAAAGGAGCACTCTACTCACCTATTTTAGATCCTTTGCAATGCTGTGGTGTCCAAAGACATGACAGCCAAGTCACAGAAAAAGATAGCTCACTCCGTCTTTCTTGGGATGAAGCGGTAAATCATCAGTAAATAATAATTCTTCGTGGAATCTCCTGGTGGCGTGGGCTGGAGGGTGGCGGGGAGCCTTTCCCGAGCCTCAGCTTGCATGAAGCTGGGCCATTGTGCCTCCCGGTGTTAATGATTGTTTGCCTGCTAGGTGTTTGTCCTTCGGTCATAACTGTCCTCCAAGAACTGGTAGTCTCTGCATCTTTAGCATCTGCCGCATGCCTGTTCGTATTCCCATGCACAAATGTTTGGATGAATTTCTGGCATCTAAAGATCCTCCTCAGGACCTAGCAACGTCAGTGTTTTTGTTCCATGTGTACCTGTCTTCCCTCTACTCTGTACTGCTATGGCAGTCTGACCCCAGCAACCAAGCCTGTTGAAATAAACTGTTTAAAAGATCAAAAGCAGGTAGAAGCAACCCCGGTGTTGACAGATGAATGGGAAAATGGAGTGTGGCCTGTCCATACAGTGCAATGGTGCACAGCCTTAAAAAGGAAGAGAATTCTGACAGGGGCTGCAGCTTGGATGAACCTTGAGGACTTTATGGTAAGCAGAAGAAGCCTGTCATGACAAGACAACTACTTTACGATTCCACTCACATGCGATCCCTGGAGCAGTAGGAATCGTAGACAGAAAGCAGATGGTGTGGCCAGTGGGTGGCAGGTGGACAGAGTGGGGACTGCTGTAGTGAGTACAGAGTTTCAGTTTGCAGCATGAGAACGTTGTGCAGATCGGCTGCAAAGCAATGCATGTGCTGAGCAATGTTGAACTTGACAGTGACTCAGATGGTAAGTTCCATGTTAGCAGTATTTTACTGCAAGTAAACGTAAAAGTAAGTCAAAGTGCTTTCATTTGCAAAGATAATTAACTTTTCATTGGGTAACTTGCCCGAGTTCACACAGAGCTAGATTTTAAGCTGGGTGGTTTGTCTAGGTGGCTTCACATTTCTTCAACAGGTGCACTCATTTTATTGTTTTCTGTAAATAATCTATTTCCCTCCCTTTTCTACAGTTTGTTTAAAGAATAAAGTCCACAGTTATATCTGGTCTTATTAACCTAGGAATGCTTCTGCCTTACTTAGAAATATTCAATTTTTTTTAAAGATTTGTTTATTTATTTAAAAGTTAGAGTTACACACAGAGAGAAGGAGAGGCAGAGAGAGAGGTCTTCCATCCACTGGTTTACTCCCCAACTGGCCACAACAGTCGGAGCTGAGCCAATCTGAAGCCAGGAGCCAGGTGCTTCTTCCAGGTCTCTCATGTGGGTGCAGGGGCCCAAGGACTTGGGCCATCTTTCACTGCTTTCTCAGGCCATAGAAGAGAGCTGGATTGCAAGTGGAGCAGCCAGGATTCGAACCAGCGCACAGGGATGCCAGCACTGTAGGCGTTGTCTTTATCCCCCGAAGCACCTGCCCCCTCATGATTTTTATAACAAAAGGGTCTTAAATCTAAATACAGTTTTAAGAATAATATTTCAATTTAAATACAGTTTTTTGAATTTCAACAATAGCAAAAAGATAATTAGCTTTTAAAATGTAAAAAAAAAGATGGAAAAGAATTTCTTTAATTTTGAGTGTTTGTATTCCTTGACAGTTAAAAAATGCATTATGTATAAAAACAAATCATATTTGCACCGGCAAGATCTTTGGAATTTAATTCCAGACCTTGTTATCCTTTTTTTCGGCTGCTGCCTATATTTGCAGTTAAAATCAGATCCAACATTACTCACTCCTCACTTGTTTTCTTTAGCAGAAATGATAGGATCTTATTGCTCATCCAGAAACAGTTGTGTGAAGAAAATTGCTTTTATGATTAGGAGCAGATATACTTGTTCCACCACAGGCAGAGGGCATGGCAGCCCCCTCGTCTGACCTGATGGCTTCTAAGAGGCCAGCTCCCTGCTCCCAGTCCCGGCACACTCATGAACCTGTCGGGTGGAAAATCATGGCTCTGAAATTGCAGATGACACCCTGGTGTGTGAAGGGGCACGACTGGACTGTGTTCCGCAGGCACCTGGGCAGCAGTGGCTCTCTTACCCAAAGGGTCTGACCCACGGTGTAATATCCTCCCTGAAGAATTTCAGGTGACTGTGGAATCGCAGCAGCCAGAGGCCTGTGTTAGCTGAGCGGGGGAGGTGAGGAGCTGGTGTACTTGTGTCTAAAGGCACTGGGCATGAAAATTAGAGTGGGGATGGGGTGGGCAAAAGACAGTTAGAAGCTTCTAGAAATGTACAGCCCAAGTATGAACATAGTCATACAGTCCTGCCCTGGAAAAAATAAAACCCACCTCTTCTCCTGGACAAGCTGCTGCTGCTGCTGCTGCTGCTGCTGCTTCTTCTTTTTTTTTTTTTTTGACAGGCAGAGTGGACAGTGAGAGAGAGAGAGAGAGAGACAGAGAGAAAGGTCTTCCTTTGCCGTTGGTTCACCTTCAAATGGCCGCCACGGCCGGCGCGCTGCGGCCGGTGCACCGTGCTGATCTGAAGGCAGGAGCCAGGTGCTTTTCTCCTGGTCTCCCATGGGGTGCAGGGCCCAAGCACTTGGGCCATCCTCCACTGCACTCCCTGGCCACAGCAGAGAGCTGGCCTGGAAGAGAGGCAACCGGGACAGAATCCAGTGCCCCGACTGGGACTAGAACCCAGTGTGCCGGCGCCACAAGGCAGAGGATTAGCCTACTGAGCCGCGGCGCTGGCCATGACAAGCTTCTAATCCAAGTGGCTGCTTCAGATTCTTTCCTAAAGTTTAAAAAATTAGTATGATAATTAGAAATCTTAGTCAATGCCTACAGTGAATGTTCTAATGAAGAGTTGTGTATTTTCCACTTAACAAACATACTGAGACTTACTGTGTATTAGGCTTCAAATGCACTCTGTGGTCCTGAGCGCTGATTCTTGGATAGGAATTGAGGCTCTGTATGGGTTTGTCTTGTGCAGAGAAATGGGAAAATAGGACATTGGATTGTAACAGCAAATACTCATTTTTTAAAAAAGATTCATTTATTGAAATGTTGAGTTACAGAGAAAGAGGGAGGGAGGGAGGGAGGAAGGGAGGGAGGGAGAGAAAGAGAGAGAAAGAGAGAAAGAGAGAGAGATCTTGCATCTGCTGGTTCATTCCCAAATGGCTACAATGACTAGAGCTGGGCCAGGCTGAAGCCAGAAGCTAAGAACTCCATCCGGGTCTCGTACATGGGTGGCAGGGGCCCAAGCACTTGGTCCATCTTCTGCCGCCCTCCCTAGGGCATTAGCAGAGAGCTGGGTTGGCAGTGAAGCAGCAAGGATACCAGCTGGCACTCACAGAGGACCCCAGTGTCTGAGGTGTAGCTTAACCTGCTGTGCCACAGCACTGGCCCCACAAATATTCACTTTAACGGAATAATCTTTGAGGCTCTTGCCTTTTGTCTTAGTTATTAAAATTTAAATATTGTTTCTTTTAAGGGTGGTTAATTAAAATCACTGATGGTTAATTTTTAAAAATTTCACATACTGGCAGATTTAGAATATTGGATTTTTGGTTTCAAAAAGCGGAACTCTGTTAGACTACCTTCAGCAGGAGGGGGAGCTCCTGGAAGAACGTTCCACTGGGTCAGTGGGAAGGCTGGCGCCGGACATCTCAGCTGAGAGCTTGCGGCCAAGACTCCTCGCACCCTCGAATGTGTTTTCCAACCTTGTCCCCGCCTCCCTGCCAGGGCATAGAGCTTCTGATGGGGAAGAGAAAGAGCTTGAAGCTTAAATTAAATCCCGTCACATGACTCATAGCATCTGCCTCTCGGGATAATTTATTTTGCAGCCCAGGGAACTGAAACTCTTACTACAGCCCTGGAAAATTGTGTCTTAAGTCTGGACCTGGAGTTGGATGAGGGCTCTGGTCCCTGGGCATGCGGGCTGCCGGAGTTGTTTATATGCTGTGTGGTCGCCCACCTTTTCTTCCTCCAAAGCCCATTGGTGTGTGTCAGGTCTGATGAGATTGTTCATTGTGTTGTTATTTGATGCATGGCTTCTTAACTCTTCATTTTAGAAATCAGTGCAGGCTGTACAGGTTAGATTCTCCCGCCTTCCCTAGCATAGACCGTCCCTGGAATTCTCCCCTTGGCTTGTGTGTATCACATGGCCATGTGGTTTTCATGCTGCTCCGGCTGTCCTGCATACTGTCCCTGACCAGCCGGAAGGAAGTGATGGTCCCAGCTTCCCATAGTTCTGTTCCTCTCGCTCTTCCATCTTGTCTAAGGGGTGGACTTTCCTCCTTTTACTCCTGATTCCGGATTCGTGCCCCAGCGCCTGCTGCTGTCCTGAGCTACACACCCACTTGGGCCATCTCTGCTGCATGTCCTAGCAGCACCCTCTCAACTCGCTGTGTCCCCATCTGAGCTGTGACACTCTCTCACCTGTCACCTCCTGCTTCCACCCAGTGACCCAAGCCGGAAACCCTCACCCCCCTCCCCTCCCTCACTGCTCACCATCCCTTCCTGTCTAAGAGCCCCAATCTTTTTCACCATCACCACGGTCGCTCTGTCCGGCCTTTACTTAGACTCTTGCTGGGATCTCCTAAGCTTGTCCTCCTGCCACTGCAGGGGTCTTTGCGATGCATCTTGGCCCTTGGTGTCTGCCATATGACATCCCAGGACCTCCAGGGTGACCTCTTTGGCCTCTCCTGCACCATGTCCAGTGCTCTGCTGTGCCAGCCACACCCAAGCCCACACAGGTCCCTGGCCCTGCTCCGCTCTCCCCAAGCAGTACCTCTGCTTTCCTCTCCCTGGCTTGCCCTTCCTTGTTCATTTTCGGATGGATGTGGCTCAGGCAGCCCCTTCTTCCTGCCCATTTCCCCTGGGCTGGCTCCCCCGTTCTATGCTGATCAGCAAGTGATATTAGCACCATTGCATTTTCTCGCCCTTCTTTACTGTTAGCCTGTAATTAAAACATATTTATCTGAAGTGCAGAGAGATAGAGAAAGAGATCTTCCATCTACTAGTTTACTCTCCAAATGTCTGTAATAGCCAGGACTGAGCTAGACCAAAGCCAGGATCTGGGAACTCCATCTGGATCTCCCATATGGGTGGCAGGGACCCAAATACTTGAGTCATGACCTGCTGCTTCCCAGGGTGCAGGAAGCTGGAATCAGGAGTGGAGCTGTCTCTCCAACCAGGCTCGCTTGTACAGGATGCAGATACCCCAAGCAGTGTCTTAACTGCTGCCCCAGATGTCTGTGATTTCATGAGGGTGCTGAACGCTGTTGGATACAACTTGACATGCCCAGTGCCTGGCACCTAGTTAGTGCTCAGCAGGTGTGCAGGGAATAAGTTGAGTATCCGGTGAGTGTGAATGAGAAGTGAGAAGGGACTCCCGCTCTCCCATAGGAAGGTCCTGTTTAGTGCACTTCTGGTTTCCTATACCTACATGGTCTCCTTCCGTTTGAGGAGCAAGCACACAAATATGGAGCCACCGTGTCAGAGTCTGCACTGGGTGAGTGGCAGGAGCTCAAGCCCTTGGGCCGCCTTCTGCTGCTTTCCCTACTGCATGAGTAGGGAGCTGGATCGGGAGTGGAGTAGCCTGGAAGAAAGGAGCCCCAAAAGTGAGGCTTGAGCCGAGTTCCAAGGAGACGTGGAGGGGTCAGCTGGGCAGGCTCAGAGGAGCAGCCGTCCCTGGACTCCAGCAACCTTCATTCTGTGCTGGGCCTCCAGGATTTGAGATGAAAACCATCCTTTGTGTACATTGTCAGACTCCTTGAAAAGAGCAAGCCATCGTCCTTTAAGCGGGGCACTGGGGACTGCGGCTTCTCAGTAGGGCAACCTGCAGCCCGCCATGTGGTCCCAGGCCATCTGCCACATCTTCCGGGGCCCTTGAGGATGCCAGGGTCCCCAGGGTCCAGTCCAGACCCTCCGAGCAGAGTCACCCATGAGCCCCATGTGGTTCTGCCCGCAGGAGTGAGTGAGGCTGGCCTCACGGCCATGTGTGGAGCCTCAGCAGTCTCCTGTGTTTCAGGCTTACACATTCCAGCAGGAATCATGCACAGGTGAGGGTGTGTTCTTCCGGGAGGGCCACCTCTGCAGGCACATCTGTCTAAGCTGGCCCACATGATGGCCCATCATTATTTTCCTCTCTACAACTACTAAGAAGTAGGCTACTTTTGACCACTTGCCCGAGGCCCGTCACTCAGCCATCAGCTCACAGTGAAGTTAGTGTTCGCGCAGATTCACGAAGCCTGCTTTTCTTGGATTGTGGCTGAAGCTCACACCTGTCTTTATTGTATGGCCAGAGCACCAGCTGATAAAGTGAAAGTGAATGCATGGGCCCAGGGCCTGAAAGGGAGCTAAAGTGCTGTCTGATTTTTCAGAGAATGCTTGCATTGGCATCTGGGTGAATACTTCTTAACATTCATAATGTAAAAGTACCTGTAGGGTACATTTTCTTCCTTCTTCCCTGCCATCCTTGAACCTTCCAGAAACAGAGATGACAGTGGCCATCCATGGTGGGGAGGTGATGGTTGGGTGCTGCTGACCCTTCTGCTGGTGTGGGACCACTGCAGCTGTTGCAGTAGCTGCGGCTTTGTGAGCAGGTGGTCCAGGGCCTAATCCCTTTTTCCAAATATCTGCTCTTTGAAAAGGAAACCTTCCTGTTCTCTGCCCTGTTTTGGAGACTGGCCAAGAGACTTAGGCAAGAGGTTCTTGGTTCGTGGTGCCAAGAGCATCTCATTAATTTTTCCAGCATCGCTCAACTCAAATGTGTAATAATTTTTAAAAATACATATTGATTCATTTATTAGAGAGCTAGTGTGTATATGAAGGAAAAGAGAGAGACAGAGAGAGAGAGATCTAGCTGTGCCTGCAATATGCAGGCTGAGTCAGGGTTGAAGAGGGAACTTGGAACTCAGTCCCTGTCTCCCATGTGGGTGGCAGGAGCCCAATTACTTGAGCCATTGCTGCTGCCTCCCAGGGTCTGCATTAGCGGAAACTGGAGCCCAGAGCAGAGCCAAGAATCAAACTCAGGCACCTGATGTGGGTCATGGCTGTCTTAACTGCTAGACCAAATGGCTGCCCATAACAGTTTTGTTAAAAATCAAGGAGTTACGTTTATTAGTTATGAGTCTTTTAAAGCTAACAACTTAGTAACAGTTTGAAAATGGATACAATATAAAGAAGAAAAAAATAGTTTTATCTCCTCCTTAAAGAACCACATTACTGGGATTGGTGTTCTGGTGTAGCGGGTTCGGTCACTGGTTGGGGTACCAGTGTCCCACATCGGAGTGCTTGCTGGTCCAAGTCCCAGCTGCTCTGCTTCTGATCTCATCCAGCTCTCTGCTAATGCATCTGGGAAGGCAGCAGTGAAAGGTGGCCCAAGTGCTGGGGCCCCTGCCATCCATATGGGAGACCTGGATGGATTTCCTGGCTCCTGACTTATGCCTGATCCAGACCTGGCTGTTGCAGGCATTTGAGGAGTGAGCCAGAGGATGGAAGATCCCTCTTTGTCTCTTTCTCTTTCTGTCGCTCTGCCTTTCAAATAAATAAGTAAATAAATAAGCCTTGAAAAAGAACCACAATACTTAGTAATGGGATATTTGCATCTCCCAGGCATGACACAAAATCTCAATTCAGAAGAATGTGCCTACCTAATTTTGCATAGCAGTTGTGTTTCATGACAGCGACCCCTGGAAAGACAGCTTTGCAAGGATAGGATGTCTTCAAAAGGAGCATAGATCTTTCTAGTGTTGAAAGTGCGAATCACCTTGAGCTAGTCATTTGCATGATATTCAGCAGATGTCTGGTATCTCCAGGCTTGCAGGAAAATTTAAAATATCCTGGGGCAGCCAGCATTCTCTTTGGAATTTCTCAGAGCCAGGGTCTGGGAACCATCAATTTAGGCAGAAGAATCTTTCTGGGGAGATTTCGTAATTCTGCCTTAGTTTGCAGCCACCCACATAGAGGTCTTCAGAGCGTGTGTGGAAGATAAATCAATGGAAAGAGAAAGATGATAATGTCACCCCACCTGGGCAGGAGGCAGAGCTGTGACATCTCAACCTAATGGGCACAAAATGAGAAGCCCTAGGGACAGGCCTTGTGGCACAGCAGGTCAAGCTGCCACCTGCAACACCTTCATCCCAGATCGGAGCACTGCCCACACGGGAGACTCTGATGCAGTTCCAGGTTCCTGGCTTTGGTCTGGCCCAGCCCTGGCTGTTGTGTCCATTCAAGGGAGTGAACCAGTGGATGGAAGATCTCTCTCTCCTCTCTCTCTCTTTCTGTCACATAAATAAAAATGAATCTTTAAAAAAAGAAGATGAAAAGCCCTTCTTTCATGTATGATATGTCTCAACTGCAGAGGCTGGAGGTAATCCTTTGGACACTGTTGCATTCCATGCTCTGACCAGGGAAGGGAAGAATCAATGTTTTACTCCATTGCTGCTGTAATAGGAGTTTCTCCTGTAACCTTTTTTGGTTTGGTTCATGCATCCTTCTCCCCACCAGTTGCCTGTTTATCCCTGATGACTGCCTTGTTTGTGAACATCTCCGCATTGTCCACTTGCCACTCTAGAAGGATGCTGTAAGTCTTCCAGAAGCCAGGGTTGCAAAACGGTTTGTGTCTTTTTGTAACAAGAGGGCAGTGGCTGTGCAGATGAGTTCCATGCTAGTAGAAATTAGCTCTAGTTGACCTGATGCTTTTAATTTTTTTTTAATTGCTGCTAGGAATCGGGTACGTTGGACATTTGGGTGGCTTTGGAATGGTGACTAGGAGCTGCCTGGTTTATGCACTGTGAAGCTGCAGAAGAGAGCATCTTGGCAGGTGGCTTTCCCACCAGAGGCACCTCTGCCGCCTAACCTGGCTCATTCCAGATGAACCAAAGTCAGGGAGCTTGAGACTCCAGGTACCTGTGGAAGAGTGGACAGGGTGTCTGAAAGTGGGCAGAGCTCAGTACGCACAAGCTGTCTGACCCTGGCACAGGCTTGTGCTGTGACAGGTGGGACATACAGCCTTCCTGGCCCACTCTCTTACTGTGCCAACCAGAATGCCCTCCTGGCCTATACACTTCCAAACACCCGTCAGTGCTTGTTAGACCTTGTTAACAGATGAGTACACCGAGACTTAGAGACATAAAGGTATCATCATCTTCCAAGTACAGTCAGGATGCACACCCCTCCCCCCCAAACCTGGAGCTCAGGTTATGCGGAGAGCACAGAGTTGAAGCAATTAGGTCAGTCCTTTCAGCTCTAAAGCAAGAATTTAGTGATCAAAGGGAGAGAAGTGAGGAAATCTTGCAAAGAATTTGCAGTGGCAAAAACCCACGTAACTTACTAGGCGTCTGGAGTCCTAGATTTAGAAAAAAGTTCCACGAGAGCAGGGTTTTCATGTTGTTCTCTGCCGTGTTTCCCACTCCTGGGACACTGCCTGGCATGCAGGAGACGCACAGGGGTTGTTTGTGTTGAGTGCATGGGCCCTGTGTGAGTGGGTGGGATCTGTCGCCTTGGGCAGCCAGTGATCTGGGAGTGTGTGGGTTACCGTATTCTTGCTGAGTTTGCTTAGATGGCGTTGACTTCATAAATTACTCACAATCCAGTAATAATCTACAGAAGTGGTGTCTGCAGTGAGTTCTTCCCACTGTCTCTCTGGCTAGCAAGTGATCCTGAGAAGAGTTTGTGGGAAATGCCTATTAGGAAAAACTGTGCGTGGGTCTCAGAATTATTTTTGCAGTAAATAAATTTGTCTTTCAGTTCTATTGTTTTCATGAACAAACATTTGGAAATGCCCTCCTTTGGGATAGTAAAGTTTCGTCATCACCAGCTAGACGACTACCTAGGGCATTTGGTGTGGTGTAGCTCTGATCCTGACCATGTGCCGAATCTGATCAGAGCTAGTTAGGACTCCCGTATCCCGTATCAGAATGCCTGCCACTCATGATTCCAGGTTCCTACTAATGTGCACCTTGGGGGGCAGCGGGTGATGGCTCCAGGACTCGGGTCTTGTCAGCCACCCAATGGGGAGGCCTGGATTGAGTTCACGTTTCTTGGCTTCAGCCTGGCCCAGCCCTGGCTGTCGCAGGCATTGGAGGAGTGAACTAATGGTTGGGAGGTCTCTCTCTGTCTCTCTTATCTCTCTGGGTCTCAAATAAATAAAAATCTTAAAGAAAGTGAAAAGAAAGCTTTGGCCATTGATCCCTGGGGCAGTGTAGGGTCCGGGTTGGGAGGCACTGTCATTTAAGGTGCTATCTTTCAACACAGGGGATCCGTGCCCTTGCCACTGAGTAGAATAATAGCCTGTAGGCTCCTGTGACGCTGTCTGGTCGGGGGAGCTGCCTGTGGCTGTGCAGTGTTCCCCAGGCCATGATTATGTCTGACAGCTCTATTCCAGGAAGGTCAGTGATGTGTGCAGTTTCGTTTTCCTTCATAGCTTGGTTGCTGTTGCTTATTTGTTACTTAGGTTTATGTCTATGGGGACCAAGGAGAAAAGTGCCTCCAAGGGAGATGTGGAAACCAGGATCCTCCCCACCTGATTCTGAGCTGGCTTGGAAGTGGAGCCGGCTTCCCTGGTCGCTCTTCCTTGTGCTCAGATCCAACAATGCTGTAGTGTTTGTTCAGGGAAGCCCTGAGTGCAGGAACACAAGCACGTTTTAATTTCTTATTTATGTCTTGCATTTATTTAAAAGGCAGAGATACTGGTTTACTCTGCAAATGCCCTGGCTGGTCCAGGCTAGAACAAGGAGCTGGGGATTCCATCTTAGCCTCTCGTGCGAGTGGTAGGGACCCAAGTACTTGAGCCATCACCTGCCACCTCCCAGGGTGCACATGAGCAGGAAGCGGGAATTGGGAGCCAGAGCTGGGACTGAACCAGGCATTTGGAGGCAAGATCCGGGCATCCCAAGTGGTGTCTGTATCACTGTGAGAAATGCCCACCCTGCAAACGTATTTCAGCGAATACTTTCACCATCCTGTCCTGGAAGGAACCAGGAGAGAGGATAAAGGACTGTTCCTTTAAACCAGTATGTCCCAGAGATCACTGGAGCAAAAGGCTGTACTTCAGATACATTTGGAAAATACTGTATGATGTGTTTCTCTCTGAGGGGCAGGGGACTTTGAGAAGCACTGCCCAGAGGCACTTTGGGCAAACCTTGATTCCAGCTTGGACTTGTAGCTCACTGGTAATCACAATCTCTCCCTCGGGTCTAGGATTTCACCAAGACACAGGTGCCCAAGTCCACCTCGGGGTCTCTGAGCCTGTGTGGTAAGGGGGTGCCGGTCGCTGCCTCTTTGATAGATTCTGCAGGTGTTATTTGTTCTAGATGTGGAGAGCCACAGTATCTGGAAGAGTTTCCTATATTCCCTTTTCTGCAAGGCTGCAGTAGCTGTTCCCTGGTTTACAACACAAGCACGCTTCCGAACCGGGACTGGTTTGGTGTCAAAGGAAAGCCGAGGTGCAGTAGGACTCCAGGGTGCTTGGCCACTGGGGCCTCTCTTGCTGCTGTGAGCCCAGCTCAGGCCCATCCTGTGGTGGGTCTGCCTTGCAGGCTGCTGGCAGGGGATTAGAAGGTGGCGTTGGGGGGTGTCACGGGTAAGGGGCTTTCCTAGCTCCTCAGTGCGGGGACTGCTGATGCTGGGGTCTCTGCTTTGTCCATTCGGCCGGTACCTGGGGACGGGAAGCTCTCACTGGGAGATGTTCTTGGTTGCAGGTTCTTCCTCTCTCCTACCTCAGGGTCACTGCCCTCCAACAGTCTTGTTCCCTGGCGTGGTGCCAACCAGACTCAGTAAGATTGGTGGGTTTTTGTAATTTCCACTTGGGGAATACTACAGGCATGGTCAACTGGTGTGGGACAGCCCCTGGCTTCCCCAGTAGAAAGGACCCACCCAGGTGGGAATGCAGGATGCTGAGAAAAACACCTGTGTCGCAGAGGTGGTGAAAACTGCCAACTCCCTGAGTGTTTAACCAGGAGTGCCCAGGCAGCCAGGCAAGGTGGTGTTGCATGAGGGCCACCGGGTCTTTCCTTTTGCAGTCACACGTGCTTGCTGGCTGCATGGTTTCAGCGTGTGTGGGAAACTTGATCCCTAGAGTCGCGTGTTCAGTGGTGGCTGGGGGTGTGGGCGCCCATCCTGGCGTCCCTCAGTAGGAGGAGTGACCCCTGCCATCCTGCTCGCTCTACCTCGCCCTGTGACAATGAATGCTGTGTGACAGTGCAGCAAGGAGACCCTTAGTCCATGCCGAACAGGTGCCCTTGCCATGCCCTTGACTGCCCCGAACTCCAGAATCACCAGGCAGGTTGCTTCTTTCTGTGTGAATCATCCAGTCTCGGGTATTTTGTTACTGCTACAGAGAATGGAGTAAGACGCGGGCCTTGCCACAGAAATTCTGCCAGTACTTCCTAGAGAGTGTCAGCTCAAAGCAAAGACAGCCCCTTCCGGTTCGCTTGTGGTTTCTGGTCGCATTCTTTGTGAGGGGGAGGAGAGGGAGCCGATTTCTGTAGAGGGTTCTAAGTGCTAATCTATTTTGCATATACTTGTAGAATTCCCTCATTTATTCTCTTCCACAGCCTTAGGTCGTACTTCTTATTAGGTCTTTAAATAATGATGAGACACTGAGACTCAAGGACTTACATTACTTGTGCAAAGATACTGCTGGAGAGCCAGGATTCAAAATGAAATCAGTCCCCAAATCCACCTCTGGTCCCGTCCTGTTGTCTCAGTGGTGCCCATGTCAGGCTTGCCGTCACGCTGGCTCCAGAATACCCTGCCTACAGTGGAGCTGCACAGCAAGCTGTCACCCCTGGGGGAACAAGAACGTGGACAGAGGCTGTGTGATGGGTGCCCTGGTGCTCGTGACACACCCCCAGCAGCCCTGAATTGGTGGCTGCTTCCTGGGCTACGTGTGGAGGGACAGAGCATAGCAGCAAACCAGAGGACACATCCATTGTCACCACTGAGCCTGCTTAGATTATTCATTTTTTAAGATTTTTCCCCTCCTGCTTTTTGAGTAGGCAATTAATGATCTTCATTAGCAGTGTGTCTTATATCTAGAATTTAGTGCTGTTAGCTACACTTTTATAATGGCATAAATAATTCCCTAGAGGAAATAGAATATCACCATGTGATATAAAGCCAACATTAGCAAAATAAATATTAATCCAAAGGTAAGCATTAGCCTAAGCTTTCTCTTAATTCAAATTCCAATCTGAGCCTTACTCTGGTTAAAAAAAATACTGTTTTTCAGTTTGACATTTTCACATGAAGATCACCACAGACTCGCAGAAGTGCTGTCTTGAGTGATATTTATTAGCTCATCTATTATTAAGATTTATTTATTTATTTGAAAGAGTTACACAGAGAAAGAAGGAGAAGCAGAGGCAAAGAAAGAGGTCTTCCATCCTCTGGTTCATTCCCCAACTGGCCGCAACAGCTGGAGCTCTGCCGATCCGAAGCCAGGAGCCGGGAGCCTCTTCTAGGTCTCCCGCGCGGGTGCAGGGGCCCAAGACTTGGGCCATCTTCTGCTGCTTTCCCAGGCCATAGCAGAGAGCTAGGTTGGAGGTGGAGCAGCCAGGACTTGAACTGGCAGCCATATGGGATGCCAGCACTGCAGGTGGCGGCTTTACCCGCAGGCCCCAGCTCATTTATTATTAATACAGAACACTGAAGCACGTTACCTGGGAGGCTGGAGACTCTAAGCCTCCGGGTCCAAGCATCACAAAACTTCTCAACACGAGTGCTGGGAAGGGATCGCTTAGTTCTATAGTTAGGTTCTGCAGATGAAGACAACTGCAGAGAGGGGTCGTGAGGCTGGTGATGACAGACCTGGCTTCTTTACTTCCTGTTCTGTCACTGTAGGTAGGGCTGCTGTGAGTTGCAGTCTTTTTAAGAACGATGCTCACCAAGTCTATTCGTGTTGCACGCTCCTAGGCGTGGCCGGGTCCGTGCGGCTTCTGTGTCGCTTAATCACAGCCCAGCAAGGTCAACCTCGAAGCTGCAGGCTGCGCCAAGGGGCAGCTGTCCATGTCCAGCCTCGTTAGTCTGCATCCTCTCACACCCTGAGGAAGAGCAGGTTGCCAAGAGCTTTTGGAAGCCTTTGGAATACCATTCCTGTTGCTCAGTTACCGCCAAGCAACCCTCAGTTTGTTGTTGGCAGCTCCCAGCCAAATGTGGAGGCTTTGTGGATTGTACGAGGTAGCAGGCAAGTGCAAGGGTTCAGGGGGCTGAAATGTAGGCCTGCAAATGAGCACAGCCCCAAACAAGGCCTACTATCAGAGTCGTTGGATTTATAGCAGTTGATAATTTTAATTAAAACTGAATGTAGCCCGGCGCCGCAGCTCACTAGGCTAATCCTCCGCCTTGCGGTGCCGGCACACCGGGTTCTAGTCCTGGTTGGGGCACCGGATTCTGTCCCGGTTGTCCCTCTTCCAGGCCAGCTCTCTGCTGTGGCCAGGGAAAGCAGTGGAGGATGGCCCAGGTGCTTGGGCCCTGCACCCCATGGGAGACCAGGAGAAGCATCTGGCTCCTGGCTTCTGCCATCGGATCAGCGCGGTGCGCCGGCCGCAGCGTGCAATTGGAGGGTGAACCAACGGCAAAAGGAAGACCTTTCTCTCTGTCTCTCTCTCTCACTGTCCACTCTGCCTGTCAAAAAAAAAAAAAAAAAAAAAAAACCTGAATGTAGGGGGCAGCGCTGTGGCTCACTTGGTTAATCCTCCGCCTGTGGCGCCGGCATCCCATATGAGCACTGGGTTCTAGTCTCGGTTGCTCCTCTTCCAGTCCAGCTCTCTGCTGTGGCCTGGGAAGGCGGTGGAGGATGGCCCAAGTGCTTGGGCCCTGCACCTGCATGGGAGACCAGGAGGAAGCACCTGGCTCCTGGCTTTGGATTGGTGCAGCGCCAGCCGTAGTGGCCATTTGGGGAGTGAACCAACAGAAGGAAGACCTTTCTCTCTGTCTCTCTGTCTATAACTCTACCTGTCAAATAAATTAGAAACAAAACTGAATGTAGCTCTCTGCTTTCTGTTGCTCTGCATGACACTACTGCTTATTATCAGGAAGGGCTGAGAAGTGTTGTAGACTGACAGGTTTAGAGAAAGGATCACTTAGAATGCAATCAGTGACCTCCCTTGATTTTAATGCTGGAGCTGGTCTGATACCACATGTCGGCCCTGGTTTTGCATTGGATCAGAACGGCTCTGATTTGTTTGTTTGTTTCAAAGCATGTGTCTCCTCAGTGAGAGCCCTCTGGGTATAACCTGGCTGCCGACCGTGTCCCCCACCCATGACTTCCAGCAGGGACGTCATTGAGGCACCTCACAGTGGGACCTGCTCCGGTGCCTGCCCCTCTCCAGAGTGAGCACACTGGGACTCGTTTTTACTACAAGTGGCAGACAGCTGAGCTATGGTGCCTCAAGAGAAAAAGTGAACACACTGGTTTATAGACAGATATGGGGGTAACTGGCTGAATCCAGGCACTCACTTGTCTTGGCTCTGCTCTTATTGGTTTTGTTTCTAGGCACCTGTAGTGGAAAGTGGTTCTGGCATCTCTAGGCTTAAGTCCAGCTGCAGAGTGGGCATGCCTCTCTCTGTCTTCCCAGCATGGCCCAAGATGGACTGTTATTGTCTGTGACCAGGTCACATGTCCACCTCTAAACCAGGCACGTGTCCAGGGGGCTTGATTGGATCCCCTCCATCGTGGGAACACCTCAGTCCTATTCTTGCAGTGTGCTCTCATTTTCGTGGTCAGTAGATGGGGCCACATGTGTAGTCACTTGCAGCGTTGAGTGCCCACCAGAAATACCCAGGTCACAGGACATGGTTGCTTTCAAGTCTGCATTTTCTCATGTCCCAGGATTTCCAGGGCTGGCTTGGTTATGAGAGAGCTCAAATAGAGCTTAGGCTGGTGAATTATTATCAGTAGAGAAAATTGTCTGTATGCATTTGCATGGGAATTCTTTTCCTGTTAACTAAGATGAATAAGGTTCTAACTTGGAAAATCAGAATGGGCTTCTGAATCCCTGTGATGATTTCACCATTCATAAATATCTACAAAAGCAGTTTCTATCTGCATGAGAAGCACCCACCCTAATCACGCCAGTATAATAATTCACTTTTGTTCTCTACATATGCACCTTGGGGTCCTAGAAAGTGAAATTATAAATGTGTCTTAGCATGTTGTTGATTTTCAATATCTGATGTATTTTCCTTGTTTATTTTAGAGCAGCATCAGACTTCATAAAAAGTCTGTCACTTTATAGAGACAAGTTTCTAAAACAAACAAGTTGGGGCTGGTACTGTGGTGCAGCAGGCTAAGCCACTGCCTGTGATGCTGGCATCCCATATGAACACCAGTTCGAGTCCCAGCTGTTCCTCTTCCAATCCAGCTCTCTGCTATGGCCTGGGAAAGCAGAAGAGGATGGCTTGGGTGCTTGGGCCCCTGCACCCACATGGGAGACCTGAAGAAGCTCCTGGCTCCTGGCTTCAGATCGGCACAGCTCCGGCTTTTATGGCCAACTGGGCAGTGAACCAGCGAATGGAGGATCGATCTCTCTCTCTCTCTCTCTCTCTGCCTTTCCTTCTCTCTCTGTAACTCTGACTTTCAAATAAATAAAATAAATCTTTAAATAAATAAAATAATTACAGTGACATTACTTGGGTAGAGAAAAGGACACTAAATATGTACCGAAAATAAAAGCCAATTCCAGGAAAGCAACTGCAGGTCCATGAGAAGATAGTTCAGGCAGTTTGGAGAGGTGGGCGCTTGGCCTAGCAGTGAAGATGCTGATGAACATGCCTGTGTCCCAGATCAAAGTACCAGGGATTGATTCCTCCCTCCAGCTCCTGACCCAGCTTCCCACTAGGAGGACTAGGAGGACCTGGGAGCTGCCATGATGACTCCGTGACTGAGTTCCTGCCAGCCACATGGGAGACCTGGATTGTGTTCCTGGCTCCCAGCTCTGACCTGGCCCAGGCCTGGCCACTGAGGGCATTTGGGGAGTGAACTAGTAGATGAGGTCTGTCCCTCTCTGTCTCTGTTTCTCAAATAAGCAAAATTACAAAGCGTGTGGGAAGTGGATTAAAAATCAATTTTAGGTACCAAAAATTGAAAACCATGCATAATTTTTCATAATATGCATTTTTGAAGACTCTTTTGAAGGCCCCTCATATACATGGATCTCAAAAAAATTTTGCAGCAAAATTATCTTTTAATTCTACTTTCTGTGAATATTTGACATTCCCTCATATCAACTATGTGTCAATAGTTTTTGTTTCAGAAAAAGAGAGTATGACAAATGTTGCAGTTATTTTGAGGCTAAAATAATAATATATATCATTTATGTTCTTCCATTAACATTTTTTGATTTCATTATGGAGCATTTTAGAAGCTGAGGACATTGATTTGAACTAATAGGTGTAACCCATGCCCTTGGGGATCTTACAGTACAGCCGTAGACGTAGGTATCTATATGTCTGTCTTGTTACCTCTGTCAGAATCTGTTATCTGTGTGTGTGTTGAATTACATATTATTGTAAGTGCTTCCAAGCAAAAGTCATACAATTCAGGAAAGAGAATAAAAGAGGAACTTGGAAGGAAAGGGTTTTGGAAGTGTTGGCCAGGACCTGCAGACTGAAAAGGAATTCACCAAAGAGAAGGAGAAAAGCTAGCTAGCTTGCTTGCTTGCTTGCTTTTTTAAATATTTATTTGAGAGGCAGAATTACAGAGAGAGGGAGAGAGACAGAGAGATCTTCCATCTGTTGGTTCACTCCCCAAATGGCTAAAATGGCGGGAGCTGGGCTGATCTGAAGCCTCTTCCAGGTCTCCCGTGTAGGTGCAGCAGCCCAAGGACTTGGGCCATCTTCAGCTGCTTTCACAGGCACATGAGCAGGCAGCTGGATCAGAAGTGGAACAGCTGGGATTTGAACAGGTACTCATATGGGAGGCTGGCATTGCAGGTGGCGGCTTTACCTGCTACTCCACAGTGCCAGCCCCTGGAGAAGCACACGTGCAGACCCTAAGTGCCAAGAAACTGACAGAATGTCTTTGTGACTTTCCGGAATAGACAGGGTTGTGAGATGAGTTTGGAGCTGGGGCCAGGACATGCTGGCCTTGGAACTGCACCAAGGGGCATTGAGTTTCTCCCAAATGCAGGGTTTTGGGTTAGGATAGCTCCATGGTTTAAGGTGCTCACTGTAACTGCAGTGTGGATGAAGGATTAGAGATCAGAAGCGTGGGAGGAGGGCAAGGTGAGCAGCTATTCTGATAGTCCCACAAGGATGGTGGTGGATAGGACTGGGTGATGACAGAGATGGAGCAGGTGGGCAGAGTCCGGAGTTAGAATAAAGAGGGGGCGAGAGAGAGTACGTATCAAGGATGATGCCTTGTGTTCTGGTGGGAATGGGTACCATGTACTGTGATGATTAGGAAGGGACCGGATTGGCAGGGTATCAGGAGTTCAGGAGTTGGGTTTGTTGTAACTGTTAAACATCTGACAATGGGGGTTAAGCAAGTGGAGGTTGGATCAATGTGTCTGACACCCAAAATGGAGTTTCCCCAACTTAGGGTAATGAATCATAAGTGCTTCCATCCTCTCTCTCCGAAGCCCAGCCCTCCCCTGTACGCCAGGCCAGCTTACAGCCCACAGAGAGCAGCCCGTGGGACAGCCTGCAGCAGACGGCACCTGTCATGCTCTGGGACTTTGTGTGTACCCTTCCTGCACACAGGTACACAGCATGGATGACCCTGCCCCTCGGAGGAACCATGTCCATTCCCAGTCTCCTGGCATTGACAGTGAAGCACCCAGGACTTCCAGTGGGAGGCGGGGAGGGGAACTAACCTTGAACTGAAGCCAGTGTATTTCCGGGGGACTTGAGCTGTGCTTTCCCACACAGCAGCTGTGCAGGTCCTGCCCACTCCATCTCCCTATGGGCTGACATCCCTGTGTGTCCTGCCTAAGGCCGCCCTGATGGTCACACTGCCGGGTCCCAATGGACTTTATGAGGCCTTGTCTTACCTGATCCCAAGATGGGGTCAACACTGCAGTCACTCCCTCCTGCCTCCCACAATACTGCTCCCTGGCATCCATGATGCCACATGCGCTGGGGACCCCTGTGTACCGCAGGCTGCTGTCTTAGTCTCCTCTAACAGAAAGCTCTCAGGGATTCCCAAAGCCTCCTGCCTCTCCTTGTCTCATCTCCCAGGCAACTCTCTCTACTTTCACGGTTGGCTCACACCCTCTTCATTACCCTAAGTTGGGGAAATTCCATTTTGGGTGTCAGACACATTGATCCAACTTCCACTTACTTAACCCCCATTGTTAGATGTTTAACAGTTACAACAAACCCAACTCCTGAACTCTGATACATGCAAGTGGCATGAGACTAGCTAAAGGGCTAGAAGGTTGTGGTGACGTCTGCAGCCCACATGCTGTGTGGTGCCTCTGGCCCTTGTGGCTGACCTGGAAGTCTGCAGGTGGTCTGACTGAAGGCAGACTCCACTGTGGCCTTCTGTTTCCACTGCTCAGTTCAGCACAGCCACACCTGCAGCATCCACTTATTTTGCCTGCCAGCTGACTCTTTTCCTCTGGAATGAGCCAGAGGCTGAACTCCAGTCTCTTGTGAGCTAGTGGCTGTGGCTTCGTTCCGTCATTGGCCATGTGCTCCAGCCACCTCTCTGGTTTCACAGTTAGAGACATCGAGTCTCAACGCCAAGGTCTGCTCCAGCTTCTTGCTGGGGTCAGACAGCTGCTCGGTGGCAGGTCCTCAACGCCAGCCCATGCCTTGTTCATTCTCATCCAGCAGGAATGGGACTTCCTCAGTGTTGTGTTTTCCTGGCGTGGCCTGGTAACCTCTTACCTCTAAATGCAGCAGGTGTTGGGAGTTGCAAGTTGAGGTCTTGATGCCAGTTCCTCCCTCCACCCTCCCACCCCTGCCAATGCCAACAGCAGCACTAGTATCCTGTGGGAAATGAAATTGTGAAGTTCTCCAAGGTCAGCTGCTTTTCCTTACAACTCCTAGTCCATTTGCAGGAGCAAGAAGAAGCAAAGTTGTCAGACGTTCACTAGTGATGGCTCAGAGACCTGGGAGAGAGAAGGAGGTGTGGGCTCTATGAGTAAAAGCTATTACCCCTCTCTTCCTGATGGTGAGCGTAGAAGCCAAGGAGGGTGGGGTTGGTTAACACAATGCTGAGCTGATGTGGGCTGGCCAAGAGGACTTCACAGTCAGCAAGAAGCAGAGATGGCTGAGTGCCATCACTCTGGAAGCCTGCTGAGTGATTGCATTGCTGGCCTGCCCAGCGCTGATGGACAGCAGGGAGGACTTGGTAATGGGAAGGGTGGCGGCAAGACCAGGTGAAGGGAAGAGACAGCCCCTCCAGCTGGTAGTCTGTTAGGGATATGCGAAGAGGGTTGTACCCATGAGCAGTGCAGGTGTTGTTCCTGGCCCACAAATGTCATACTAGCCCAGGCTATTACGAGGGGCAGGAAGGGATGTCAAGAAACCCTAATGGAGCAGGTGTGGTGGCACAGTGGGATAACTTATTGTCTGCAAAACAGGCATCCCATATCATAGCTGTGGTTCAAGTCCTGGCTGCTCCACTTCTGATCCAGCTCCCTGCTGATGCACCTGGGAAACAGTGGATAACGGCCCCAGTACTTGCAGAGCCCAGAGGGCTGCTGGGGGTGAGATCCGTGCTGTCAGACGTTGCTGGGGCCTCCATCTGTATCAGCTGCAGGGACCAACCAAGAGGCATCCATGATCACTTCACCTGCAGCAGGTGGTCCAAGAGCAGAGCCCCAGCCGAGAAAGCGACTTCCAGATGCCAAGGGACAGCTCCCTGCTCTTCCTCAGAGGAACCAGCACCAGGCAGCAGGCAACATGCCTTCCTCTCTCTGCCCTCCCAGCTCCTTCCCTGCCTGCTTTGTGCCACCAGCCTGAGCCTTTCATTGAAATGGTACCTTTTTACAAAGTCCTTTTGTTATTAATATCTCTAAATAGCCAGGAAAGTAGAAAACAGTGACCTTTCCTGCACCCATCACCCCATTTCAACAGCCATCAATGTTTTGCCAATCCCACTTCATCACTCCTTCCTCAGCTTTTATTTTATTTTTCAAGAACAATTTTTGTGGGACTGTATTAAAGTAAATCCCAGCCATTATGCTGTTTCACATATAGTTTTGTGTGTTTCCAACACATGTTGCTTGCAAAAGTATTATACCAATATTGTTCCTAACAAAACTATTGCTTTCTTTTTTAAAAAATATTTTTATGAAATCCAGAATTACAGAAAGAGGAGAGACAGAGAAAGAGAAAGAAAGAAAGAAATAGACCTTCCATCTGCTGTTTCATTCCCAAATGTCCACAAAGGCCTGGACCAGGAGCCAGGAGCTTCATGTGGGTATCATGGGTGTAGGAGCCCAAGTACTGGGGCCATCTTCTGCTGCTTTCTCAGGCACATTAGCAGGGAGCTGGATCATAAGTGGAACCGCTGGGACTCAAACCAGCATCCATATAGGGTACCAGCATTGCAGGCAGTGGCTTAACCAGCTGTGCCACAGAGCCGGCCCCAAATTGTTACTTTATTAATGCCATATAATACCCACTCCATATTCACATTTCCTTCATTGTTTAAAACGTTTTCCTTATTTTAATTTAAGGGGCAGGGGTGGGTTCTCCCACTCACTGGTTTACTCCCCAGATGTCTGCAACAGGCCAAGCTAGGAACCAAGAACTCAATCCAGGTTGCCCATGTGGGCAGCAGGGGCTCAACTGCTGGAGCCATCCCCTGCTTCCTCCCAGGGTGCACATTAGCAGGGAACGGAATTGGGAGCAGAGCTGGGACTTGAACGTGGGTTGCAGGCATCCTGGCTGGCTTCCTGATCACTGTGCCAGATGTCTGTGCCCCTAGAGTGTATCTTGTCACAGCCTTTTTATAGCTGCTTTTCAAGTTGGTCTGCAGTTGTTCTTCAGTGTCCAGAGAGGAGTGGTTCCAGGACCTCCCATGGATACCACGGTCTGCGATGTTCAAGTCACTTATATAGGATGGCCTAGGTTTGTGTAGGTACATCCCCCTGTACACTTTAAGTCACGTCAAGCTTACTTGTATCTAATGCAGTGTAAGTGCTATGGACATAGTTGTTATTGTATTGTTTAGGGAATAACAGCAAAGGGAAAAGCCTGTATGCATTCAGATGACATAAGACTTCCTGAGCTTCACAGCGTCCATGGTCAGCTGAACAGCAGGTGCAGAGCCCTGGCGTATGGAGGGCTGCCTGTATAAAGCAAGTGTGCATTTCACACTTGGCTACTGTGCATTGTCTCCTGTATTTTGTGGTTGAGCCTTATTTCTCTTTTCCATCCTGACGTGGGCTTGATGGAGAAGTAGATCCGTTTGTTCTACCGAAAAATGTTACCTTTTATATTGTGGCTGCCTAATCGTGTCCTGTAACCTATTTCTGTATCCCTGGCATTGCCTGCAAGCTGGGGGGTAGAGTTGGAAACTCAATTGCATTCAGGTTCAATGCTTTTTTTTTTTTTAAGGATTTATTTATTTATTTGAAAGTCAGAGTTACAGAGAAAGAGAGGGAGAGAGAATATCTTCCATCTGCTGGTTTAGATGGCTGCAACAGCCAGAGCTGGGCCAGGTCAGGGCCAGGAGCCTGGAGCTTCATCCAGGTCTTCCACGTGGGTGGCAGGGGCCCAAGCAGTTGGGCCATCTTCTGCTGCTTTTCCTGGGCACATTAGCAGGGAGCTGGATTGGAAGTGGAGCTGTTGGGACTTGAACCAAAGCTCTGATATGGAATGCCAGTGTTTCAAGTGGCCCCCTAACCTGCTGCATAACATGGGCCCCATCCTGAACTATTTTAGTAACCAAAAATCACTGAAGTGTTTTGAGATGGGTGAGAACTAAGGTTGCTGACTTCCCAGGGGACACACAGAGTGCAGCTCACGAGAACAGTTACTGGGAAAGTAAAACCACCGTGTCTGCCTCCGTAAGCAGCACCTCCTCAGCCGTCTCTGGTTGGAGAGAATGGTGGTAATGGGATTTTCCAATTGCATTCCCGGTGGGGATCCACCTCCAGGAGATGTGTGAGTTGGCAGGCAGGGCCGTTTTGAAAACCAGTTCATGGCTCTAAAACAGCCAAACTGTGGATAGCAGAGATTTTTGAGAGCAGACTTTGGATACAGAATGCCCCTTTACCTTGGTTTTTTTTTTTTTTTTTTAAGATTTATTTATTTGAAAGGTGGAGTTGCAGAGAGGCAGATGGAGAAAGAGAGCAAGAGAGAGAGAGAGAGAGAGAGAGAGAGGTTTTCCATCCACTGGTTCACTCTCCAGATGGATGCAATGGCCAGAGCTGTGCCGATCCAGGATCCGGGAGCTTCCTCTGGGTCTCCCACGTGGGTGCAGGGGCCCAAGGACTTGGGCCATCTTCTACTGCTTTCCCAGGCCATAGCAGAGAGCTGGATTGGAAGTGGAGCAGCCGGGACTCGAGCTGGCGCCCACATGGATGCCGGCACTGCAGGTGGCATCTTTACCCAGTATGCCACAGTGCTGGCCCCTTGAACCTTGTGAGATGGCAGCTGGATTCTCAGGGCACAATTCCATGCTCCTTGTGCACAAGCGCCATGCAGACTGGACTCCTTAACTTCAGGCAGAGAGAGATGGACTCGCTGTAGCATTGGTGCCAGGTGGGGGCAAGGCGGTGTGTTCTGTTACAATCCTCCTGCTCTGCCGGTGTTTGTTGAGGCTGACAAGGTGGCTGTCACTGCACATGAGAGAACAGCCTGTTTTCTTGGGCCTGTCAGATGAAGTTGGACCTCACGAGGGACCACAGGTGCAGGAGGCTGGAAACGGATGCTGGTTCCCAGGGCCTGTGGGAGTTGTTGGCTGGGAACACACTGTTGCCAGCGCACTGAGGGGCATTTGCCCATGTCAAGGGCACCTTCCGTGACAGAGAAGCATCCTTGGTGGCAGGAGAGCAGCTCATATGGGAAGAATGAGGTTTAAACATCTGCCAGAATGGAGGATGGCCCAGGTGCTTGGGCCCTGTACCCCACGGGAGACCAGGAGAAGCACCTGGCTCCTGGCTTCGGATCAGCGCGATGTGCCTGCCGCAGCAGGCCAGCCGTGGTGGCCACTGGGGGGTGAACCAATGGCAAAGGAAGACCTTTCTCTCTGTCTCTCTCTCACTGTCCACTCTGCCTGTCCAAAAAAAAAAAAAAAAAAAAAATCTGCCAGACCCAGAGCACGTGCTGCTGGTTTATGGTGGTGGCGTCTGGGAAGAGCCCTCTGCCTCTCTCTCCCTCCTCCCCCAGTGCACGCTAACACCTGAGTTTCTGGCAGTGATAAAGAGGGAAGCCTGACACACCCCCAGCCCCACGACTCAGGCTGACACCAGCCACATGTGGGGTATGGCGTGTTGAAGGCCTTGGAGCGCTTGATGACCTAAGCATGAACAGAGAGACTGTGGCACCTGCCAGTTTCCATCCAGAGTAGGGGGGAGGCCACGCCCACTGATGGGTTTTTCAGAGAGACTGTGGCACCTGCCAGTTTCCATCCAGAGTAGGGGGGGAGGCCACGCCCACTGATGGACTTTTCAGAGAGCAGAGAGAGAAGAAGAGATTATGTCTGATCCCATTCCAATAGCTGTGTTTGTTCAGCACTGTGGTTACTCAGCCAGTCAGTGGATGTTTGAATGAGGAAATGGGTAGGAGCAAGTTTTCCGGGTGAGGACACCATGCGCCAGGTCTACTTCATCTTTTTCATGTCTTGAAATCAAAGTGAAACCTCAGAATGGTGCAGCCAGGGGGTGAACGACCCGCTGGTGGGAGGTACAGAAGTTGCTGTTGGTTCGTGTCATGCTTTGTCCCCATGCATGTGTCATTTAGCATGATTCCTGCCAGTGGTCACAAGTAAAATTTTGATTCTGAATCCCTTGTCTGATCTTCTTGCTTTTGAAATATGATTTTTAGGACCCTGGCAGTTTTCCAGAGAAAGTACTCAATTCTAAGAGGGTAGTTCAAAGTGTTCACAGAAAATGGAATTAGAAAGTAAGTTTATTTTCATGAGAAAAATCTGAAAGCCATGCATATAAGAGGAGTTTTAAGAAGTTCATGGAAGTATGTGTTATGAAAATAACTGCATGGAAGGGGCCGGTGCTGTGGTGTAGCAGGTAAAGCCACCGCCTGCAGTGCCAGCATCCCATATGTGCACCAGTTCAAGTCCCGGCTATTCCGCTTCTGATCCAGCTCTCTGCTATGGCCTGGGAAAGCAGTGGAAGATGGCCCAAGTGCTTGGACCCCTGCACCCATGTGGGCGACCTGGAAGAAGCTTTTAGATCCTGGCTTGGGATCAGCGCAGCTCTGGACATTGCAGCCAGTTGGGGAGTAAACCAGCAGATGGAAGACCTCTCTCTGTCTCTCTGTCTCTCTCTCTCTCTGTGCCTCTCTTTCTCTCTCTCTCTGTGTAACTCTGACTTTGAAATAAATATATAAATCTTAAAAAAGGGAAAATAACTGCATGGGCTTAAATACTTTTTTTGTCCTGAAATAAACTGATCTTTTAATTCCATTTTTCCTCAAGCTTTTCAAAGTACCCTCAGATCTCATTAGGGAGTATTTATCTTCTCTGTGACAGAATGAAAAAGAATTGCCTTTTGTGTTTATGGACTTCTATGGAAAACTTGAGTGTGAATTATCATAAAATCCTGCATAATGAAGGGTGAAGTGTATAAACATTTATTAGTCCTATGACCTTGTCTAAACAAGATAAGAGTCGGAGAACTCAAGGGGCTTCCATAGCCTTGGAAACTCATGACTGGTGCATAGGGAGATTACTGATGCCATAAACAGGAGTGTCAATTTGTAAAGTCAACAACAGGAGTCACTGTGCACTTACTCCTCATGTAGGATCTCTGTCCTTAATGTGCTGTACACTGAGGCTTAATGCTATAACGAGTACTCAAACAGTATATTTCACTTTGTGTTTCTATGGGGGTGCAAACTGTTGAAATCTTTACTTAATGTACACTAAACTGATCTTCTGTTAAAAAAAAAAAAAAAAAAAAAAGAAATTATCAATTCCCAACTTGACTCTCACTGGGATTAAACACGACAATAGGTCTGATCTGATTTCATCATCATTTAAAAAAAATCATCTATTATTTTTCACTTTATGTTTCTGTGTGGGAACAAACTGTTGAAATCCTTACTTAAGGTATACTAAGCTGATCTTCTGTATACTAAGATAATCGAAAATGAATCTTGATGTGAATGGAAGGGGAGAGGGAGTGGGAAAGGGGAGGGTGGTGGGTGGGAGGGACGGTATGGGGGGGAAAGCCATTGTAACCCATGAGACGTACTTTGGAAATTTATATTCATTAAATAAAAGATAAAAAAAAAAAACATTTATTAGTCCTTACAAAATGCCAATGCAAGCATTTGCTACCCAGTTTCCTTATTTTTTTTTTTTTTTGCATAGGAAGGATGCCTTGTGACATTATCTACCCAAAGGGTAAAGTAATAAATAATTTTATTTATATTTTAGTAAGTAGAATCAATTTGAAACACTGGAATAATTTATGGTCTGTGCTGATTAAAGCTTGTTATCCAGTGTGAGTAGTGTAGGATAGTGTGTACACAGAAAGTGATTCTTATGCTGTCCAAACAAGCCTTTGGCTGTTCACTGATATTTGTGCCTTAATCTTCATCAAGTTAGTTTCCCAGGAGAGAGAGTCTCTCTCCCTTTTTAAAAAAGATTTATTTATTTATTTAAAAGGCAGAGAGAGAGAAAGAGAGAGAGATATCTTTGATCTGCTGGCTTACTCCCCAGATGGCCACAATGGCCAGCGTTGGGCCAGGCTGAAGCCAGGAGCCAGGAGGTTCTTCTGGGTCTTCCACATGGGTGCAGGGGCCCAAGCAGTTGGGCCATCTTCTCCTACTTTCCCAGGCACATTAGCAGGGAGCTGGATCAGAAGTGGAACAGCGGTCTCAAACCCAGCGCCCCTATGGGATGCTGGTGCCAGAGGCCCCCAGGAGATATTTTCGTATCATGTTGCTTTTTGCTTTCCTCCCGTAAGCTGTTCTGAAAATTACTGTGGTTTCCCTTGTAGAATTAGTGTTAAGTCTGTGATAATGATTTTTCTCCCACTGCTTCGTATCCGTGAAGAATGACGGGAGAGAGAGAGAGGTGTGAGTTTTGAGGTGTTTCCCCCTGACATCTGGAGAGATGACTTTTGCAGGCAGGTACACACGCAGGCCTTCCAGGGAAGTGGCTCTACAGTGCTATGGGATGGGGATGGAGTGCTGAAGTTACCAAAGCATAGGAAACCATTATTATTACTTTAAATTTTATTTTCACTTTTTATTTGAAAGGCAGAGAGACAGAGACACACAGACAGAGAGGGGTGCTCCATACACTGGTCACTGCCTAAATATTTGCAACACCCTACCCAGGAGCCAGGCCAAAACCAGGAATCAGGAACTCAGTCCAGGCCTCTCACATGGGTGACAGGGACCCAAGCCATCATCTGCTGCCTCCCTGAGTGTGCATTAGTAGGAAGCAGAGGAGCTGGGACTTGAACCAGGCAGTCTAACACTGGATATGGGTCTCCCGAGCAGCACCTTTACTGCCTTGTCAAATGGCTACACTGAAAACATTATTATTTTAAGGGAAAGTATTTAAAATTTTTTGTCATTGCCATATTTTTCTGGTTGATTTACTGTTTTTTTTTTTTAAAGATTTATTTTTATTTATTTGAAAGTCAGAGTTATACACAGAGAGGCAGAGGGAGAGAGAGAGGGGTCTTCCATCCGCTGTTTCACTCCCCAATTGGCCTCAACGGCCGGAGATACATGGATCTGAAGACAGGAGCTTCTTCTGGGTCTCCCACGCAGGTGCAGGAGTCCCAGGATGTGGGCCATCTTCTACTGCGTTCCCAGGCCACAGCAGAGAGCTGGATCAGAAGTGGAGCAGTTGTGTCTCGAATTGGTGCCCATATGGGATGCCGGTGCTTCAGGCCATGGCTTTAACCAGCTGCGCCACAGCACTGGCCTCTCTGGTTGATTTACTGTTTGCAGTATGAGAAAACCCCTTGACGGAAGATAATGTCTTGTCATTTAAACTAGGAAGTTAGGATGAGCCATGTGTGTGTCCCCATTCATCTGGGAAATCAATGAAAAGTCCCCCCAAATAATGGTTGCTGAAGTTGTTGGTGAAAATGAGGTAGGCATTGTTAATCCAAATATTTTGAAATGAATGCAACCTACCTATACAGGTGCCATGGAAAACTTACAGAATCTCCTTTTAAGACACACAGGTGTGTCATAGTGAACTCTTCAGGTAGCCAAGGTCAGGTAGCAGGAAGGGTAAGGGTCTCTTCCCATTCTGCTGATGGGCTGTAGATTTGCTTTAAACATCTCTGAAAAGTCAGCAGCTAGAATAGCTGAGGCCGATTTGGGTTTCTGCAATAGAATTTTTTCAAATATTGGTCATTTTCATCCAGAATTACTTTCAACAAGACTCCTTTCTGCTTGAAATACTTGAAATAACTGCAAAGACATTTAGTACCATTTTAATGCAGATGGCATCTTAGATCTTGGTTCCTGGAGAAAGAGGTGGCTGCTGACTGTGACGCCCTGGCTCTGAGTTTTAGCTGCTCGGTGTTTTGTTTTGTTTTGTTTTAAGATTTCTTTATTTGAAAGTCAGAGTTACACAGAGAAAGAAGGAGAGGCAGAGATAGAGAGAGAGGTCTTCTGTCTGATGGTTCACTCCCCAATTGGCTGCAATGGCCGGAGCTGCGCTGATCCGAAGCCAGGAGCCAGGAGCTTCTTCTGGGTCTCCCTCGCAGGTGCAGGGGCCCAAGCTCGTGGGCCATCCTCCACTGCCTTCCCAGGCCATAGCAGAGAGCCGAATCGAAAGTGGAGCAGCCAGGACTTGAGCCAGCACCCATATGGGATGCTGGCACTGCAGGCGGCGGCTTTACCCGCTGTGCCACAGCACTGGCCCCTCAGTGGTCTTTTATTTTACACTTTGCCTATATAGACACCAGTGGGCCAGTGGTGGTCCTCACGGGCTAGACTGCTGTGACTGCCCGACAGCAGCTCTCTAGCGAGGGGCTGGCTCCTTTAGGACAGGTGAGTGTCTTCCACATAGCACCTGTGCAGCTTCCAGCGTCTGGGGCGTCTCTGTATGTCTGGAACCCTCAGGGATAATGCGTGGGCTTGGACGTGCCACTGATTTCCATGTTTGCATTGCCTCTTGCTCTCTACTTCTGTTTGCAGTTTGGTTGGGCCCTCTTGTAAACGTTGATGAGAAACGGTGGAGACTTAGCATGACTTGTGTGTGTGTTGAACGGTAGAGTGGGATTCTGTGTTTGAATGGCTACAGGCTCCTTTCAAGTGTTCAGACATTCAAATCATAGCCCGTAGCAAAAATATGTTGCTGGAAATGGGTTTCCCATAATTAAAGTGGTTAAAAATATTAAGCACTGCAGAAGAGCGAGTATTTTATTTGCCTTTTTAATGAGTCTAATTTATGTGAAGCACACAAACCTTACGTGCATAGCTCAGGGAACTTTAGGTGTGGATCTACCCCTGCATTCACCACATGGCTCAAGATGTGTTCTGTCTAGCACCAAAGGAGGCTCCCTCTTCACCCCTCCCTCGAATGTTAACCCCTCCCTTAGAGATAACCCAGAGGTAAGTCGTGGACTTCATTCAGAGGGCATGTACTTAACAGTGTCTGGCTGCTTTCTTGGTGTCTGGGAGGTGGATCTAGGTGGCTGCCTATAAGGGTAGTGCTTTTTTTGCTGCTGGGCAGTATTTTATTGCATGGATAAACTGCAATTTAAGTATTCATACTACTTTTGTTTTTCAAGTTTTTGGCTATTGTAAATAAAGCTCCTTTGAATATCCTTGGTCATGTTTTCAGGTCCATACCTCTGTTCTTGAATTACTGGTTCATGGAATAGGGCTGTGTTTATCTGTAGAACACACTGATAAACAGTGTTGCAAACTGGTTGTATCAGTTTAGACTGTCAGCAACTTATGGTAGTTACAGTTGCTCCACATCCTTGGCAATACTTGGTATTATCAACAACCATCTTTTAGCGCCAAAAAAAAAAAAATGCTAGTTCTAATTTTAAAATAGTCTTTGTAGCCTCAAGAGCTCCATTACTTAGATTTTAAATGAATCTTTAATTCATCAAGTGGTATTATTGAATGCCCATTGGGTTCAAAGTGCTGTGTTGTGCCCTGGGCTCTATCACAGAACAAAGCATAACATCTGCTTCGGTGAGTTTAATCATACGGCATGAAAGGTGTCATAGGGAACGGGCCATCACAGTGTGAGTGAGGACGTGATAAACATCTTCTGAGACGTGCTCTGCATGCCCTGGGCTAAGCTGTGCTGTGCATTATGCCAGTCCCCTGTGTCTCTTCACGCTTCCTTTCTCACTGCCATGTCGTGAACATAGGACCTTCCAGGCTGCCTCACTGTGCCAGTCCATCTGCTCACTGTAGCACTGTGTACCCCAAATCCGTCTTCTTGAAAGTTTTCTGGGGCCGGCACTGTGGTACAGTGGGTTAATCCTCTGCCTGCAGTGTCAGCATCCCATATAGGCACCAGTTCTAGTCCCTGCTGCTCCTCTTCTGATCCAGCTCTCTGCTGTGGCCTGGGAAAGCAGTGGAAGATGGCCCAAGTGCTTGGGCCCCTGCACTCGCGTGGGAGACCCAGAAGAAGCTCCTGGCTCAGCTCTGGCCATTGCGGCCATTTGGGGAGTGAACCAGTAGATGGAAGACCTCTCTCTCCATCTCTCCCTCACTGTCTGTAACTCTACCTCTCAAAAATAAATAAATAAATAAATAAATAAATAAATAAATAAATAAATAATCCTTTAAAAAGAAAGTTTTCCACCTCCACCTCTCCCCTCTACAGTATCGGCATGGATCTCCCAGCCAATTTAAGTTGTGTTAAAATGGGATGATGGATCATTTGTGCTACCTCCTCCCAGAACTATTTTCAGTAATGGATTCCAAGAGACATAGTGACTTTGTTCAAATGGGTTCACCATTGATGATTGCATTTTTGATGTTTTCAGGCTTATGGGCAATTTTGAGAAGTCTTAATAAATACCATCATGAAAAGAGCTGTTAGTTCACCTACATTTAAAGGTGTATAATAGAGGAACAGCAAAAAAGGCAGAAATTTCCAATCATGCCAGTGTAAGGATGGACTGATAGTGATGTATGTCTGGATGGGTTGGCTGAATGATCTCACATGTATTGCAGTTTTCTATGTTCTGCTACGTTAGGTCTTATATTCCAACACACTTTTTCTGGATCCTTTTATAAAATTAGAAGATGTTCAGTATTTTTGTTTTTCACAGTTAATGTAGTGCTTGGTATGGAAATACAAATGTTTCTTCAATGCCTACTTAAAAAATGAGATAATAATGTGAATTCTAGTCCAGAATCAGAATCACCATTGTTCTACCAGCTCAGAGTTCCCAGGGAACACATCAGTATACCTCCAGGACAAAACTGATGTTTGAGTGAGAATAGATGTTGATAGGATAAGTAATGTAGTTTTTCTGTGATTTGTTAAGACACACACACACCTGAATTACCTTCAAAAACTCAATAAAGGTGTACTTAAAATGGCTGCATCAAAGTGCCTGGATTCAATTGGGGGCCAGCGCTGTGGCATAGTGGGTAAGCCACCACCTGCAGTGCCGGCATTCCATATGGGCTCTGGCTCAAGTCCTGGTTGCTCCACTTCCCATCCAACTCTCTGCTATGTCCTGGGAAAGCAGTGGAAGATGGTCCAAGTCCTTGGGCCCTTGCACCCACGTGAGAGACCTGGAGGAAGCTCCTGGCTGCTGGCTTCAGATCGACACAGCTCTGGCCATTGTGGCAATATAGAGAGTGAACCAGCGGATAGGAGATCTCTCTCTCTCTCCCTCTCTCTCTCTCCCTGTCCCTCTCCCTCTCCTTCTCTCCCTGCTTCTGCCTCTCTGTAACTCTGCCTTCCAATTAAATAAATACATCCTTTTTTTTTAAGAAGTGCCTGGATTCAATACCCTGCTATAACTCCTTACTCCAGCCTACTGCTAGTGCAGGCCCTGGGAGGCAGTGGTGATGGCTCAAGTAATTGGGTTCCTGCCATCCATGTGGGAGACCTGTGTCGCTCCCCCTCTTCACGGAGGAACGACACTAGACCCTGTACTGTTCTTTTGTCTGCTCGGCCCTTCCCGGGTTTGCTGTCGATCCCTTCCACCTCCGTGGAAGGGCGGCTCCCCCTGCCACTTTCCCCACTTCCACGGGGGAGTGGCACACCTCCAGCCGGCTCTCTCGGGGGTTGCTCAGATGTTATCCGGATGTTCCTGGTGCGTGGTGTCTCTCTCCTCCTTTATAGTCCTCTTCCACCAATCTCAACTCTGCTACCCACACACCGAGTACGCTGCTCTCCTCCAATCAGGAGCAGGATCAGCTCCTGGAGGTTATTGGTCGAACTGGAGGCAGCTGTGTAGAAGTTGTTTACTCCTCTCCCAGCGCCATATTGTGGGAGAGCAGATGCATAGAATAAGTCTTAATTCCAGTAACTTAGTCTAGTCCGAGTTGCTCCCCACAACCTGGATTGTGTTAGAAGCTCCTAACTCTGGCTCTAGCCAAGCCTCAGTTATTGAGGACATTTGGGGATCTCTGTCTGCCTGTCTCTTTTTCTGGCTCTCAAATAGATACTATCATTTAAAAAAAATCAATAAATTTGTATTATTTTTCTAGTATAGCTTTTGCTCATCTCCCATTAAGTTCATTTCTGGGACTTGGTAAGTACTTATTTAGAATGTAATTTTTTTTTTTTTTTTTTGACAGGCAGAGTGGACAGTGAGAGAGAGAGAGACTGAGAGAAAGGTCTTCCTTTGCCGTTGGTTCACTCCGCAGTGGCTGCTGCGGCCAGCGCACTGTGGCGGGTGCACCACGCTGATCCGAAGCCAGGAGCCAGGTGCTTCTCCTGGTCTCCCATGGGGTGCAGGACCCAAGCACCTGGACCATCCTCCACTGCCCTCCCAGGCCACAGCAGAGAGCTGGCCTGGAAGAGGGGCAACCGGGACAGAATCCGGCGCCCTGACTGGGACTAGAACTCGGCATGCCAGCACCACAGCCAGAGGATTAGCCTAGTGAGCCACTGCGCCAGCCTAGAATGTAATTTTTTAAAAAGATTGTTTATTTGAGAGGCAGAGTTGCAGACAGAGAGAGGGAAAGACACAAAGAGAGATCTTCCCTCTGCTGGTTCACTCCCACGTGGGTGCAGGGGCCCAAGGACTGGGTCATCTTCCACTGCTTTCCCAGGCCACAGCAGAGAGCTGGATCCGAAGTGGAGCAGCTGGGACTTGAACCGGCGCCCATATGGGTTGCTGGTGCCTCAGGCAGAGGCTTAACATACTATGTCAGTAGGCCAGCACTTAGAATGTAAATATTCAGGACATTTTTTTTCTCTGAAATCAAACCATTTTTGATAGCTTTAAAGCCTTCTGTGCTATGTTTTTCACAGTATCTAGCATGCAAGAAGTAACCTGTCCAGTGGACATCAGTTTCCTGTGGCTGTTGTGACAATGACCATAACCGGAAAGACTTGAAACAACAGACACTTGCTCTGTGCTGCTTCTGGAGGCTGCAGATCCAGATTCAAGGTGCCAGCACCCTGTCTGCTCTAGGAGAGGGTCCAGTCCTCGCTTCTGGCAGTGCAGGCCACATTACAGCAGTCTCTGTCTCTGTGGTCACGTGGCTTCCTGCCCTCCTGCCTCACCTGGGACTGCTCCTAGGGTCCAGAGAGCCCATCCTGTCCTCTTCTGAGGATCACTAAATTAATCATGTCATTTGCCATGCTGGACTGGGGGCTCCCCCATCCCATCCTGCTGGGCCCCGCCCCACCTCTGCTCTGGGCCTCTGGTCCCTTCTCTGCAGCCTCTGCCTGCACCAGCCTCCCTGGCTCACGGTGGAGACACAGCTTCACTGCGGGCTCCTTTTGCATTTGCCCCCCCCCCCCCATGTCTCCCGTAGGAGGCCAGGGGGTGCAGAGCCTTCCCTTCACGCTCCCTGGTCCCTTGGTGATGGCTCTGCCCTGAGAAGGAAGGTGAGGTTTAGGCAAACTCCCGAAGCCGTAGACCGTCTGCAGCGCCGCCGATGGGAGCGTTTCTTCCGCCAATTACGGCTGCCCTCAGGCTGGAACTTTCAGTGCTTCCGCTCTGGGATGGGGTGGAGGCTGAGTGGGAATCCCTCGGGGATCTTCCAGAAGTTCAAGCTGGAATACACGTGATGAAAACACTGGGAGTGGGTTTCAAAATGCCTCTGCAGCAAAATAATCTTTTAATTTCATTTTCCACAAACTTTTTGAAATCCGCTGGTACATAGGGAGTGGCCTCTGCTGTTATTTTTCAGTCTGTTTCTCATGCTCTTACATTACTGGGCTTGTTTATGGGAATGAAGCATTTATCTAATAGTGTCAAGTCAAGCTCTGAAGTTTGCACCTCTGTTTTGTCGTTATTATTAGAAAATACCGCATAAGTACAAGACAGCCCAGAAACTGTAAGTGGGTAATTAGAAAGCAGGCACCTTTACAATCCAGAACGTGGCCAGATGTTGCTGGGCTGTGCAGCTGTCCCTGTTGGCCACGCTCCCCCCCTCTCCTGCAGACAACCACACCTCTACTTCCCAGGAGCCCAGGTGTCTGCTTTAAAAGGAATCTCACCACCCTTGAATATCTAATACCACTCAGGTTTGTTTGGTTTAGAATTACAGTCGCACATCACCCGCAGTTGGGATGCACATTGAGAAATGTGGCATTAGATGATTGCATTGCTGTGGGACCCCCTACAGTGAATCACCCAGACCTAGGTGATGTAGGTCAGTCGCCTGGCACGGCTTCTAGATACAGCCAAGAGATGTGGCAACGGAGATGCGTGAGGCAGGGGCTAATACAACACTGCACATTGCTGCATACTGCATATTACAGTCAGTTTTGTTTAACAGTTGTTATTTGAGAGGCTGAGAGAGACAGACCACAGCTCCCAGCTGCTGGTTCCTTTCCCAGATGCATGTGCCCATAGAGGCAGAGACGGGGCGTGGATGGAGCAGGGAACAACCCAGGCCTCCCACGAGGGTGGCAGGATCCCAAGAACTTGAGGCTTCACCTCTGCCTCCCAAAGCCTATGTTAGCAGGAAGCTGGAGTCAGGAGATGGAGCCGGGACACGGCACAGGGACTACGGAACTGCTAGGCTAAAAGTCTGCTCTCTCACTTTTTTAAATGAGTAGATGGACAATTAAAAGTACAGTAAATATATAAAGCACTAATATGGTTGTCCATTATTACCAAATACTATGTACTGTATGTAATTGTACGGTTACGCTTTTGTGTAAGTGGCAATGCAGTAAGTGTGTTTACATCACAAACAGGTGAGTAACGCATCACACTACAGCATTATGACAGCGTGTGGCATTGCTAGCTGATAGAGACTTTTCAGGTCCATCCTAGAATTTTATGGGAGCACTGTTGTATATGTGGTCCATTGTTGACTGAAACATCCAAACACCAAGTGGTGCGGACTGTAGAATAGTGCAGTCAGACTATATGTGTTCTCTTGTGTCTCTTTTCTTCATTCTACAGTGAGTAGAATGTTAGATTTTGCTGTCTTTTGGTCTCCCATTGAGTGAGAATATGACATGTGTGTATCCACCTTAGGGTTAATCGTTCACAGCATTGAAATGATGCAGGAGCATCTCTCAGGCCCGTGTCCACAGCACACCGGAGTGCAGGTCTCTGAGCCTGCAGGGGCGGTTTCTGACTCTCACGGCATGCATCTCTTCACCACCACTGTGTTCCAAAGCAGTCGGAAGTCCTTACCAGCACCCAGTGTGTCTCTGCTGTGTAGAGATTGTTACCTGTCTGCTGTGTAGAGATTCTTACCTGTCTGTGATTTCTTTGGCGTTTCTGTTTGCTGGGTGGCTGGCCGCTTTTCTGTGTGGCTTTCCTGCTGTGTGAAGTGGTCTCGCATGCTGTTGTGTTGTCTTTCACTTTCGTCCTTTGCAGAATTCTCAGGCATCCTGGATCCTGCTCTCCTGTCAGCTGAGTGTGTCTCCCTCTGTGGCTTTGCCTCCTTAACTCTCCCGTGGTGCCTCTTCATGAACAGGAAAAGTATTAACTTTGATGGAGTTACATTTACCCACCTTTTTCTTTAAGGGGAGGGGGTGCTTTTTTGTGCATTCTATAAGTAATACATGGCTATCCTGATGATATAATGATGTCTCCTATTTAAATCCCCTTGGCTTAGAGTTTAGCCTTTAATGATATCTAGGTGTAAAGTCCATCCAAAATTAATTCTTGTGTGATATGAGGGAAAACGCTGAATTAATTTTCTTGTGTCTGGCTGTGATCCCAGCTCCAGTTATTGAAGACTGGCCCGTCATCACGTGTTCTTATACGCGTGGGTCTGCTTCTGAGGGTTCTGGTCTGTTCCATGCTTAGTTAGCTGTGTCTTTTTTAATGAATCTTAGTATCCGACGTTCTTGTTCATCCAGTGAGATGTGACTTAGGTAAGTTCTGCACCCCCCAAATAAACTTCTGGAATTTTGATTGGGATTGCATTGTATCTGTAAGTGCATCTCTGTATGAGAGAACTGACTTCTTCACAACACTGAGTCTCTTCATTTAAGCCCTTTTAAATGTCTTAGTGCAATTTTTGTTTATTCCCCCTCCCCCAGAGACTTTGCATATCTTTTGTGAGATTTCTTGCTCGGCACTTCCTATTTTTAGATCCTGTTGCCAATGGTATTATTTTTAGGATTTAATTTTCTGTTTGTTATTCAGTTGGTTGCTAAATCACTTTGCTAAGTGATTTTTCTACATTGCCAGACTCTCCTGTTCTAACAGCCTCATCTGTGAGTAGCTTGCATATTCTGTGAGTACAGTCATCTTGCTGTGAGTAGTGCTGCATGTTACCCAGGTTCTTGTGCCTCAGTCTCTGGTCAGGCACCGGGCTCACACTGAATGGACTTGACTGATGGTGACCAGTGAGCATCTTTCTCTTGCTTCTGATTTGCAAGGGAAATTTTCAGCATTTAACCATGCAGGATGCTTTGCTGTTGTGTATTTTTGTTAGTTTTAGTGGTTAAGCTAATAGCAGGGAAAGAAGTGACCTTCTATCCCTACTTTTCTAAGGATTTCATATCCTGAGTATTTCATTTTCGCAAATGTGCTTTCTACATTTGTTGAGATGAGTATATGATTTTCCTGATGTAGACTGTGTGTGTGAGAAATGCCTGCTTTTGACATGTTCAAACCAACTCAGTATCTGAGAGCATCGTTGTGGTCATGATGATGGTATCCGGATTCTGGTTGCCAGAGTTTCGGGGAGGGTTCTTCTGTATCTGTGTTCATGAGCGAAATTGGTTTGCAATTTTCCTTTCTCATGCCATCTTTGTTGTTAAATTAGGCGTTGAAATATTTCACTTCATTCTGCAGCTCTCTGAGGAATAAAAATTAAGTTAAACTTAAGCTTTGAAATAGAATGATTTATCCAGGCATGCAGTCCAGGAAATATTAAATATTTGGAAACTATCTTCCTTTAAAGAAATTCAAATCACGTTTAGAATGTTTTCAGTTTTGCTAACACTGAGAATTCCTTTATATAAATTGTTTCATGGAAAAAAGATTCTTTTTTCCAAAATATCTTCCTAAGACTGTTGGTGAAACAGTTTTTAAGATAACCAGATTAAAAATTTGTTCAGTATTCCATTTCAGCCTCTAAATTAAATGTCACTGTGGAAAAAAAATGTTTCTTATTTTGGATAACCCATGGCATTAACACTGTGAGTGGTGAGTCAGTCATATTGAGCAGTGTATTTTCCAAAAATAGTTTTCACTCTTGGAAGCGAAAGACAAGTGTTTTAAGTAAAAATTTGGTAAAATAATGATGTAAACAATGTAAAATACAAGGTTACTTCAAAAAGTTCATGGAAAAATAGAATTAAAAGATAAGTCTGTTTCAGTGAAAAAACATCTTGAGATCCATGCATGGGCTTTTCCGAGGACACATTTCCCGTGAATGTGTTGAAAGCCTCTTGTGTGTGGGAAAGGCAGGAGCAGCAGGGTTTGCAGGGGAATCAGGTGTGAGGCTTGAGGGGAACTCCAGGCACCCCAGCAGTTACACTGTTCCCTTCCCCCTCAGCACCCCGTGTGAGACTAGTTTGCCAGGATTTAATTTCGCTTTTCCTCTCAGAAGGCTGTTCAAGTCCAGGTTTAAGACCATTGGCTCGGCAGGGGAGCCTTCCGCCTGCAGGTGTGGCTTGTTTACAGCGCACCTGCCCTCAGGTGTGGTGTCACTAACTTTGTATCTAATTTACTTTCAGTGTCTGCAGATGGTTCAATTTTAGCTTGCATCTGGGAACTTCCCAATGTTTTCCTTTAATCTCTGCCTTGACCTGAAAATCGCTAAATCTTTTTGACTTCAGATTTGCTTCAAGGTGATACATTGATATGGCTATGATAGCTCTGGTGTTGGCCCTAAAGAAATTATCCTGGGGAGAAAAGACAGAGACAGAGAGAGAGAGAGAATCTATGAGCTTGTGTCTGCTTGCAGCAGCTAGAAGCTTGCATACAGAACAGTCCTAACAATGCTGAGTTCTGATTGTGCCAGCTCCTGAAATCGACTCCGGAACACCACCATTGGTCGGCATTCGCTGTTGCTGGGGTGCTGTGACAATGGATATTGACTCTGCATTGATGCCAAAGGCAAGTCCATTGGCCTTCCTTGGTTCTGATTGTCGTTCATCTTTCTCCTCTCTAAAACAAAGCAGTCGCACATTAAACTAGGGTCTTATTCAGGAACAAGAGCTGTGAACATGCCCTGTGTTCATGTAGGATGTTATGAGTTGTTGTTGTGCTAATCTTTGCGGGGTGGGGGTGGGGGGAACACACCAGGGAATATGCATTCCAGATGGCTGTTTGTAAAATGAGACCCTGGAGGCAAAAGGAAGACGCATTTTTTTTTAACTTCCTTCTCTGTGACTCTCCCCACTGCTGCGTTACCTAGGGGATGAATGTGCAGAGTTGGTGTGTTTCTGCAGAGTTGCATTTTTAGTAGCTTATGCGCCAGGTTGAATGCTTCCCAGCAAACCGACATCCCATGTTCTTAGGCAGTGCCTGCGAGGAATATGGGGATTTCATTTTGTCAGTGAATATGGTAGAGGCAAAGCTTCCTAGTTCCTTTGCAGTTTGGCCTCCTTGCAATCTGCTCAGTCAGGTCTAACACTGTACAAGGAGACCTCAAAAACTGGAAAATGCAATTAAAAGATATATTTATTTTGATGCAAAAAAAAGTTTCGAAATCCATGCATTTTTGTTTCTTCCTCACACACATCCTCTTTGAACTTCCTGAGGGCTCTATGTAATAGTTGGGAGCCCTAAATGTTGGCAACACAGAGATGTATTTGAATAGTCACAGGTGTTTCCAGTTGGGCCACTGTCAAGGTCTTGACTTTATTATTATTATTATTATTATTAGCTGTGTTGGGGATTGTGCTTCAGGGTGTTGGATAGATTCCAAATGCTTGGGACAGATAGTTTCACGGCAGCATGAAATTGTGAAAAGTTGGGGCTTCCGAGAGCCTGCCTGTGGCATCCAAGAGTATAGTTTCTTTGCTTTTTCAGACTCGACTCCAATAGCTTCAGTGACAGCCAGCATGCCTCCTTCCCTTTCACAGGACTCACCTTCCCCTTAGAAAAAAAAGATTATTTATTTGAAAGGCAGAGTTACAGAGAGGCAGAGGCAGAGAGAGAGGTCTTTCATCCCCTGGTTCACTCCCCAATTGGCTGCAGTATCCTAAGCTGTGCCTATCCGAAGCCAGGAGCCAGGAGCTTCTTCTGGGTCTCCCCCGCGGGTGCAGGGGCCCAAGCACTTGGGCCATCTTCTACTGCTTTCCCAGGCCATAGCAGAGAGCTGGATCAGAAGTGGAGCAGCCGGGACTTGAACTGGTGCCCATATGGGATGCTTGCGCTGCAGGCAGTGGCTTTACCTGTTATGCCACAGTGCTGGCCCCTCACCTTCCCTTCAGCACTGACGCTTCCTAGCTTCTCGTCCGTGGCTCCCTCCTTTCACCCCCCAGGTCTCTTCCTAGGCAGTCTCACCCTCAGTCCTGGTTCTCACTATGCGATTGTCATCTCCTGCCCAGACCCCTCCCTTAAGCTTTTGAGTTGTGCAGCGGCAAATCAAGGAGCAGTCCTTGATTTAAACGTGTTGTATAAGAAAGTTCATTTCCAATATTTTGTGCAGGTAACTCATGCCCATGGTTAATAAGTTAAAGAGTGCAGAACAGCGTGTAATGACAAGTGGTATTTTCTGTGTCTCACCCTGCCCTACCCCCATTCCTTCCTGCCAGGGGGAACCACGTTTAACTCCTGTAACTGCTTTCTCTGTGAGTCATCATCCTGTCTCTGAGTCCTGTGTTTGCACTCTTTATTTCTTGACCTGTCGATTTCAAGCAGTGTCCGCAGGTTTCCTGCTGCACTCTTCCATCACTCCTTCCACCTTTACCCAACATGGTTGTGTAATTTTTAGTTCCCCTATTTCGGCAACGTAAGTAAATAGTACAGTTGTGTTTTACATCTTGCACCGTTACCCACAGACAGCCTCGCTGCACTCTTGGCTTCCAGGGGGAGTATCTTGACTCTTCCCTCTCAAACATCTCTCCCACAGCCCCGATCTGCTCTGTCCAGTCACCAACACCGGTAAGGTTTACCTGACACATCCATCAGGGTGTTTTATCTCAGCAGCCTTGAAGACATTGTCCACTCTGTTAGCATCTGGTGTGGCTGATGGTGAGTCTCTCCTTCCTTGCCAGGTGATTCTTGCTCACTGATTGGAAACCTGTAGGATCCTCTCTCTCACTGGTTAGAATTTCCTCCTGCTGAGTTCCATAGTGTTCCTTTTATTTCCCCTCATTCTCTTACCATTACTATTTTATCATTCTCTCTTTTCACATCTTTCTGTGGCTCCTTTTAGATACTGGGCAGTGGCTGAACTGGAAATGACGTTCTAGAGGACTGTGTTTTCTTTTTCTGTACTCTGGAAGATTTCTTCTGCTTTATTTTTTTAAGCTTTCTTGATTTTAAATTCTTGAGTGTGTTTGTACTCGCATCTGTGCGTATGTTCCATTTTTCTTTCTTGTTCTATGATTTCACCCCCCATAACCCTTTGTGATTATTTTATGAATACAATATTTTCTTAGCTTTTGAGAATAATAATTACATTTTTAAAGCTTCCTTTCTAATTTTCCCTGAACTGTGGATTACTATTGAGGTCCCATTTAGTTGTCTTGATTTTGCTGTTTTGTGCTGCTGCGTTAGCCATCCGTGGGTGTCTGCTCACGCATAATGGAGGAGCAGTGGAAAAGCTGTCAGGCAGTGAGTGAGCGGCTGGGGCTTTCAGATGGCCGAGCTTTGCTTTTGCTGGAGGGGAGCCTGGCAGGGCAGGGGAGGGGGCGCCCTCATGCCTTTCCCTGTGAGGGGCACCCACATGGCAGGGAGGGGAGGCTTCTGTCCTTCCAACTGGCCTTTCACTTCCCTGAGGACATCTTTTAAAAACAAGAGTCCAGTAGGTCGGTGTTTGGGGCCAGCGCTTTTGCAGTCTTGTTTAAGGAATCTTTTCCTAGCCTGAGATCAAGATAGTACCTTACCTATCTACCCCTCCCCTCCCCCCACCAAAGCCCTCTTTCTGTCTCACACATTCAGTCTGTAGCCTACCTGGAATTGATTCTTGCATGTGGTATGAGGTCAGCCTCAAATTTCTGTACTGAAAACAAATAGACATAAATCTGGGTTTGTTTAACCACGACACAAACAGCAAGCGTGCGGCCAGAGTCGGGCCCCATGTGCTTGAGCTTCCATAGCATCCTGGCTGTGTGCTTCCTCTGTCTGCCCCAAGTGCATTATGCTCCCCAGCTTCATCCCTCCCAGGGGCCCCTGGTCAGCCCCACACCCCCTGCCCTTGATCCTGCATGCTCAAGGAAGCCGTAGCTGTTTGCAGCTCACTAAGGAAGGCAGGAGAGAGAGGAAAAACATTGCTTTCTGATCTTACAGCAGTGCTTGGCTGTAGTATGACTTTATTTTCACGAGACTTCTCACATGAGAAAGGCAAACTTCTTTAAAGTGCAGCTCGTTGCAGAGAGACATGTAAAACCTCAGTCATGCTGTTTGGGCTCAGGATTGAAGGGCCATCAGCATTTTGAATGCAGCCCCCCCTTTTACTGGATAGAAAGCCCACCTTTCATTTCCTTGAAAAGTTAACTCGAATGTGCAAGTATGAATGTTCAAATTGAACTGAATTCACTGTCAGAATAATGTTTCTTACTGGTAGAAGAATGGTGCTATTAGCAAAAAGACAAAGCAGCTTGGCATAGGGGTGGTTTCTGTACGCAGGACTGCTGGCAGAGAAACACAGCCAGCAGGGCTTTGGGGTGCCATTGTACAGCATTCTCCTTGAAGAGCAGCCCATGTCCTCGTCACTTTCGCTGTAATTCCAGAGGAGAAAACTGCCCCCTCTCCTGCTAATATTTAATGTCCCTCACTGGCAGCCAAGTCTTCCTTATGCTGTGTCTTAAGTCCGTTTTCTTATTCCGTTTGAAGTGGAAACGGAGGGGCTGGTTGCACCATCTCTTCCCCTGCCTCATGGCTGTTGTTAAATACTCTCTCTGCCTTTGCCCCATTGTATAAGTGAATATGTTTGCTTAGCTCTTTCTCATAAGCCAGTCTCCAAGTCCCAATGACTGCCTTGTATCCCATCTGAATTACAGACTCAAAAATCGAGCATCCTGACCTCTACAGGGCATGCCCAGATGCTAGCTTAACCCACCAGGGTGCCCCTCTGTCCTACAGAGTTGTCTGACTAAGACTGCTAACCTCATGTGTCTCCATGATAAACATATATTTGAAGTGATGGTTGTGTATGCTAATTTGAATACAGTTGTAGATCTCTGCTTCCTCCTGATACTGCTCTGCATGATAAAAATAGAGAAATTAAAATACACAACTCTGTTTGGACAAAGGAGAAGAGATACGAAGCTTGATGGGTGCGGGACATCAGCAGTGTTTTGAGATCGGAAGGGAGTGGGCAAGTGGAAGTGCGTGGGCAGGGGCGTGGCCTCTGAGAGTCAGGTGCACACAGGGGAGGGCGCCAACCTGAGGGGTTGAGCTTGTGCTGCAGACCTGGAATCGCAGTTGTGCCAGAACACAGGTACTCAGGGTGAGGCTGAAGGCTGGTGATGGGGGTGAGGGGGAGTCCAAGCGAGGAGTCCTCAGACCCATTCCACCCCAAGTGGCTGGGCTGTTTTCTAGAGAGAAATGGGACCAGAGAGGATTTGCACAATGGGAGGATTCTTTGCTGGGAAGCTGGGCATTCAGAGAGATATTGGAAGGCCTCTTGTTAAATGGCTGGGCCCCCACCCAATCCTGCCACATGAGCTCACTCGTGTAGATCTCACAGTATCACACAATTAAAGACTGTCTCCAGCATGGATAAATGAGCCCAGAGCAAATACGAAGGAAAGGAATGTCAGAGAGAGTGGGAAATGTCAGGGAGGAAGAATCATTCAGGAACCTCTCATTGATATCTTTGAGAGATTAGAGATGATGTTGCATCCATGAGAGAGGGACTGGAAACTAAAACCTGACAGTAGAAACTGAAAATTCACTAAATGCCGGTTCAAGTCCTGGCTACTCTGCTTTCTTTTTTTCTTTTTGTGGGGAGCAACTGGGAGCAACTCGGACTAGACTAAGTTACTGGAATTAAGACTTATTCTATGCATCTGCTTTCCCACAATATGGCGCTGAGAAGGGAAACAGCTTCTACACAGCTGCCTCCAGTTCAACCAATAAACTGTGGGACCTGCTCCTGATTGGAGGAGAGCAGCGTACTCGGCGTGTGGGTAGCAGAGTTGGGATTGGTGGAAGAGGACTATAAAGGAGGAGAGAGACGGCATGCACCAGGAACATCTAAGGGGAACATCCACCTGAGGAACACCTGTGCAGCCCCCGAGAGAGCCGGCCGGCGGAGTGCCGCTCCCCTGCGGAAGTGGGGAAAGTGGCCAGGGGGAACCGCCCTTCCACGGAGGTGGAAGGGTCGGTAGCCAACCCGGGAAGAACCAGCAGCAAACCCGGGGAGGGCCGAGCAGACAAAAGAACAGCGCAGAGTCCTGTGTCGTTCCTCCACGAAGAGGGGGTGCGACACTTTTTAATTTTTAATTTTATTTATTTGAAAGAGTTATAGAAAGAGGTAGAGACAGAGAGTCTTTCATCTGCTGGTTCACTCCCCAAATGGCTGCTACAGCCAGGAGCCAGGAGCTTCTTCCGGGTCTCCCACGAGGGTGCAGAGGCCCAAGGATTTAGGCTATTTTCCACTGCTTTCCCAGGCCATAGCAGAGAACTGGATCAAAAGTGGAGCAGCCGGGACTAGAACCGGCACCCACATGGGATGCCAGTGCTTCAGGCCAGGGCTTTAACCTACTGTGCCACAGTGATGGCCCTGCTCTGTGTTCGATCCAGCTTCCTGCTAGTGCAGCTGGAAAAGCAGCAGAAGGTGGCCCAAGTACTTGGGCCCCAGCACCCACATGGGAGACCCAGATGGAGTGTCTGTCTCCAGGCTGTGATCTGGCCCAGCCCTGGCTGTTGCAGACATTTGAAGAGTGAGCCAGCAGGTTGAAGATTCTCTCTCTCTCACACTCCCTTGCTTGCTCTCTCTCTTTCAGATGAATGAACAAATCTTAAAATAATTCATGGAAGAGTGGAATGTTGATGAAATTATCCCCAAAATAGACTGAAAAGGTAGAAAGGGAAAACATGAGTGGGAGAGGGGGAGATGAAAGGCCAAGACCTGATCAGTAAGCAGTTCAGAAAGAGAACAGAGAAATTGCAGGGAGAAAATGGCAGAAGGATGTTACAGAAGACGTTTCTAGAATAAAGGGCGGGACGGAAAGGGCATAGCACAGTCAGTGCAAACAAGAGCAACTCAAGACACAGCTGATGCAGTCTGTGCATCAAAATGGATTTTTCCTAAACTTTTAAGAGAGAACGTAAGTAGGTCACTTGCAAAGGCTCAAGAGTGGCGTCTCTGACTTCCCGACAGCACAGTGAAGCCTGGGAGAAATAGAGCTGTGCCTGGGGAAGTCCTTGCACCTTGGCAACTAAGGGGACGTTGATGGACTTAGGGTATTTTCAGGCAGATCTGTAAGGTTTCAAAAACTGGCCAGAATGAGAGAATAAGCCAAGCACACATGCAGGCAATAGGGGACAGAGAGGACGTTCCCTGAAGGGTCTGAGAACCCTGGATGGTGGTGTAGTCCAGATCCAAAGGCCTGGGGAGTGGGAGGCGGCTGCTGCAGGTCCTGGCATCTGAAGCCTGAGAGCCTGGAATATTCTGATGTCCACAGGCAGGGGAAACAGGGTAGCCCAGCTCAAGAGAGAGAGAAAGAGAGGGGGACGGCGGGGGGCGGAGAGAAGAACTCTTCCTTCCTCTGCCTTTGTGGTCTGTCCAGGTCCTCGGCTGGTTGGAAGGCGCTTTTCTCATGGGTGAAGGCAAATTTTCCTTGCTCAGGTCACTGATTCATTCAAATGCGAGTTTCTTCCAGAATCATTCACACAGACACACCCAGAAATAGTGCTGTGCCAGCTACCTGGTCCTCTCATTGTCCAGTAAGGTTGATACCTGAGATTAAATATCGCAGGAAGGAAAAGAACTTTGAAGGTGACACATGGGTGTCAACAACCTTGCTGGATGGGACGGGAGCCTGGAGAAGAGACGAGGATCTAAGGAAAGGGCAAAGCAGTGACTCAAGAAGATCACCTGCTTGTGTTTAGCTGTGATGACATGAGTTTTCTAGTTCTATATTAGAATATGGAGAAAATTAGTGCTATACACAAAGAAATCAAGCACACGAAACAGCAACAAGGAAAACAAAAAGGATGTACAAGAAAAGACATAACTGTACTGTACTAGTGAGCTCAGTTCATGAACACTATTTAGATAGGTAATATAATATAAATACTAATATAAATACTAAGTATCATTATAATCCCAAACTATGACAATTTTTGTGTATATGGTATTGGGGATGTATAGAAGGTTAGAAAATGCCAGATATTTTAAGTGGATAAAAGTAATGAAGAATGGTAAAATATGACAATAAATACTGAAAGAAACATTTGAAAAAGTTGGAAATGATTATCTTTAGTCACGGGGACTCCAGATTGGGAGGAGGGAAGGCTGGTTTTGATGGTCATCCTTGTGGTATGGTTTGATTTTAAAATTAGGCACAAAGACTTTGTTGCTAAAAGTAAAATAAATTCATTTATATAAAGTCTAGTTGCACATGTGAAATTTTCATGTGTTTCACAAAATATCTTTAAAAATTAGTGTTAATTTGAAGAACAGTAACAATGACAAGTTTTTGGACTACATGGAAGAGGTGGTGTATCTTTTAGTCTAGCATGGATCATGGTTTTGGAGTCATGGTTGGGTTGAAGTTTGACATTGGAATTTGTGAGAATGTAGTTTTATCATTCACATATGTAGTGTCTAACCTATTCTTTAATATTTGCTAGGCATGAGAAATCGGTGCCAGTATTCTTGAAATTCAAATCTGCCCCCCTTGAGGAAAATCCCAGTTGTAAAGAAGTGGGCAAGTTGCCTCTTGTCATTTTAATGATTGGTATTGATTAGTGTTTGGCTGAAATAGAACCCACATACAATGTTTACTCAAAATATTTAACTCTTCATCCTATAATGATTCACACCAGCTTTGGACACTTCCAGACTTGCCACCTCCCAGACCTCATGTGGACACATTTCTCGATTGGTGCCTGCAGTGTAGTAGGAACTTAGTGAAGTGGCCACTGCTCTCCTTGTCCCCCTACTGTCACCACCACCCCCTGGCAGCACATCCAAGTGTCCCAGTGCCTGGCAGTGGCTGCCATGTCCTCACAGTCCTGTGTGCAAGTTGTATTCTTTCCTTCTCTTCTCAATCATGTCTGCCAGCCAGAAATTTATTTTGCAAATCAGGGATCCAGTTTCCCTTTTCCAGGGATGCTGTCATTATTCTTTCGACCTAAGTGCAAGTCCATAGAATTCACACTACTGTATTCCACAGACAGATACTTCCATGCATTTCAGGGCTGGACCGTGGACAAGGAGGTAGAGGTCCGACTCCTGTCCCGTACTGGGGTAGGTGCTAGGCTGGGCCCCAAGGCCAGCAGGTGATGAGTTGACTTTGAACACAACCTTATTTTACTCTTGCATTTTCCTGTGGTGTCATGGAGCCTTCATCTCCTGGCCACTTTCCTATCCAGTGAGATTTAGGGTATCATTGTGTCTGTTATATACTTGGGTGTGGAAATACTGGAAGACAGACTTGTGGCACTGGGAAGTTCTCGGAAGAGGATGCCAGAGAAGCCCAACAGGTGTTTCCAGGGAGGAGATGGACGCCTGATGATTCCGCTCCTGCCAGTTCCCGCTGGGAAGAGCAGCTTCGTGGTTGATTGACATGCTGTGGCCCCGGGAGCTTCCTGCACCCACAACCTTTGTGACAATGATCTGGAGACCTCAGTGACAATGGCAAGATCTCAGCTTGATCGAGATTCAAAGTTCTGTGCAGAGAACAGCATCCTGGGTCACTTGCATTGGCTCTGTGGTTTCCGCTTGAACTTGGGTAGAGATTCAAGGTGGTAATACCGTAAGACACTAATGAACTAGCAGTCTAGTATAAATAATCGCCTGTAGAACTAGGAGTGGATGGGGGGCCACGTGGAGAGGAGCTATGTGGCCAGTCTGATTCTAGTCTTCTGTCGTGGGCTCCCTTCTTGTGGGTGTCACATCATTAAGTATGGCCTTATCTCTGTGGGAGACTTCTTTTGTCAGTTAATTGAATTTAATGAGAATTTGTCGCTTCTGTCTTAAAAGCAACTTTATTGAGATATCAATTCACCAACTGTATAAATTGCCCATTTCATGTGTAAATTCAGTAGTTTTGGTACATTACATTGTTTCATAAATTGTAAAATATGTACAACAGACACTGTCATTTAAAATAAAGATTTTAATTAAAATTAAAAAAATGTAATGCATAGAACACATGATCTTACCCTTTTTAAAAAAAAAAAAAAGATTTTATTCATTTATTTGAGAGGTAGAGTTACAGACAGTGAGAAGGAAAAACAGAGAGAAAAGTCTTCCATCTGCTGGTTCACTCCCCAGATGGCTGCAATAGCAGGAGCTGTGCTGATCAGAAGCCAGGAGCCAGGAGCTTCTTTCCAATCTCCCATGGGGTACAGGGGCCCAAGCACTTGGGCCATCTTCTACTGCTTTTTCCAGCAGAGAGCTGGATTGGAAGAGGAGCAGCCAAGACTAGAACCAGTGCCCATATGGGATGCCAGTGCTGCAGGCGGAGGATTAACGCACTGTGCCACAGCTACGGCCTGTCTCACCGATTTTTAAGTGTACCATTCAGTTGTTCTGCAACCATCATCTTCATGCATCTCTGGAACTCCTTTCCTCTTGCAAAACTGAATCTCCATATCCATTAAACAACAATTCCCTACCCCCCTTCTCTCTCTAGACCTGCCATTTTTATGTCTATGAATTTGACCACTTTAGGTGCTTTCAGATAAATAAAATTGTACAGTATTTTTCTTTTTGTGTATGGCTTACTGCATTAGCATAAAGTCCTCCAAGTTCATGCATGTTGAAGCATGAGTCACAGGTTCCTTCCTTGTAATGGCTGAGTAATATTCCAGTGTGTGTGTGTGCACCACGTTTTGTTTATCCATCCATCTGCTGGTCACCTTTTGGGTTGTTCCTACCTTCTGGCTGTATGCACGTGTCTAGTTGAGTCCAGGAGGGCCTGTTTCTGAATATTCTCCAGGGTTCTTACATCACAGCATAAAGGATAAAGGAATTGTACTTGCCTTCTGTTAGCCATCAATCAGGAGTTGACCTGGTCCAAAAGGACTGCATGGTGAGAGATGCTTGGAGGACTTCCTGAGAGAGAATTAACTGTGTTCCCCAAGGAGAGCGTGACTCTGAGAATCAGGATGGCGTCGTCGGGCAGAGAAGAGACCATCCCCAAAACAAACAGTTATTTCTTCCATTTCCTGGTGGCCACACGTTTAAGGTTTGAGCAGGAAGCCAGGCTCAGACATCACTCACCTCATGTGACTGGTTGTTTCTGGGTGGTCCTCCACTGGTGCTATAACCACAGCCCAAACCCCGGCTGGTGAGGGTCCACGGAGAACATCCGCAGATCCGGTTTGGGAAACACAGGGAGCTCTGGTTCTACAGCTCCGATACCCCCAAGGGTGATCAGGCAGGGCAGACGCAGTTGACCCGTGAACGGTCAGAGGCTGTCCCGCGTACTCATGTTCTGGATGATCTGATTCTGTGACTGCTACAGGAAATGTGCGTTGGCTTGAGGGTGCATTCTTGATTCTTACCTGGACTTTCCCACTCAGTGAGGGGTGTTATCCTCACGCCTCTATCAGGTTCCTGTTCACAAATCCCCCGACACTGCACAGACGCCCAGGCTGGGAAGGATGGTGCCTGGTAACGTGTGGCCAGTCCAGCCGCAGAAGTGGATCGCCACTGTGGGAGTGGCTTGGATGTGTAGGCTCTTTGTGTTTGAGAAGGGAAAGGTGAAAATTCTCATACTGAAGTGCAACGCTCCAGGCATTACCAAAGTGTCATTAAAGAAATACTTTTTCTGTATTGATGTATTTGATACATGACGATCGGTGAAAGTTGAAATTGGTAAAACATGCTGAAAGCAAATCTACTGAATGTATCTACTCGTGTGACCGAATGAAATGTCGCTCCCCCTCTTCGTGGAGGAACGACACAGGACCCTGCGCTGTTCTTTCGTCTGCTCGGCCCTCCCCGGGTTTGCTGCTGGTTCTTCCCGGGTTGGCTACTGTCCCTTCCACCTCCGTGGAAGGGCGGTTCCCCCTGCCACATTCCCCACTTCCGCAGGGAAGCGGCACACCGCCGGCCGGCTCTCTCGGGGGCTGCACAGGTGTTCCCTTAGATGTTCCTGGTGCATGCCGTCTCTCTCCTCCTTTATAGTCCTCCTCCGCCAATCCCAACTCGGCTGCCCACACGCCGAGCACGCTGCTCTCCTCCAATCAGGAGCAAGTCCTACAGTTTATTGGCTGAACTGGAGGCAGCTGTGTAGAAGCTGTTTTCTTCTCTCCCAGCGCCATATTGTGGGAGAGCAGATGCATAGAATAAGTCTTAATTCCAGTAACAGTATAGTCCGAGTTGCTCCCCACAATGAAACATGTGAAATACATAGAGCCTGTCCTCCTACAACCTTTTCCTGTCTTAAAAGCACTGTGCCAATGTGACCAATCCTATGGCACCTTCGTGTCCTGAGTTTTTCTGGGCTGTTTGGGCTTTGAACACCGTCACACCCACTACCTCTCCTTGCAGTCCGCAGGCTGGGTGCTGGCTCTGTTTGCTTCCTTGCCTGTCTTGTTTTGCTGTCTTAGAGAAATAGCAGTTACCGGATCCTGTCCTTACCAGCTCCTCTGAACACAGTGGGAGGAAATGCACTGTGTTTCAGTCTGATACTGTGACTCATTTCCTTCAAAAGGTTTTCTTCTTTCTTGTCTTACTACGTTTTTCCCCCAATTAAGATTTTTTTTAAATTGATTGTTTTTTAAATTTTATTTTTACTTGACAAGTAACAATTGTGTATCTTCATAGGGTATGTGGTAAATATGAATATGTTTATGGTGCGGAATGATCACGTCAGACAAGAGAACAAATCCATCACCTTACATCCTTAAGCAGTTTTTGAGCTAAAACATCTAAAATCTTGCAGCAATTTTGGAGTATCTGAACACAGTGAGTTATTTATTACAGTCACCTCGGATGGCTTGGATGAACCTGGAGAGGTAGGATGCTCGTGAGATACCTTGTAGCTTTAATATCCTTGCTTCATTCATCCAGAACATTCTCTGCGTGCCTGTTAGGTTTGGAGACTGCTTGAGGCATCGAGCAGTCGTAAAATACAGGATGGAGTCCGGTGCTTAGGAGGCTCACCCTCCAGTGACTCTGCTGGCAGAATCAGTTAAGCTTTTATGCTTTCCCAGCCTTGGTTACTATCAAAGAGAAACCGCACAGCCAGGGGCTGGATTCCCAAGATGAGGCTGTGAAGAAATGCCCTCCGCTTCATTTTCCACAAAAGGCTTATCTGTGAATTTAAATCTTCAGTCATGGGCAGGCATTGGGGCGCAGCAGGTACCTCACCACTTGGGATGCCTGCATCGTATAGCAGAGTGCCTGGGCTCCGGTCCTGCCTTCACTCCCCATCCCGCTTCCTGATCGTGTGCACCTTGGGAGGCAGCAGGCGATGGCTCAGGTACTTGGCTTCTTGCCACCCATGTGGAAGAACTAGATGGAGTTCCAGGCTCCAGACTTTAGCCTGGCCCAGCCCCAATGTTGGGGAATAAACCAGGAGGTGGAAGACCTCGAAACATCTCTCTCTCTCTCTCTCTCCAATTCAAATAAATAAACCAACCAACAAGCCTACATTAAATAGGAACCATTCTGTAGAGTTATTCTATAGGATTGGTCCAATGATTCTGTAGAAATAGTCTGTGAATGAGTCCATAGAGCACACCTTCCATTAAATAGCATTAGAATTATTCTGTGAGATTATTGGTTTATTTTTTCTATAGAAAATGTCTGTGAATTATTCTATAGAGCAGTCCTATTTCTGGAAATTCATTCATATCACCTCTTCCTTCCCACCACAGCGTGCTGGCCACTTAACTGCTGTCCACAGGCCTCCCCTTGGGGACAGGTGGATCTCAGTCCAGTCCAGAAATAGGAGCGTGGCAGTCACACTAGAGAAGAGCCTGTGTCCAGCCTCCCAGGTGATGTGGGCGTGGCTTCCCTGTGCTGTAGGGCTGCTCCCAGGAGCCCTGTGTCCTGTGGGTCACCCTCACCTTGGAGCTGAGTGTCAGTGGGAAATGCCTTAAGGGTGGACGGCTTCTCCCAGGCCCCTGAGTGTGTCTTTGAAAGCTCTGCTGTGACTCCTGTCTGTTTCTCTGCGGTTGCCTTGCTGCTGGCTTGTTGTATTTCTTGCATCCACAGTCCTTGTGTGGAAGGTGGGGTTGCCTGTCACTGGCTGTCCAGCAGGGTGGTGGAGATGGACCTGTCCCATGGTCACAGCTCTGTGTGAGACTCATTGGAGCTTTCAGCTGCAGAGGGTCATCCACAGTCTGCCAATGGGCCAGGTTCTCCAAGGCCTGAGCAACATAACCAAGATGTGGGTCAGTTGTTTCAGCTCCTCCTAGGACATTTAACATCTGAGAGATTAAACAAGCACGGCGGTCATTCAGACAGGTGCTTGTCTGTCTGGACTTGGCTTTGGTTTAGCTTCCTGTATTTTTAAATGAATAAAAGAGAAAATGAACAGAACTCTACTCTTCCAGAGCTACCAGGAAGCTATGTAGGTTTTTCCATCTCCTTTGGAGAGAAAAATGTTTAAATTTCATGTCCATCTGAGTTCTCGTGTTTAATATGTTTGTTATTTCAGTGATAAAAGTTGCTCAATGACAATTCGTGGCCCATATCTTTTAAAGGAGATGAGCTCTATTAAATCCTATTTTCCCAAGATGGGATGAGAGAAGTGAGCTCCCAGTCTCCGTGGCGGCTGCACACACTTCAGCTGCCGGCTCTGCTTTGTTTCACTGCCTCGGGCAAGGATTTATTATTCGATCGCTGTCTAAATTGAGAGTTTGACAGCCATGTCCTTGTGGTCACCCAATGATTCTTTTTCCATAAACTAAATAGCAACAAAACAACCTGTAAAAAAGTTAGCGCTGCTGTCTCTGAGCTGGGAACCTACTCCAGAGCAGCCTTAGGTTTTGATGAAGTTTGAGAGAGGAGAACAAACATCTTCGAGTCTCTCTCTCCCGCCACTCCATCTCAGTGAGGCAGGATTTGATGTTGCCACTCTGGTCTCCCCCTTAGAGAAATTAATAAGCATAAGCTGTTTAGCCCAGAAGAGTAAATAAGCATTTCATCTTAGGCCTGGATTGGGGGACCCCCCCCCCAAGACCATGCACAGGGTCAGCAATGGGCTGGAAGGATGTAGTTGAGTCTATGTTCACCCTTGCAGCTGAGACTCCAGGCAGTGAGTGGAAAAGGCGCAGGGGGAGTCGGGAGGTGCCCATGGGCAGCTGTCTGTGCTGGGAAGGTCGCATCTCGTCCTGCTGCCAAAGTGTGGCTGCACTTGTGCACGGTTTCTCTCCAGGGAAGCCCACTTGAGACAGAGCAGTTAGGCTGCTCCTTAGGGACAGGGTCTCGTAGGCATTCTCTGCCTAGCAGCTCCTGCAAATGCCAGACTGGCAGGGAGAAAGCAGGTGCACTATAAATCACATTGTTGATAGAAACGGCCGAGGCACTGCAAACACCCTTATCAGTTAGGGACTCTTTGTGTGGGCTCCCAGGCGCCAGGCAAGCAGGCCGTGCTGACATTTCCTGCTCAGGCCTGCCCTTCACTTTTGTAAACAGTTTGCAGAACACACCGAGGCTGGAGTGGTATTGATGGAGCTCGGTGGTGTGACGGCTTCTCTGGCTCGTTGTCAGCCATCAGACTGTTGCGTGTCCTACAGGTGCCAGGAGCCAAAGATGAGAGCATTTGAGAATTCTCTGGGGATGCTTCAGATAGCTCATGCAGAATGGAATTAAAAGATGTTTATTTTGGTATCCAAATTTTGAAATCTATGCTTCATTTTCTTGTGATATGCATTTTCTGTGGATTTCAAAATGCTTTACACCAAAATCAACTTTCAACTCCATTTGAATAAGCTTTTTGAGGTATCCTCATTGAATAAAGACACTGTACTCTTATTTTTTTTTTAGATTTTATTTATTTATTTGAGAGGTAGAGTTACAGACAGTGAGAGGGAGAGACAGAGAGAAAGGGCTTCCTTCCGTTGGTTCACTCCTCAGTGGCCACAACGGCCGGAGCTGCGCTGATCTGAAGCCAAGAGCCAGGAGCTTCTTCCTGGTCTCCCATGTAGGCACAGGGGCCCAAGCACTTGGGCCATCTTCTACTGCTTTCCCAGACCATAGCAGAGAGCTGGATTGGAAGAGGAGCAGCTGGGACTAGAACAGGTGTCCATATGGAATGCTGGCGCCGCAGGCAGAGGATCAACCTACTGCGCTATGGTGCTGGCCCTATGTACTCTTATTTTTTAGGGAAATTTGGGGAAGGGTTATGCATACTCAGAAAGAGAAAAGAAGAGAAATCTTACATCTGCTGGTTCACTCCCCAAGTGGCCACATGGCTGGAGCTGGGCTAGGCTGAAGCCGGGAGCCAGGAGCCAGGAGCTTCTTCCAGGTCTCCCACATGGGTACAGGGGCCCAAACACTTGGGCTATCCTCTGCTGCTTTCCCAGGCTCGTTAGTAGGGATCTGGGTTGGAAGTGGAGCAGCTGGCACTGTAACCAGTGCCCATATGGGATGCTGGCACGGCAGGCAGAGGCTTAATCTTCCATGCCATAGTGCTGGCCCCTGTATTCTTACTTTTTTAAGCTCCATGAGCCAAATACTCTTGAGTTACAATCCAGGTATCATCTGGGCTACATTTCACACATGCAGGTGATGGCTTCCACCATTCTCAGCCTCTGGTGTTAGGCAGTTTAGCCTGGGCCTGGTTGCCAGTGCTCTCTGCACCTGTGGGTAAACAGGCCCAGGAGAGACTTCTGCCGTGGGCCTCTCCTTACTGCTGTGTGGATACCAAACTGCATCTCTCAGGCACCAGAACCAGACTCTGGAGAAGGGCTAATGGCAGTGCTTACCTTGTGACTTGCACAAAATCAACCCTTTGGGGAGTCCTTTAGGCGATGCAAACAATTTAGAAAGTACATCGTTGTCTCATTTTGAATCCTAACAACTCTCAAAACTCTAGTGCACTGAGGAATGCACTGGATTGTAAAGAAAGGAAATCCATAGCAGGGTGAAACGGTGCCTTGCAGAAGAGGCTGCCCCTCTGCGTTTGTCCCGACAGATATGTGTTGTGCTCCTCCGCATGGATCCTTTAGACTCTGCCGTACTCACTGGTCGTCATCTCTGTAACTCTGTAAGGACTTCGCAGGGTGTCACTCAGAGCCAGGCGTTGGGGGCGGCTAAGACTCAGGGCGGACACATCCGCAGAGAAGGGCAGAGACCCCATTGCAGAGCCTTGTTCCCCGGAGGCTGTCACCAGGAGTTGGTGGTCTGAAACATTTAGCGAGCGCTTTGACACCAACACAGTTTGCAGCCGGCTGCAAAATGAGCGTTCCTCCCTGCTTGCGATGGCTTCAGTGACACAGCTGTGTTTGACTGACAGTGTTGTCTTTATAGGGAATTTAAATGTGTCCCTTCCGGCTTCCCTAGTAGGCATCAGTACACGTAACTGTGTGTGTGTGTGTGTGTGTGTGTGTGTGTGTATTCTTTCAGCTTGCTTGCTTCTTTCTTGGGTACTTGTATTGAAATTCCTGTGGAAATGAAGCAGCTCCCAGCAGAGTGCCTTATCATTAAACCCTCCTTTTCTTTCATCAGAAACCAGGCAACCTCCTAGAGAGGGAAGCTTTTCCCCAGTAAGCTCTGCCCATACCGTGGCCGCCACCTCTCTTGTCTCCTCTCCAGTCCATGGCTGGTTGATCATGTAAGACCTTTTCTATCACACATCGCTGTGAGAGTCACGGCAGGACCACCCAAAGCAACGCTTGACACGAGCCTGGAGGGGCTGCGTTAAGATGGGCCCTCCTTCTGCTACTGCAGACACATACTTTAAGGAATAGGGAAATGAAAGCTGTCAAGAGTTAATATTTTATTATGCAATAAGTATTTATTAAAATAAACATTGAAAATGTACAAGAGCCAAACTAGCAGTATAACTTCTTGGGGCCAACCTTACGGTTGCAGCAATTTAAGTCGCCACCTGCAATGCTAGCATCCTATATCCCAGGTCCTGGTTCGAGTCCTACATGGGGAGGGATGGCTGAGCTGCACACAGTAAGGATTTACTGCCCTGTGCAAACTGGGAGAGAGGTGCTCTAGTGAATGAGAGCAGACTCCCCAAGGAGTAGGAGTTACACATTTCTCAGAGCTTGCTTCTGGAGAAGGTATACATACTCAGATCTAGGGAAATTTGGGGAAGGGTTATGCATACTCAGAAGGGACAGGTGCGTGTGCCCCCTGAGTTACATACACTAGAACTATCCCATGTTTGGTTGGGGGCAGAGATTTAAGCCCCGTGGTGAAGGGCAGCAGGACTTTGTACAGCAAGAGGTGAAGTTCAGGTGGGGACTTGAGGTTTGCTGATGGCACGAGTCAGCTGCAGGACACCTGGATATTCCCAATGAGGGTTGAGTCAAAGCTAGGTTATTTCCTTGTGTAGGGGGCGGTGTTGTAATCAGTGCAAACACTGCTTGGAAGCCAGTACTTTTAATCACATACAAAGCGCACAGTCTGTGACCTCACATTTAGTCATTTTGTATCTCTGCACAGTGAGCCAGTGTGGCAGGAGTGTAGGCTGTAAGGGGAGGGAGTGGGAAGATATGGCTAACATTGCAGCATAAATACTGTTTCCCGTGTTGCCACATAGTGTTTGCTAAAAGCACCTATGTGTTAATCCAACAGATAGAAGACACATAATTAGCTGGGTAGGACATAGTTTTCTGGCTCCATTCTTAAGTCATGGGACCTTTCTGTTAGCCAGGAGTCAACTTGCAAGTCACATGAGGACTTGGGAATCTCTTGGGGACCAGGAACGGTCATTTGTCAGGGTCTGGGACAGCTGTGGAGATGGCATTTAGCATCCGCAACTTGGGATCTTTAATCCACAGTTGGGCTGTCCTGCCACCCATGGTGTGTCTGTCACTTCCACCAACCTGTTGATGGATTCTCTCGAGAGTCCTGAATTCATTTGAGAGTCAGGTGGTCCAGCTGCTCACCAGCCTCCTCTCAGACCCCTCCCTGGTGAGGGTCCCCCCCACCTTCCCCCTCGTGGTGGCCCAGGACATCCCCTCAGCAGGAGTGTGGAGGACACGGTCCCCCTGCAAGGGTTCTGGAGGAGCCGCATTGGTCACGGCTGACTCCGTGACTCCTGTGCTTGTCTGTTCCATGTTTTCTTCAGAAGGAGCACACTGTGTTGCCACCACAGGTCGCTGTGCGTCCTCCTGATGTGCTAAGACGCCCACCTCCACTTGTTTGCCAGGAAAGGCTTGATTGCAATGCATTCATCCCTTGGCCTTTCTCCGAGGACGTTTTTCTGCTTAACTTCGCTGTTCGTGAACTTTCAGAACCCTTGGTTGAAATTCCCTCCCTCCCTTCCCATCAGAAATCGCTCATTCAGCACCTTCTGTATGCCATGACATGCTACTGCAGAGAGCCAGGTGATCCCTGTTCCTGTGGACTCAACTTTCTGGAAAGAAGTGGAAGGTAGATGATGCATAAGAAAATTAATAGGGGCTGGTGCTGTGGTGCATTGAGTTAAAGCCCCAGCCTGCAGCACTGGCATCCCATATGGGCACTGGTTCAAGTCCCAGATGCTCCACCTCCAATCCAGCTCCCTGCTAATGTGCCTGGGAATGCAGTGGAGGATGGCCCAAGTGCTTGGACCCCTGCACCCAAGTGGGAGACCCAGGAGAAGCTCCAGGCTCCTGGCTTTGGATTGGTTCAGCTCTGGCCATTGCTGCCATCTGGGGAGTGAATCAGTAGATGGAAGACCTGTCTCTACCTCTCTCTTTAACTCTGTCTTTCAAATAAATAAAATAAATCTTTTTTTAAAAAAAGAAAATTAATAATGTACTTTCAGGTAGTTTTCTCTGAAGGTCAAAGTGTATAAACTGGCAGGTATGTAGGCTCAGGCAGTCTAGGGTTTACTGAGTGTGAGGATGATAGCTGATACTGTTGTATACTGAGCAGGTGCAAACACTGATTTTGGGTGCTCTCACCACACACACAGACCCGGTCACCATGTAAAGTGTGTTCATTTAAGCTTGACTGTTGTGATCACACAAAAACATGGTGAATGTTCAGTGTATCTGATGAAAAAAATTAAGAAAATGAGCAGAGTGTGGTAGTGACTGGTGGTCAAGCCCTAGTTTCTGACCAGCTCACGACAGGGTCTGTAAGGACAGAGTGTCTCAGCTGTCAGCAGATGGGTGTAGGAGCTGGGAAAGTCGAGATCACAGGAGTGCTCCAGGCAGGGAGAGGAGACACACAGGAGTCTGTAGGCCACAGTGAGCTTCAAAGGCCCAGAGAAGACAGCGAGACCACGTGGGGACATCCAGGCAGCAAGGGGAGCAGCGCAGCTGAGCTGCCGTGGGCCCTGGCCCTGGCGCAGGGGGAGGGAGGCAGACTCGGCCACGTCCACCCATCTTCTCACAGTCAAGTCTGGCTCACCCTGCCTGTGCATTCCCCACTGGCCTGTCCTCCTCCAGGACAATACACCTAACCTTCCAGCCTCGCTTCTCCCCACTTCTCCCTCCCAGCCCTCCAGCCCTGCATCCCAGAAAGCCCAGGTCCACTCACTGCTCTCCACAACCATGGCCGTCCTCCTTCAGAGCCCCCAACTTCTGCCAGCATCTCAGCTTGGCCTCCTGGCCGATTTTTTCACCACGGTGAAATGTCTTGTGCCTGGATTGTTTGTTTTACTGTTGAGTTTGGAGGACTCCTTATGTATTCCAGATGTGAGTCTGCTGTGCATTACAAACATTTTCCCAGTCCATAACTTATCTTTTTATGCTGTTTGTTAGTCTTTGGCAGAGCAAAAGATTCTAATTTTGATGAGGTCCTATCTGTCAACTTTTCGTTTTATTGATCATGCTTTCGGTGCCAGGTCAAAGAACTCCTGAGGCCAGCGCCGCAGCTCACTAGGCTAATCTTCCATCTGCGGTGCCGGCACACTGGGTCCTAGTCCTGGTTGGGGCGCCAGATTCTGTCCCGGTTGCTCCTCTTCCAGTCCAGCTCTCTGCTGTGGCCTGGGAAGGCAGTGGAGGATGGCCCAAGTGCTTGGGCCCTGCACCCCATGGGAGACCAGGAGAAGCACCTGGCTTCGGATCAGCGAGATGCGCTACCTGCAGCGCGCTGGGCTTAGTTGCCATTTGGAGGGTGAACCAACGAAAGGAAGACCTTTCTCTCTCTCTCTCTCTCACTGTCTAACTCTGCCTTTCAAAAAAAAAAAAAAAAAACCACCACCAACAAAAAAGAACTCTTGAATATCCCAATAAGTCTCTCCTTTTCCTCTCCTTTTCTTTTCTTTTTTTTTTTTTTTTTGGTAAAAGTTTTTTATGTTTAAACATCTTATATTGAATCTGTGATCCATTTTCAGTTAACTTTTGTGTAAGGAATAGACTCAGGTGGAGTTTGTTTTGTTTTGCTTATGCCTGAGAAGTTCAGTTGCCCAGCGTTGAAAAACTGTCCACCTGCATTGAATTTCTTCTGCACCTCTCTGAAAATCCATCAGGTCCATTTCTGGGGTTTATTTACTTGTTTCAGAAGTGGAGATTCAGAGAGATATGGGAGAGAGACAGAGAGAGACAGCCCTCTTCCATAAGCTGGTTCACTCCCCAAATAGCGGCAACAGCTAGGGCTGGCCCAGGTGGAAGCCCAGAGCCAGAAACTCCATCCAGGTCTCCCATGTGGGTGCCAGGGGCCCAAGCACTTGGCCATGTTCTGTTGCTTTCTCAGGTGCATCAGCTGGGAGCTGAGTGGGAGCAGGGCAGCCGGGACTTGAACCAGTGCTCACGTGGGATGCCAGTGTCTCAAGCAGCTGCTTAACCCGCTGTGCCACAGCGCTGGCCTCTGGGGTCTCTGTTGCTTCATTGACCCGTGTGCCTGTCCTTCCTTCCAGTGCCACACAAAGTCTTGATTGCTGGCTGTGTCTAATAAGTCTTGAAATACAGACTGATTCCTCTCACTTTATGTTGTTTCAAATTGTTACAGTTTCTTTGCTGTCTCCAATAAATTTTAGAATAACCTTGTCTATACATATAGAACAGTCTTGCTGGGATTTTTGTAGGTGATGTGTTAAATCTGTGTATTGATTTGGGGAGAATTATATATTCCTTGTCTGGAGCCTTTTAATCCATGAATCCGTTTTCCAATTCATGAATCCATTGATTTAGATCTTTGAATTCTTTCACCTCAGTTTTGTAGTTTTCAGCAATAAGTCATTACATATTTTATTAGATTTATACCTACCATTTCAATTTTTTGAGTGAGTGTGAATGCTGTTATGTTTTTAATTTCACTGCCCATGGGTTCCATTGATAGTAGATAGGAATGCAATTGGTTTTAGAGAAATTTTAGATCAACAGCAAAATCAAGACATTACAGAGATTTCCCATGTGCCCCTACCCCCACATGCCCAGCCTCCTCCCATGGTCAGTGTCCTCTTTCTGAGTGGTGCATTGGTTACAGCTGAGGAACCTTCACTGACATATTGCTATCAGTCACGATCCATAGTTTACATTATGCAATTGATTTTTGGATATTGATTTTGCATCCTTTAACCTTGCTGATCTCACTTATTTTTCTAGGAGTATTTCATAGATTACTTGGGATTGTCCACATAGATAATCCTGTCATCTATAAGTATGGACAGCGTTATTTCTTCATTTCTAGTCCATGGATCTTTTATTTCCTTTTCCTAACTATTGCACTGGTTAGAATTTGCAGTGTTGAATCTAATAAAAGTTGTGAAAGTGGACATCTTTGCTTTGTTCCTAGTCTTATAGGGAAAGTCTTTAGTTTTTTGCCATTTAGTATAATGTTAATTGTAGATTATTTGTAGATACTCTGTATCAACTTGAAGAAATTCTGTTTTTAGTTTTCTGAGTGCTTTTAATCATGAATTTTGCCAAGTGCTCCTTTGTGTTAATTGATAAGATCACACTTTTTTTCTTTGTAGCCTGCTAACACAGTGCATTGCAGTATGTTGAATGTACGGGTTAGTTTTCACCATTTTGGAGTTGGAGTTACGTTTACTTTTTAAATTTACAAAAAATTATTTGGAGTATTATATTTGCCTCGGTTATAAATAAAAAGGTCTTTTCAGTTGTTAACCTGGTCCATTAATCCTGGCTTAAATGACTTTTAATGTTTAAAACTTTATTGCTATTATTAATGGACATTTAATTGCACTTGTGATTTTGAGCATGAGCGTAAAAATGCACAGTTTTTTTCTACATCTTCTAATCAGGAGAGTTCAGTTGATGAATCACCCATTACAGAGAGCTACAGTTTAAAGACGAATCAATCTTTATCCCATTTTTTACTGCCTCCATTGGAACAGAAGTTGTAAATTACTAAGTTATCCCGGGCCATTAGTTTTGGAATTAGTCTAAGGAGTGTCTTGGATGATTAATTCTTCTTTGAGGTGCTAGAAGAACACCTGTATTTTTTTTTTTTTTTTTGCAGGATTTCAGGGAGCTGAAAACCTTCAATAATTAGTCTGTAAAATTAAATCTAGGAGACAATGTTTCTTTCCTAATTCTTTGGGTTATGGTGCACCTATGAGTAACAGACACAGGGCTGATCAGTCAGAAATAGGTTAAACATGCTGAAGTCTGTGAAAAACCTGTCACAGTACCCATCATTCCCCTACACCCCCCGCCCCTGCAGGGGTGGTGTGGAGTCCTAGGTGTGTTCTTCCTCACTGCCAGCCCCGAGCCCTGTGTGCTTGAACTTGGCAGTGTCTTTGGCCATGTCACCCATCATGTATATCTTGGCATCCCTCAGGAATACTGCTTCTGGGAGGAAGCACTGTGCCGTGCAAGGGGTAGATACAAAGGAGTGAAGAGGACAAAATACTGCCAGATGCAAGATTAGTCCCAAGAAACCGCTCGTGGCTATTAACTTGGTTTCTTCCAGGCATTCCTCTTTAAACTGCACATTGTAGATGCCTATGAGAAAGCTGAGGTCACCTGGGGATTTTCCATTTCTGATTCAATTTTCTACCCCTTCTGCTTTTAGTCTTGCCAAGAAATAGTTCTTGGTGGATTTCATTTCATCCTCTCTGGCCCCTGGCTTAATGGGTCAGAAGTGCTGAGTCCTCCCCTGTGCATACCACAGTCTGCAGCAACCCAGGGAGGGGCATTAGCTTTCTCAGGAATTTGCTTCTTTATTATGTAATAGCTCTAATGTTGCTTAGTATTACATCCAACCATGAGCTGGCTAAGGTCAAGTGTTTTTTTCAAACTTTGTTTTTTACACATCACTTGATATGATGTAGTTTCAATGTTAGACTTATTTTTTTTTTAAATTGATTTATTTACTTGAAAGGCTGTGTCAGGGTAGGATGGAGAGAGGGGAGGAGGAGGGAGAGAGAGAGAGAGAGAGATCTTTCATCCTCTGGTTCATTCCCCACATGGCTGCAACATCCAGGCCACAGCCACAGCCAGGAGCCAGGAGCTCCATCCAGGTCTCCCAGATGGGTGGCAGGGACCCAGTTACTTGAGCTGTCAGTTTGCTGCTCCCCAGTTGCATCAGCAAGAGGCTGAATCAGTCGTGGGGACTTGAACCAGGATTCTGATATGGGATGGGGACACACTGTAAATTTCAGCCTTTGAAAGGAAGGAGACCAAATGCTGCAATTGAGACCTCAAAGCAGTTTGTGTGTGTGTGTGTGTGTGTGTGTGTTGGGGGTGACAGGGATTTGAAAATTTCAGGCTGTATTTTCATATAATATTGATGATTTGTTTATTCCCCTAACAGTTTTTAACATCTTATCACTTTGGCCCTTTTAAGAAGTTCTCTCTGAGCTTTGTCGTGTATCTCATGCCTCCTCCCCAGTTAGATTGCATATTCCTTGAAGAAAGGGATTTTTGAAAATTTCTTCTGTCCTCTCACAGTGAGAATTGCTGAAGCCAAGCGTTGGGAGTTAACACATCAATGCTGTGGATGTGAAAAACGAGCTAGATCCAATCCTTGCTCTCCAACAGCTTATGGCCTGCTAGGAGGGGAAGAAACGCGTGAAAATGTGTGATGGAAAACAGATGGTAACATCCAGGGAAAGATAAAGCTGAATTGCACAAAGACTAAGCAGGATAGACTATGTACCGGGGCATTTCAAAAGGTTGTGGCAAATGGGGGTGGGGTGGGGGTACAGCTGGTGAGGCCACCAGTGGAGACACCCACATCCCATGCAGGAGTGCCATTTCCAGTCCTGGCAGCTCCACGTCTGGTCCAGCTCCCTGCTAATGCACCTGGGAATGCAGCAGAAGATGGCCTAAGTGCTTAGACCCCTGTACCCACACGGGAGACTCAGGTTCCTGGATTCCTGCCTGACCCAGGAAGGAAGTATTTGGGTAGTGAACTATTGGATGGAAGAGCGCTCTCGCTCTCTCTCTCTCTCTCTCTCTGTCACTCTGCCCTTCAGGTACATGAAAATAAATAAACAAACATGTATTTAAAGTTTGTGGAAAATGGAATTAAAAGATACTTATTTTGGTGCAAGAAAAGTGTGAAATCCGTGCAAATGAATCTTGAAAACATTCATGGGAACGCGAGTGAAGGAGTCTGTTCATGGACTTCAAACTCATTTTGCATCAAATAAACTTATCTTTTAGTTCCATTTGCCATGTGTCTTTTGAAGTCCTCTCATTAAGTAGTGAAGAATAAGCTCCATGAACAATTTGATATTAAAGATAAGTCTTGAGGAAGGAGTAGAATTTGGAAAAAGGATGTGTTAAAAATAGAGAATGAGGGGATAGCATTGGGACATAGCTGGTTAAGGAGCTGGCTGTAATGGTGTCCCGTATCCAAGCCCCAGTTAAAGTCCTGGCTGCTCTTGTTCCAATCCAGCTTCCTGTTCATGTTCCTGGGAAGGCAGCAGCAAATGGCCCAAGGGCGTGGGCCCCTGCCACCCATGTGGGAGACCCAGGTGGAGTTTCTGGCTCTTGACTTCAGCCTGGACCAACTTGACCTACCCTAGGAAACTTAGACCCCAAGAAGACCAGTGAGTGGGCAAGCGGCAAGCAGGATGCAGAGGTGCCGATGAATTGCATGTTTTGATTGTGCTTTTCCTAGTGAGGGAGCCTGAGGATATGCAGGGATCCCCTTGGAGCGGGGAGCCCTTGGAGACTGCTCCCTCTGCCTGGGAGCTTCCTCCCCAGGCTGGGATAAGTCTGACCTGCATGGCAAAACTCACACCTGTTCTGTGTGACCTACATTTCCTTTCTAAATTATTTATACATGTGGATAAAAATTCTGGCAGACTAGTTAATTAATTTATTTTAAAATAAGATTTGGGGTCGGTGCTGTGGTCTAGAGGGTAAAACCACTATCTGCAGTGCCAGCATCCAATATGGGTACCAGTTTGAGTCCTGGCTGCTCCACTTCCCATCCAGCTCTCTGCTGTGGCCCGGGAAAGCAGTGGAAGATGGCCCAAGACCTTGGTCCCCTGCACCCACATGGGAGACCTGGAAGAAACTCCTGGCTTCAGATCAGCCCAGCTCCGGCTGTTGTGGTCATTTAGGGAATGAACCAGCAGATGGAAGACTTCTCTTTCTCTTTCTCTCACTCTCTGCCTCTACCTGTCTGTAACTCTGTCTTTCAAATAAATAAATAATACAAAAATCTTTAAAAAATACTTATTTATTTGAGAGGCAGAGTTACAGATACAGAAAGGGAGGGATAGAGGGAGGTCTTCCATCCTCTGGTTCACCCCCCAAATGGCTGCAATGGCTGGAGCTGAGATGATCTGAAGCCAGGATCTCCTTACAGTTCTCTGACATGAGTGGCAGGGGCCCAAGCACTTGGCCCATATTCCACTGCTTTCCCAGGCCATAAGCAGAGAGCTGGATCAGAAGTGGAGCAGCCAAGACTTGAACCGATGCTTATGGGGTGCCAGCACTGCATGCAGAGGCTTTACCCAGTACACCATAGCACCAGCCCCTAAACTAGTTAATTACTTTCCATGAGTCTAGAAAGCTAGTGCTTTGGGGGTTTATATTTTTCCATCTCTAAAGTAAATATGATGGTTATCAACCTCCGTTAGTAGAATGTCCTGAGGATTTTGTTTTAAAGATGATTTTGGCTTTGTTTATTAAAGAGAGAGAGAGAGAGCAAGAGAGCATCCTGTCACCTTCTGATTCGTTCTGCATATGTCCACAATTGCTGGGACTGGGCCCAGGCTGGAGCTAGGAGCTGCGAACTCATCCGGGTGCTCCACATGAGTGTCAGGGACCCAAGTACTGAGCCATCACCTGCTGCCATCCAGGGCGTGATGTGCACCAACAGGAAGCTGTGATCATGTGATCAGGAGCAGAGTTGGAACTTGAACCCAGGCTCTCCGATATGGGATGCAGGCATCTTAACCAGGAGGCTGAACGCCCACCTTTGCCGTGAGTCATCTTGTCTGTGAAGTTTGGAGCACCCTGGACACGGGCTAAGGTTCACACTTGATGAATTTGTCATTGCCGTGTTCCCATTGAATAGGAAGTGGCAGCTTCACCCAGTAGCCACTGGCGATAGATAGATAGATAGATAGATAGATAGATAGATAGATAATCTCGTATTCTCTGTCACTCTGCCTTCCAAATAAATAAATTTTAAAAGAATTTAAAGACATGAGATCTACAAAGGTCCCTCTGGAGCTTCCAGAGTCTCTATGTCTTACTCTTGTCACGTGTCATCCTCCCTTCCCAAGAGGTCGCTACTGTCCTAACCCTGGTGTCTGGGAATATTGGGAGCGTGATTTTGGGCCTGTGTCTGAGTTCTGTTGATTGGCTCCTTCCAAAGCCCATTGGAAGCACCCTGTGCTGGGCTTCTGGCTTGTTGCCGAGACAGAGAGCAGGCGTGTGGGGACTCTGGGGTGCCTGGGTCACACGGCGCTGGAGGAGCCTCACGGGGGTTTGGCTTTCACTGGGTGACTTGGGGCAGGGCTAAGGAAGGAGAGCAGGCATCGGAAGGCAGGGGTGATTCTCTGTTCTGCTTCCTCAGTGGACCTTATCTATGGGGGAGGGGGCCAAAATGCTCCTAACATTGTGAGTATTCAAGGAGTAGCTGTCAGTCGTGTTGACCAAGAGAGAAGGTGCTGAGTGTTTTGTGGGTGACATACCGACTGCTTTTGTCTGTGTTTACTCATAATTATGAAGCAGACGTCTTTCATCTCTTTTTATCGTGAGGTCAGAGTGACCTTGTCTGAGGCTGGTTTGCTTTGAGATGGTATAAATCTATCAGAGTCACATGACCTTGCTAGAGTGTCAGGCCAGCTTATCCTGATCACATTCTCTCTATGAATTCCAAGCAAGCAGACAAACTTTATTCAGGCAGACGGAGGCGCAAATGTCGGCTGATTAGCAGGACTTGGGGCTGAGGCAAAAGTGGGCTTCCTGACAATGAAGCCAGAGTTAGACAGACTTCCCTGCTGGGTCAGGGACAGCACTGGAAATGCCTAGCTCTAACCTCCAAGTTCACGGTGGTGCACTGCCTCTTTGCAAGTGCTTTCCCTATCTCCGTTTCCTTTGCAGGTTTATCTCCTTTTCCTGCCATTTGATGTTGGGACCCTTCTGTGGTCTGCATATGGCTTGAGCATGTGCCCCCGAGGTTGACAGCATGGTCTCCAGTGTGGTGATCTTTTTGGAACGCTCTAGGTCAGGTTGAATGCCCCTCCTTGAACCTTCATCCCTTTTGTTCCTCATTGGTGATGACTTCTCCCTTCAGAGGCCTGTCCTCTCCACTATACATTAAACTCCTGGACCTCGGGAACTCTGTCTTACTCATCTGTAGATCTTTCTGTCTACCTGTGCCTATCTGTTTCTTCATGATATCCACATGGGTATACAAGGATGCATCAGAAAGTTCATCGAGCAACAGGCATGGAGTGCAGCAGGTACGTCACTGCTAGAACACCTGTGTCCCACACCAGAGTACCTGGTTCAAGTCCTGGCTACTCCATATCAGATCCAGCTTCTTGCTAATGCACAGCCTGGGGGCAGCAGATAGTGGCTCAAGTCCTTGGGTCCCTGCCACTCATGTGGAAGACCTGGATGGAGCTCCTGGCTCCTGACTTCAGCCTGGCCCAGCCCTGGCTGTTGTGTGCATTTGGGGAGTGAACCAGCAGATGGAAAACCTCTCTGTCAGTCTCTCTGCCTTTCAAATAAAATGAAAATAAATACATACATACAACTTAAGAAGTTAATGGAAAACCTGTATCACTTTTTCATTCCATTTTTTCATAAAGTTGTTGAATCCTCTTTATAGAGGTATAGATGCAGATATGCAGGTCTGTATGGAGTTGGAGGGATGAGGGGAGGGAGGGAGGGAGAGAGAGAGAGAGAGAGAGAGAGAGAGAGAGAGAGATCTTGCTTCTGCTGGTTCATTCTCCAGTTGCCATGCTGAAGTCAGGAGCCTGGAACTCCATCTAGGTCTCCCACATGGATGCAGGGGTCCAAGTACTTGGACTGTCCTCCACTGCTTTCCCAGGTGCATTAGCAGGGAACTGGATGGGAAGTGGAACAGCCAGGAACCTAACTGACACTCATATGGGATGCTGGCCAGGTGGCAGCTTAACCCACTGTGCCACAATGCCGGCCCCTTCTCAGTTCCTGGGTTTGATACTGTATTGTGGATATATCAGATGTAAGCAACAGAGGCACTTCCTAAAAGGAAAAATATTGGCACATGATAGCTATACACATTTATGGAGCACGATATATATATACGGGGTGTACTGATGAGCCCATCTCACAGAAGAGAGTGGAATAGTGGTTGCCAGAGGCTGAGACAGGTGAGGGCCAGAGGAGGGCGGGTCACAGGTGTGAACGCAGGGAGATGCGAGGGTGGCTCCAGTGCTATGCAGTGCCTGGGGTGACTGCCATCCTCAACAATGCATCACACTCACACGTGCCTTGAGAAGGCCTGCGAAATTGGAATTAAAAGATGATGAGCCTTTTCCATGGGCTTTTTGCAGGTCCTTTGTATTTTATAACACCGGGAGAAAGGTGAGAGGCTCCCAGCACAAAGAAATAACAGATGTTTCAGGAGATGGGGGTGAGCACATTGTTGGGCACAGCCATGACCCCTGCACAGGCAGCAGGCAGACCCCCGTGCAAGGTCACAGGCAGGGAGGTCCTCAGAATCCACCTTGGCCTGCAGGTGCAGGGCAGGCAGCGTGTGTTGGGTGCATTGGGTGCTGCTCAGAGAACACGCGGCAGGAGAAGGGGGCTGGGAGGGAGAGGCAGGTTCCCTTTGACCTGAGAACAGACCAGGGCGTGGACTGCAATTCCTGTGTAAATAAGGAGTTTTTTTTTTTCCCCCTCCAAATTATCACCTCCCAATTTGTTTTTCTCAAGTTGTAGCCCTTTGAAGTTTCTCCAGGTTCCCAGTGTCAGTCACAACACCGATAAAAGCAATCCTGGTGCCACCCAGAGTGAGTGCTTTAGTTTGAACTCTGTTTGCAAAAGCGTGTCCACGTTTCTTTACTTGACACTACGTTGTTGCCAACCTCGCAGCCAGCACTGTGTGCCCCACAAGAGGTGCTGGCCTGGGAAATCGATCCGTCAGGAACGTAGCCCACACTGAAGGAGCGTGCTTGCTGTTCTGAACTGCTGCAGAGAAAGACGGCAAAGCAGTCTGGTCTGTGCTCTGGTGAGGCCTGCTCATGTGGTCGGTTGTGCAGGTTGTCCACTGTTTCAGGATTTCCTTGGTCACTTCTCAGCTCCTGTGCTGCTCTCGGGGTGTGTGCAGTGCAGGTGGTCTTGTCTTTTTCAGTTCTTCATCTTTTGTCTGCTTCTCCAGTTGAGGCTGTGGGGGGTTTGCTAAAGCTGTGCTTTGTTGTTATATTGTTTTGCTTTTCAGTCCTATCATTGAGCCAAGCTAGAAATAAACATCTGAGGAGTTCTGGCAAACACCAGTGTTAGCCCTCTATGGCTAAGGAAGCGCCTTAAAACCCCGTCTCATTGAAGGCTTTTCATAGAGACAAAGCAGTGTTCATCAAAAGCTGAGCCCTCCTCAGAGACACTGCTCCCCAGGGTAATTGCATTTCTATCAACCTTGACACCATTAGTAGCTGGGTTTCAAGAAAAATAGAATCCAGCTCTTCTGGCTTCATCAAAGGAATCAGCATTTGAAAACCAGTAAAGAAGGAGTGCGATAGGCCCGTTGTATTTTCACCTTGCTCTTGGATTTATCAAAAAGGTTTGAAAGTTGGCATAGTAGGTTAAGCCTCTGCCTGTGGCACCAGCATCCCATATGGGCCCTGGTTTGAGTCTCAGCCGCTCCTCTTCCAGTCCAGTTCCCTGCTAATGGCCTGGGAAAGTAGAAGATGGCCCAAGTGCTTGGGCCCCTGCACCCATGTGGGAGACCTGGAAGAAGCTCTGGACTCCTGACTTCGGATCGGCCCAGCTCTGGCTGTTGCAGCCATTTGGGAAGTGAACCAGCAGATGGAAGACCTTTCTCTATGTCTTTCCCTATATGTAACTCTGCCTCTCAAACACATAAATAAATCTTTTTTAAAAAGAAAAGAAAAAGCTTTAGAAAGTAAGGAATACAGTCAGGGTAGAAAAAATGTATAAAAATATTATACATGGTTGATAAAATACTGAGTTTTTACAGTTCTTATTTCTCTCTTTAATTTAAACAATATTCTTTTCTTTAAAAAAAGATTTATTTATTTATCTGAAAGGCAGAGTTATAGAGAGAGAAGGAAAGACACAGAGAGATCTTTCATCGCTGGCTCACTCCCCAAATGGCTACAGCAACTGGGGCTGGGCCAGGCCAAAGCCAGGAGCCTGGAACTCCATCCAAGTATCCCACGTGAGGGGCAGGTCCCAAGGACTTGGGACATCTTCTGCTTTCCCAGACGCATCAGCAGGGAGCTGGATTGGAAGCCGAGCGGCCAGGACTCAACCAGAGGTCACGTGGGATGCCGACATTGCAGGTGGCTGATTAACCCATTGGCGCAGACACAATGCGTATTTAATAGTGAAATTGCGAACAGCTGTTTGGCATAGCAGTTAAGATACTGGCTAGACTGGCTAGACTTCCTACCTACATCTGAGTCCCTCGGTTTGATCCAGCCTCCTTCAATGCAGACGCTGGGAGGCAGCAGGTCAGGGCGTAAGTATTTGGGTCCCTGCCTCTTACTTGGGAGACCAGGCTTGGGCTCCCAGCATCTGCCTTTGGCTGATTCAGGCCTGGGTGTGGCAGATCACTGTTTGTTTATCAAATAAAGAATGGTGGAACTGGGCTGGGAATGGAAGAGCCCTAATTAGATCTGCGCGTTCTACCTGCAGCACCTTGAAGGTGTTCTCCCAGGTCCCCCATCTACCTAGTGAGGAACACCACTGTGTGGGAAAGGCTCAGCTGCAGCCTCCTGATTCCCGGCCAGAAACCGCCTTTCTCTCCTTGGAAGCACGGCAGCTTTTCTCTCCCCTCGCTAGCGGCGGGTCCCCTTCTCCTCACATTGATGTCTCTGCTGGAGCTGTCGCTCCCACTGCTCATTACCTGTGTGAGCGCGGGGACCCCAGCTGCCCTGGTCTTGATCCCCTGTGACAGCCGACATGCGCTTCCACGCAGGAAGCGTTTACTACATATTTGATGATTCACTGAACAGAATCCGTGCTGGCTGTGGACGATTGCTCCCCGTGTTTCAGCGCTGTGGCTGTGCGGCCGTTTTCCGGCAGGTTGCCTGTCCGGGAAAGTGGAGCAGCTGTGCAGTGAGCACGGGGTCTTCTCAGAACCCCGGCTTGGCTTCCACAGGTGCCTTGCAGGTCACTGTGGCACGGGAAAGAATTCTTCGATTGTTTTGCTCCTTGGAGATTCTTACGGAGCAGCTGTAGTAATAGCGGCACTCGCTAGAGCTTCCCGTGTGTTGTCTGAAGGATCCTAGTCCAGTTTCTTCTCCAGATGGAAGTGTTCCATGCCTACCCTGGGCAGATCTGAAGAAGACCTGCTCTCTACCAGAATATGGAGCTGCTGGGGCCTCTCTCACCAGGGGCAGCTTGAAGTGTATCTGAGGAAATGTCTTTGTTGTTTAAAAACATTGGCACCCCAGGAATGTGTTTAGTACCAGTCTCTGAAATTAGTACATGGGAACTGGCAGAAAGTTGGAGCTTAAAAAATATGTCTTAGGCAGCTTTGAGATTCTCCACTGCCCTGTAGATAGCGAATTTGCAGTTCAGAACTCGGCTGCGTGGTGCCCTGGGTTCCTCTGACGAGTCCTGGGGTGCAGCAGCGACGTGGCTGCTGCTTCTGGTGTCACGTCTCCAGCCGTGACATTCACCCTGGGACCCAGCACAGCCCTCCTCCATGTGGCTGGTGGCTGAGACTTCCATTGACTTTTCCACTGCCCCAATGACCCTGCTGAGCTCATACTGCTCTGTTGAAGCAGCAGTTTGGGGAGAGCCTTTCAGACTCACTACAGTTTTATCTTATTGCCCTTTTATTAAAAAAAAAAAAAAACACTAGGATTTTGGAATATAAGAAAATGAGTTATTGTATGAGGCCAGTGCTGTGGTGCAGTGGGTTAACACCCTGGCCTGAAGTGCTGGCATCCTATATGGGCGCTGGTTCAAGACCCAGCTGCTCCACTTCCGATCCAGCTCTCTGCTGTGGCCTGGGAAAGCAGTAGAAGATGCCCTGCTGTTCCTTCCTAACACACATCTCTTTTGAAGCACATAGCAGGTGGTAGACAGAAATCCCGTTTTTGGGGGGGTGTTTGTTAAGCTTGGTGCCTGCAACACTGGCATCCCATATGAGCACCAGATCAAGTCCACTCCTGATCCAGCTCCCAGCTGATGCACCTGGGAAAGCAGTAAATGATGGCCCTAGTGCCACGTGGGATGGAGTTTCAGGCTCCTGGGTTCAGCCTGGCCCACCTGTGGCCATTGCAACCATGTGGGGAGTTAACAGAAGATAGATGATCTTTCTCTGTCTCTCCCTCTCTCTGTAACTCTGCCTTTTCAATAAATAAATAATTCCTAAAAAAAAAAAAAGTTTTGCCACGTAGTTGCTGGGTCATTTGGGCAAATAATTAACCTGTGTCAGTGTCTTTATCTACGCAGTGGGTCTGATCTTAACATAGTCTGCGTCACAGGAGACATCAGAGAAGTGGGAGGGTCAGAGTTTACAGAGAGCACGAATGTTTTAGGAGTGATGCAGCAAAAGCTAACAAGGGGTCTTTAGAGAATTCATAGAAAACGATTGAAAAAAAAAACTGCATGGATTTCAAAATTTTCTGTACTGAAATAGGCTTATGTGAATTCCATTTACTTTCTGAAGCACTTTTATAAGTGGAATACTGAGTCGTATTAAAACGCAGAATAAACTTGGAATCAATAAGTGTCCTTTGTGCTCTGTGTGTAGCGACAGGACAAGCTCTCTTGCAAATGGCTTACTTTGCAGGTGTAATATCTTGAGATGTTTTTGGCTGGTACCTTAGTAACTCATCACCCCTGAGTGAGGATAGTTGACTGCGAGGGTGTTGGGTATGGGGATGAGGACGCCAGGAGAGGCACTCGTGGGCGTGGTAGGCTGGAGCCAGTGCCTTAAAAATGCTCTCGCGATATCAGCAATCTCCGGGTTTGGTATTCGTCAAAAAGAACGACACCTCTCACGTGCCTTCTTTCCTTATTTCTGGTTTTACAACTCAGGATGTGGCGCAAGGAGAGAAGCTGTGTTGATCTCGCTCAAATTCGAGTTTCTAAAATAATTCGGCACAATGCGGGCTTTCTCTAGTCCTGTTATATAATAACCACTTTCCAAAAGAAAGCCCCTCATTTGTGTGGGGGTGTCTTCCCTGCAGGTGGGAAGGCAGAGGACAGCTGAGAGGAGTTAAGCTGTTTATTTTGTCTTGGCTAAAAGTAGCAGTCTCCTTCTTAACCCCCTCAGGCCAGCCAGAGCCAGGGAACACAGGTTTTGCAAGTTCCCCTGCCACTGTGGGTAGCAAAGCACGGTGGAGCCGGAGCCGGAGCCGGAGCCGGAGCCGGGAGAGTGTGGCAGGCAGCTCTCCAGCTGTGGCCTTCATTCAGGTCGAGGTATGATGCACCCCGTTTCCAGCCTGGCCCTGCCCCAGTGTTCCTCTCCTGCCCTGCCCGGTCCTCGCCTCCCCACCTCCCCATTTGCTGTGTCTATGCTGGGCAGCTCTGTCTTCTTCAATGAGTGGCTGATGGAAGCCGATCAGCATGGTGACCCTGGCTTAGGATGTGGGGGCTGCTGGCTGTGTGGCAAGTCACCCCAGCTTTCTAGTCTGGGAGAATGGAGACTGGCGACTCAGCATCCGAATTACCTGGGTTAAAATGCCTGCATCCCACCTTGGAGCCCTTGGGTTTGAGTCCTGGCTCTCCCTCCTGATTCCACTTCCTGCTCATGCGCACCCTGGGTGGCAATGGCAATGGCTCCAATACCTGCCACTCACATGGGAGACCTGGATTGAGCTCCCAGCTTTATCCTGGCCCGGCACCAGCAAGCATTTGGAGAGTGAACTAGTGGATGGGCTCGCGCTCTCTCTCTCTCTCTGCCTCTCAAATAAATATTTAAAAAATAATAATAATTGCCTTGAGGTTGAGGTGCAGCCACGGGGCTGCTGAAAGGGCACTGGGTCCGTGCTCATGCCTCTGATGGCCGCCTTTATCTGGAGCTTTCCTTAATGCTTGGTTCTAGGACATCTGTGTCTAAGGCCGTTGGCTGGGGCGTGGTGGAGGTAAAGAGTATGTCTCATCCTCCATTCTCATGTCCTATCTGCTGATAAGGCACAGGAGCATTTTATCAGGAAGCAGAGAGCTCTGATCCTTCTCCCTCCCCCCTCCCTCTCCCTCCCTCTCTCTCTGCCTCTCTCTGCCTCTCTCTGCCCCATATAGAGTGGAGCCTGTTTCTTGTGGAGCCTCCCCAGCCATCCCAGCTTGGTGTAATGTGGTTTCCACTTCTGACCTCACCCTGTTGCTGGGGCTTGTCGCTCACAGCTCTGCCTGCAGCCTGCTCAGGGCCCCACACGTACTGTGTAGCTAGAAGGCCCTGGGCTGCAGAGCCTCACCCACTTTTAATGAGTCCCCTCCTTGTTAATGTAGTGTGCATCTCCCTGGCAGCATGGCCCTCGCCTGGATGTCTGCTTTGCAGTGCTCTGAGAGAAAGAAGTCTCAGTCCTCACAGTGTGTGTGGTAGGAGAGAATTCCCTAGTGAGACCAGCCATCATGCAATTTTTTTTATTATTATTTCTATTTGAAAACCAGAGAGAGAAAGAATAGGAATCTTCCACTTGCTGGTCACTCCCCAAATGCTACAATGACTGGGGCAGGGCCAGGCCATAGCCAGGAGCTTCTTCCAGGTCTCCCATGTGGTTGCAGGGGCCCACGTACTGGGGCCATCCTCCACTGCTTTTCCAGGTGCATTAGCAGGGAGCTGGATCAGAAGTGGAGTAGCCAGGACTGAAACCAGTGTTCCGATATGAGATGCTGGCATTGCAGGCAGCAGCTGAACTCGCTGTATCACAATGCCGGCCTCTTGCCAGCCAACATCTTAACCAATCCGGACATGTTTCCATGTTTCCTTCTTTCAAAGACCATCCCTGTGTTGATTAGGAATCCCGCCTCCTGGGGTGCTTTTCAGTTATATGGGTACAAGCTCCTGATGGCTGCTAGAGGCACTGGAACACCGCAGAGAAATCCTGCCGTGCTGACTTCAGTTGTGCGAGCATGGCTGGGGTGGGCCTTACTGATCAGCACCGTGGGAGTTTGCATCTCTGGGGAGGAAGGTGGACTTGCAGAGTGCAGCTCTATGGGGAGGCAAACCCTAATTGCTGGAGAAGCCCTACATGTGAGCGGCCAGGCAAACTGGTGAGCGGCCAGACTCGCCATGGACTCAGAAACATGGCACATTGGACCTGTGGGTGAGGAGTGAGGAGCGGGTCTCAGTGGGAAGCTTGGGAACAGTATGGCCCAGTGGACAAGAGCAGGCTTAGAATTAGATGGGATGGGGCTGGCGAAGTGGAGTAGCAGGTAAAGCTGCCGCCTGCAGTGCAGGCATCCCATGTGGATGCTGGTTTGAGTCCCGGCTGCTCCACTTCCAATCCAGCTCCCTACTGTAGCCTGAGAAAGTCCCTGCACTCCTGTGGAAGACCAGGAGGACGCTCCTGGCTCCTGGCTCCTGGCGTTGGATCGGCCCAGCTCTGGCTGTTGCGGCCATTTGGGGAGTGAGCCAGCGGATGGAAGACCTCGCTCTCGCTTGCTCTCTCTGCCTCTGCCTCTCTGTAACTCTGCCTTTCAAATAAATAGATAAAATCTTTGGGGGAAAAAAAAGAATTAGGGCCAGCTGGGAACCTGGGCCTGGCTGCTGGCTAGCTATGCACCTTATCCAAATGTCCCTTCACTATTTTAAGCCTCAGCTTTCTTATCTTAAATGGGATAATAAGACTTGGCTCCTGGGACTGTTTTGAGGATTGAATGGGATGAGTTTGTCACGTGCTTAGTAGGTTGTCAGTGCTCACTAAGGGTTTTGACTATGAGCAGCGGGAGGGTGTTGGAAGCCTGGCTTTATGGGGTTCTCACTGAGTGGGGCAGGTTGGTCCCATCAGCCCCCAGGGGCCCTGGGCCTGGGGGAGGAATGGAGACGAGAAAGTCCCCCTGTAGGCTTTCGGGATGTGCATGCCTGAGCCTTCTTTGCTGCGCAGGCTCCGACTCTGCCCGGGTGCCTGAGCCATGCCTCCCCAGCCAGCACCCGTCTCCCTGCACCCTCCACACCCCGGCTGCCACCTCTGCGACAGCTGGCCCAGGGCTTCCTGGAGCAGGGGTTGGGGGTGACGGCAGGAAATGGGAGATCTGTGCACAGCGAGGAAGCTCTCTCTACCAGGTCTACTCCACCAAGTTCATCAGCAAACTAACAGCCTCAATGAGAACAGAAGAGCAGAGCGCCCTGGGCTTGGGCCAGTTTCCTGGCGTGTGCGTGCGTGTGGGTGCGCGTGTGTGCGTGTGTGTGCGTGTGTGTGTGGCTGTGATTTATCTCTGGGATTTCATTCTCTGATTAGCAGTTGCTAATTTCCCTTTCCTACTTCCACCTGGGGCATGTGGAATCAGAACAGCTCCTTTAACAGACCCCTGTGAATTCCTGGCTGAAAGGCAATGGGTCAGCCGCTCCCAGGGGCCGGTCTGTGCTGGAGAAGAAGCTCCTGGAGCCTGCGTGTAGTGAGGCTTCCCAGAGCAGACCCTGGCCAGGCTTCTTGGTAGCCAAGTGCAAGTCCTCCCAGTTTGGGAGGAGGGGAAGTGGGTTCTGGGAGAGGCAGCAGGTATTGGGGACCTGGGATGGAGACACTGGGGTTCGAAGGTACAGACGTCCCCCAGGGACAGGGGGGAGCAAGGCAGGGGCCTCGTGCTGGGGTCTGGAGTCCGTTGGGGTGGGATTTTGTGGGTGTTTGCAGGGGACTAGTGGTAAGTGCCTGGGGGATACCCACCATATTCCATCACGGTGAGGAGACATGACTTTAAAGTATTTCCTCAGGGGCCTCATTAGCACAGTAGGTAGCACATCAGTCTCAAAGTATTTCCTCTTCATTGCTTAGGAGTATTGTTTGTAAATACATAAGGCACTAGCATTGCAAAATTTGTATGTATTTTGTAAATTAATGTGTTTGCGTATATAGCATATATAGTACCTGTTCAAAACTTATCACTGCCTGGAATGTGCTATTTATATTTAATAAGTTTGAAGACAGCTGGTGTTTCTAAAATTTTTTTAAAGATTTATTTATTTGAAAGGCAGAGCCACAGAAAGGAAGAGAGAGAGACAGAGAGAGAGAGAATCGATCTTTGATCTGCTGGTGCACTTTCCAAATAACTGCAATAGCCAGGGCTGGGCCAGGCCACAGCCTGGAGCCGAGTACTCCATCAAGTCACCCACAGGGGTGGCAGGGGCCAAGCCTTCATCCACTGCCTTCTTAGGTCCCTTAGCAAGAAGCTGGATTGGAAGCAGAACATCAGGGACTTGAACTGGCACTGCTCTACTGGATGCCTGTGTCCCACCTGGTGGCTTTACCTTCTATACCACAATGCAATGCCCCTTTTAAAAAAATTATTTTTACTGAGAGAGACAGAAGCCATCCACTGATCCACTCCCCAGATGCCCACCACAGCCAGGGCTGGTCAGGGCCCAAGCTGGAAGCTGGGACTCCATCCTGGCCTCCTATAGGGGGGGTAGGCACCCAACCATGTGGGCCATCGCTTTTCTCTCCCAGGGCTGTGCAGGAAGCTGGGATGGAGAGCAGAGCCTGGACTCGAACCCAGGCACTCCAGTGAGACAGTTGACCTTGTGACTCGAACCCAGGCACTCCAATGAGACAGTTGACCTTGTGAGCCGAAGTCAGAGGGGAAATGGAAAAAAAACCTTCTGGAATGAACAAGATGGCAGACCATGTGGGGTGGGGGCCTTCTTTGTGCACTGAGCTCGCGGGCTGTGCTGGACAGCAGGTGTCAGGGCTGAGGGAGGTCAGGGGACACTGCTCCAGACTCCTGCACAGGGGCCCGAGACTCTGGTGTTGATTGTTGGCTGACCCTGGAAGCGCTGTTCTCTCACCAGGATCTGACTTCCGCACCTTGGAATCTGTGCACAGGAACCCTCACCTGCTTCTCTCCTTGCCTTAGCTTCTTCTCTTGTTCTCAGAAACACACCTGAGGATAAGCACTTGGCAGGTGCGCGGATGCTGACCGAGGACTCGGTGCACAAAACCAACCTGCATTCCAGAAAGATCCAGAAAGAGCTGTGACATCTGAGAAAGCGCGAAGGCTTCCAGGTGGATGTGGTTTGGGGCAGATTATGAGCTATTATGTTCATTTTCAGATCATTTAGTTCTTTGAAAGTACCTCGGCCCTGAAGCAATTGTGTATGAGACACACGGGGTGGGTGGGGGGAGAGAAACAGACAGCAGGGGCAGGGACTGGCTGGCTTGGGTTTGTTTCCTGTGAGAGAAGGCAGGCAGCATCCTCGTATAAAGTTACGGGAAAGCTGTGAAAAGCAGGTCCTGAGAGCAGGATCTGCAAGCGTTCGGGTCTTTCAGGCTTTGTTAGGGCTTTCTTCTGCTTTCTGCTGGATTTCTAGTGTCCTCCTCTGGTGTCCAGACCTTTGGTGGCTTCTGCTGTCCGGCCCTGGCCCCCTCCCCTCCCATGTTCAGTGGTGAGTGCATCCCCTCCCAGGGAATTGGCGGTGGGGCCTCGTCTGGGGTGGTCGAGGCAGAGCCAGGAGCTTGGAAGTGGAGCTGTGTAGAAGATGATGGAGAGGGGAGGTCTGGGAACAGTGTCGGGCTTCTCACTTGAGCAGCGTGGTCGACTGTGGGAGGAGAGGCAGACCTGGCTTCTGCTGTCCTTCCCGGACGTGGCCCAGGTGTCAGCTCCTTCTAGATGGCGCTGTGTGGTCAATTCCAGTCTTATCTTAAGGTTTCCCCTTAAACATGTTAAATTTTGACTTTGATTTTTACTGGACTGGTTTCCCAAAGTCTTTGACATTAACAGAAAGAAAGGAAAAGCATTTGGAATAATAAGCATTGCTCAAGAGTAAAACCTTGGGGGCTTGGGCCATGCGCTATGGCAGGAAGCATATTGGGCTTTGATAAGAGAGGGCTTTGAGTCCTGATTCCACTGCGGGCAGGCTGTGGGGCTTTAGATAAGTCACACAGCCTCTCTGGGCCTTGCAGGAGATAATGCATATTAGCACATTTTACAGGAGCCAGCATTGTGGTGCTGTGGGTTAAGCCACTGCCTGCAGTGCCAGCATCCCATATGGGCACTGGTTTGAGTCCCGGCTGCTCCACTTCTGATCCACCTCCCTGCTAATGGCCTGGGAAAGTAATAGAAGATGGCCTAAGTACTTGTGCCCTTGTCATCCACATGGGAGCCCCAAATGGAGGTCCAGGCTCCTGGCTTTAGCCCACTCCAGCCCTGGCTATTACAGCCATTTGGGGAGTGAACTAGTGGATGGAATCTCCCCCTCTCCCCCCTCTCCCCCCCTCTCCCCCCCTCTCCCCCTCTCTACCCCCCTCCCCCCTCTCCCCCCCTTCTCTTCCTTCTCTCCCTTCTCTCTCTAACTGCCTTTCAAATAAATAAATCTTTTTACAACCTGTGAGGTTGGAAGGTGGCATTTTATGTGAATTTAAAGTCTGTGATCCTACATACTAGTTACATAACAAATTATCCCAAAACTTAAACAGCTGAACACAGCAGGCATTTATCATATCTTGGGGTCTCAGATCCAGGAACCCCAAGGGCAGCGTAGCCAGGCTACGATCACCAGGGCGCAACCAATCTGGCACACTTCAGCCATCCGTGGCTTTGTCTGTGGCCACAGAATCCACTGCGAGGCTCACCTGGGGGGTCGTTGGCAGGCCTGCCTCAGTTTCCCCCTGCTGGCTGTTGGCTGGAGGCTTCAGCTGATTGCCATGCAAGCTTGCAGAGAGAGAGGAGGAGGCACCCAAGGCAAGTCTTTCATAGCTTGATCTCTCCACTCCTGCCGTGGGCTGTGGGTCACTTCTACCACCCATGCCAAGGTGTGAACACCGGGAGGCAGGTCCGTGGGGGCCACCTCGGAGGCTGGCCACCACAGTCTGCGCACAGGAATTCTGAAACCGAGCTAGAGGGACTCCTAAATGAAGCCATATGTTCAAATAAAGTGTACAGTGTTCGCTTTATATCTGTTTGTGAAAGCAGGTCTTTGGGTAAGAGTCCTCGCATGCTGCCTTTTCCACACACAAGCAAGCGCAGGGCGCTGCTGCGTTTACCCGAGAGGTGGGGCCGCCGTGTGTGTCCTGCGGTACTGCTAATCCCTGGATGGAGGGCGTGCGTGCCTGTGCTGTCCCAGAGCCGACCGCCGGCGCCAGGGAGACCCACACGCGGTGGCATGGTAATGACCGTACTCCGCAGACACCGTTGTTGCTTTGCTTCCACTCGCAGGGTGGGGATGTCAGGTGGAATTTGCTGCCACTCCTTGAACACTGCCCACGATCACTCACAAGGCCCGACATTGCCCAGTGCACTAGCACTTCCTAGCCGCAGGGAAGCCACTGACCCTGATGGCCACTCAGGAGCTTCTTGTGGACACTGATATACACGGGTCTTGGGAGCTCTCTGTGATGGCACGCGTGAGCTTTGTGACAGGACTGTCCCCAGGATCTGTTGTGTGAGGTGCTGGCTCCCATCCCAACAGCCCCTCTGTCCTAGGAATTGTGAGGGTGTTTCGAGTGAGTCTGCAACTCTGCAGCCTGCCTGGCTTTCCCCTCCGGAGAGCTTCCACTTGAATATGAAGTGGACAGTACCTGTAGCCACTTGCATAGCTGAGCAAATCCTCATCAATAACCTTATCTTCAACTTCTGTTGTATTAAAATTTACGTTTGAATCCTGAGCACTCTCCCTTCCCCATCCACCATCCATACACTTAGCTGATGGGAATGTAGCTTTAATATTTTATGCCTATTTAAAAAATATTTTGTATCTATTTGTAACAAGTTTTATTTATTTAGTTGAAAATCAGAGTTACAGAGAGAGACAGAGGGGTCCTCCATTACTGTATTCACTCCCTAAATGGCCGCAGTGGCTAGGGCTAGGCCAGGCCAAAGCTAGAAGCTTTATCCAGGTCTCCTGCATGGTTGGCAGGGGCTCAAGCACTTGGACCACCTGCTGCTGCTTTCCCAGGTGCATCAGCAGGGAGCTGGATTGGGAGCAGAGCAGCCAGGAGGCAAGGCGCCCGGCTATGGGGTGCTGGCATGGCAAGCAGCAAGCCTAACCCCTGATATTGAGCTAGGGGCACTCAGCCTAGTAGTTAAGGCACCTGCACACCATGTTGGAGGACGCAGCATCCATAACTGGCTCTGGTTCTTGCCAGTGCAGACCCTGGGAGGCGGCAGTGATGGCTCGAGTAATCAGGTTCCTGCCTCCCACAGGGGAGACCTAGACTGAGCCCCTTGCACCTGGCTTCAGCCCAGCCCAGCCCAGGTGTTGCAGGCACTGGGAACTGAACCGGTGGATGGGAGCTCCCTCTTTCTCTCTGCCTCTCTCTTAAAATTTTTTTAAAAAACGTAACTGCCTAAGTTTTCAAAATAGTAGTGCCATGCTGCAGGGATGGCGTAAGCTGTGTCTTTACTGCCCCCCCTCGCTTGTGGTGGTGCTTGGTAATTTTGTGGTGTGTCCCATCAGCCCATCCTGAACACTTCCTACCTGCTGACTTAGGAGTTCTCCCAGCACACAGGGCCTTGGGGGCTTAGTTCTATCTTGGGCTGGTTTCCCTGCATCAAGATAGTCCTTCTGGGCGGTGGCCAAGCTGGGAAAGTGACAGTCACTTCTGTGCTGCCAGGCTGAAAACCCACGGTGTCCGTGGAGGCCGGGATGCAGAGGAGTAGCCTCCCCTGGCGCCAGCAAGCAGGGCGTTCAGGCCTCTGCAGGCAGCCAGCCATCAGCGTTTCTGATTGCAGATGAGACGTCTGGAATTGTTAGGAAACAGTTTGTGAATGGGGTGGAGTTTTGCTTCTGGCCCAAGTTAAGTGCTTCTAAAAGGAAAAATTCACCCCTGCTTCTTTGGCAGCAACTTTTATAGCTTTTATGTTATTTCTTTTTAAAAGGCCGTTTTCCTAAAAACCTGTGATTTCTCCTCCTCTTCTCCAATGAGGAGACTACCAAATGCCCATGAAATTTCTACTAGTGAATCTGCAAACCTAGATTTGAAAGAGACTCATGGATCAGAACAAAAAATTCTCTAATCATTTCATTAACTGTAGTCTTCAGCTACAGCTTCAGTTAACCAATGATTTCAATATATTCTGCAAATATGTTATTCCACTTAAAAATCTATTAGGAAGTCTGCACACTTTTTAGTTTCCACTACACAAATAGAGTTGAATGTTCCCTATTTGTTTTTTTTTTTTCATTTGCTTATTTTTTTTGCCTTTAATGAAAACCTATTTAAAGTAAAAGTCTTTAAGATGGCAGAATAATGTGGTGACATGTCTTCACTGGTAATTTAATATTTGGATATAGGGAGTGCATCTGAGAGATTTCATTAAAAATAGCAAGGTGCCTGAACACCGAAGCTGAGATGTTTTTAATCACAGAATTATAGTAATTATACAAATCCCAAGATTTTCATCAGTCACAGAAAAGGCTTCCAGGGCTAAAACATGCGCTTTAAACTTAGCACTAATAATTGTGTATTGTTTTAAATTATAGTAGAGAGAATCCTCAGGCCACAGGAAATACTGGAGAGGAGATCTTATGTATTGGATTTGTACGGGAAATTGAGCAATGAACCATTTTGGTGGTGCAGTGGTCTTTGTAAGAGGTGTATCTGCTGGGTCTTAGAATGGGAACACACAGCAGGTGGAAATGCAGATAAAGTCCAGGAGCCTGTTACTACCCCCTGTGCCTACCACATAGGCAGAATGACAGGGGAACCCCTCTCTCACTTCCCCAGGGGTCCAAGTTGCTAATTGGTCTGGCTCTCTCTTCCTGTTAGTAAGCCCACCAGCAAATGAGATGACTTTTTGGCCCAGCATCTAGATTTTGGGTTAGGTGAAAAGTATACAAAGAACTGAATTATCACGACAATGATTAAATATGAGTTCTTTACAGTGGCAGAAGGAGGGGCTGGCATTGTGGCATAGCAGGTAAAGCTACACCTGTAATGCTGGCATCCCATATGGGTGCTTGTTCGAGTCCCAGCTGCTCCACCTCCAATCCAGCTCCCTGCTAATGCACCTGGGAAAGCAGTGGAAGACGGCCCAAGTGCTTGGGTCCCTGCTTGCAAGTGGGAGACTAGAAGAAACTCTCAGCTCCAGGCTTTGATCTGGCTAGCCTGGCCATTGCGGTCTTTTGGGGAGTGAACCAGTAGATGGAATATCTATCTGTCTCTCCCTTTCTCTCTGTAACTCTCTTTTTTTTTTAAGATTTATTTATTTACTTGAAAGTCAGAGTTACACAGAGAGAGAAGGAGAGGGAGAGAGAGAGGTCGTCCATCTGCTGGTTCACTCCCCAATTGGCTACAACAATTGGAGCTGTGCCAATCCTAAGCCAGGAGCCAGGAGCTTCCTCCAGGTCTCCCATGCAGGTACAGGGCTCAAGGACTTGAGCCATCTTCCACTGCTTTCTCAGGCCATAGCAGAGAGCTGGATTGCAAGTGGAGCAGCTAGGACTCGAACCGGTGCCTATATGGGATGCCAGCACTGAAGGCGGTGGCTTTACCCATTATGCCACAGCGCCAGCCCCTCTTACTTTCAAATAGATAAATCTTTTTTTAAAAAATGGCATATGCATATGACTCTCAGAAGCAGTCTGTGAAAGGCCCTGGGATGTGCCTGGGAATTTTTTTTTAATATTTGTTTGCTTATTTGAAAGAGTTACAGAGAAAAAGAGGGGGAGACAGAGAGAAACATTTCTCACATCTGCTGGTTCACTTCCCAAATGGCTGCAATGGCCAGGGGTGGGCCAGGCTGAATCCAGGAGCCTAGAGCTTCATCTGGGTCTCCTGCATGAGTGCAGGGGCCCAAGAACTAGGACCATCTTCTGATGCTTTCCTAGTCACATCAACAGGGAGCTGGATGGGACATGGAGCAGCTGGGACTCGAACTGGGGCCCATATGGGATGCCAGCATTGCAGGAGGCGGCTTAACCTGCTGTGCCACAGTGCCAGCCCCGTCTGAGAATTTCTGAGGAGCAGACAGGAGGGCACAGAAACTGGAGCAGCAGCTGCCTGGGGTGGGAGTCCCAGCATGGCAGTGTTTCTGGTCTCTGGACTTCTCCCAGCTTCACCTGCGCCCCCCGCCTCCACCCCCACCCCCACCCCCACCATAATGACCTCATCTTCTGTGCACACAGAACTGGGGGACTTAGCTGGCGCATCTGTCCCCTGATCACTTCTCACTTTGTCCCTCCACATTTAGGTGTTGCACATGTCTGCCTCCAGCTGTGTCCCTGCCTCCTCATCAGAAATCCTAGAATTCACCTGAGCCCCTTTCAGGTCTGTCCTGGAGGGGGGCACACAGGTGAACACCTGCAGGTGCAAGCTCACAGACCTGCTGCATTGCTGTTGGGCACCAGCTTCCTGCCATTGCAATGTCACTGAAGTTCTCTGCCTTTGAGCCTCCCCAAATGTGGCCGTGGTGCAGATTTTACAACATGTGTAAGATACAGGGCAGCAGAGTAATCAGTCTCCTTCCTGCTGCCCAAAGAGAGCTGCCGTTCAAGCCTTGCCCTGTTCGCCTTTTTTTTCCTCTGTGGCCGTTGTTCCTGTGTGTGCATTGCCCACCCCTGCACACACTGTTCTGTGTTCTGGACTTCTGCCATGAACACCTCCCAGAGCCTTCCCGGGAGGGGGTGGGGGTCTGCTGACTATCGTCTGGGACCCGAATGTCGGTTGTGGTGTCACCCTCTTCACTGAGCGCTTTGTGTCTGTTCCCAGGTGCTCCCCTGTCTGCTGCTCGTCAGGACTGGGCGGGGAATGCAGGTGTGCAGGTGCAGGCTTCATTTATTACGCTGCCGCCGCCGCCACCTGGAGGAGCATCCTTCCGAAGGGAGACAGCTGTCCTGTGGCGTGGTTCACTGCAAGGCCCAGAGCCCGTTCCCGAAGGACATGGATGGAGGCCGCGCAGGGCAGCTCCAGCACCCGCTCCCCAAGGCCTAGCGCCGGCGGGCCTGCAGCGGGCGGGGATGCCTCCTGAGTGATGATGGTCCGCAGGGGGCTGCTGGCGTGGGTGTCCCGGGTGGTGCTGCTCCTGGTGCTGCTGAGCTGCGCCCTGTCCGTGCTCTACATGCTGGCCTGCACCCCGAAGGCTGACGACGCGCAGCGGGGGCTGCCCAGGGCCAATGGCCCCACCGGCAAGGAGGGCTACCATGCGGCCCTGCAGGAGTGGGAGGAGCAGCACCGTGATTATGTGAGCAGCCTCAAGCGGCAGATTGCCCAGCTCAAGGAGGAGCTGCAGGGCCGTGCCGCAGAGCCGCCGCGCCCGGACCTGCTGGCTTTCCTGCGCGCACAGGTGGACAGGGCCGAGGTGCATGCGGGCGTCAAGCTGGCCACCGAGTATGCCGCCGTGCCTTTCGACAGCTTCACCCTGCAGAAGGTGTACCAGCTGGAGACCGGCCTGACGCGCCACCCCGAGGAGAAGCCCGTGCGCAAGGACAAGCGGGACGAGCTGGTGGAAGCTATAGAGGCGGCCGTGGAGGCCCTCAACAGCCCCGCCGAGAGCGGCCCCGGCCAGCGTGCCTACACGGCCCAGGACTTCGTGGAAGGTGGGCGAGTTTGGGTAGGGGTCTGGGAGCAGGGGGAGCAGGGGGAGCAGGGGAAGGCGGCTGGGGTCCTCACACCACTCAGGATGCGGCTGCCCGAGGCTGCGAACAAACAGGCTGTGGCGTGGCTGGTCATGTGACGTGGCCAAAGGCATTGAGCAGATTTTTTTTTTTTTTAATTTTTCAAAAGCATCTGTTGACACTGTGTTTTATTTGGGAGTCAGACAGAGCTCCAGTCCACTAGTTCACTCCTCCAGTGCTGCCAAGGGCCAGGGCCAGGGCCTCAATCCAGGTCTCCCATGTGGGTGGCAGGGACCCAAGTGCTTGAGCCATCGTGGCTGCCTCCCAGGGTGCACATTGGCAGGAAGCTGGAATTGGGAACAGAGCCAAACTCAGAGCCCGGCTCTGGGCTAGGGGATGCAGGTGTCGGCCTGTGGCTTAACCGTTAAGCCAAACACCTGCCCTTGTTATCATGGAAACCACAGTGCTGAGTGGATGATTTCATTGTTCCTTGGCAGTAGAAGCTGGATCGTTTTTCTTCTTTTCAAGGGGAGAAAAAAATATATATGTGTGTGTGTGTGTGTGTGTGTGTGTGTAACCTTGAAATCCAAGTAGAGTGTGACAAGCATTTTTAATTGTGTCCTTTCTCATGGCCACTTCTCAGAATGGGCCAGGAACAAGCCTGCCCTGTGTGGACAAGTTATTCTTACTTACTTTTCCTTATAGTGGCCTTGTGGGGGTTTGAGGAGAGGGAGGTGTAGATGGATGAAGTGAGTACCGCCAGTGGCTCAGCTAGCCAGTGGCAGAGCCAGGGTTTGAACCTGGGACTTCCGGCTCCAGGGTCCCAGTCTATGAAGACCACATTGAATTGTCCGCGAGTCGGGGCACATGGAAACTAGATGAACAGTTCTGCTTGCTTCATGGAACCAGATAGCCTGGTAGTAACTGGTCTTTGTGTCTAATTCTATTTTTTTATTTTTAAGATTTTTTTAATCTGATGGGTAAAACAACAGAGAGGAAGAGATAAACAGATTCAGAGGAAGAGGGAGAGGGAGAGAGAGAGAGAGGGATCTCCCATCTGCTGGTTTATCCCCCCAAAATGCCTATTAGTAGCTAGGTCTGGACAGGGCTGGAGCCAAGGAGCCAGGAACTCCATCCGAGTCTCCCATCTGGGTGCAGGGGCCCAGGTACTTGGGCCGTCTTCTGCTGCTTTCCCAGGTGTGTTAGCAGGAAGCTGGATCAGAATCAGAGCTGCCAGGACTAGAACTGATGCTCTAATATGGGATGCCAGCATCAGAAGTGGAGGCCAAATCTGCTGCACCACAATGCTGGTCCCAGAGATCTGGTTATTTCCCCCCTGTTTCTGAACAGAATCTACTTCAGCTCTCCCAGTAATACAGCTGTGCCCACCTCACCCGACTCCTGTGTTGGTTATGAGACCACTGTCTCCCAAGTCCACAGACAAGGTGGTCACATCAGAACCCCTCCTCTCCCTGCCATTCATGCCTCTTCTCTTTGGGTTCTTTCCTGTCTTAAGATTTTTTTGCTTAATCTGTGAACTGTAAGTTCATGCAGTTGAACCAGTTAAAGACACATTGGCCCCGGCCACCCACGTGCCTGGCCCAGCCCAGCCATTGCTTCCATCTGGGGAGTGAAGCAGCGGCTGGAAGATATTTCTGTCTCTGTGTCTCCCTCTCTCTGTCACTCTGCATTTCAAATAAAGAAATAAATCTTTTATTATTATTATTTATTTATTTAAGAGATAGAGTTATAGACAGAGGGAGAGACAAAGAGAAAGTCTTCCATCCGCTGGTTCACTCCCCAGATAGCTGCAACGGATGGAGCTGCACTGATCCGAAGCCAGGAGCTGGGAGCTTCCTCTTCCGGGTCTCCCACTCAGGTGCAGGGGCCCAAGCACTTGGGCTGTTGTCCACTGCTTTCCTAGGCCACAGCAGAGAGCTGGACTAGAAGAGGAGCAGCTGGGTCTTGAACCAGTGCCCATATGAGATGCTGGCACTGCAGGCAGAGGATTAACCTACTTGAGCCACAGCGCTGGCACCAATGAAAGAAATCTTGAAAAGATCTTTTACAAGATTAAACTTTGTGCATATTTTCACCCATTTGTATGAGATACTGAAAATGCCATGTAACAGTCCTGCCTGTACCTGGGAAGACACATGGTGAGCACTGGGCAGAGTTGAAAAGATGACGGTGATGATGATGCCAAGTAACTTTTGATAGTGCTTTATAGTTTGTGAAGCAGTTCCACATAGGTTACCTTGCTAGCTGACCCTCAGGGAGGATCACTGCATGTAATTAAAAAAAAAAAGTTGCCACCGTCCCTGAAGTTTGCAGCCTAGAGCTGCCCACATGCAGAGCCTGCCTCTGTGGGGAGCGCTTGCCTTGTGGCCTTCAGTCTGCATTCGTATTTGAAATCTGCTTGCTTCTCTCTGTCCAGTATCTGAATACACAGCCCTGTGTTTCTCCATGCTGGCACCAGCCTCTTGTTCCTGAGTGGTTTCTGTGACAGGTGCCCGACTTTCTGCTGAGGCACTTTCTCACAGCAGCTACCTGTGCTGTCTGAGGCGTGGCACACAGCTGGGGCCCCGAGGCAGGTAATCCAGCGTGTCTTCCAGACGTGGTGGCAGTCTCCAGAACTGTTCTTGCCAAGAGCACATAAACACAAACCTTTCACGTGTATTTATACGGACGTGGCTGTCATCAACAGCGTGGCTTATTTCATTTCTTTGGGTCTTATCTGTAACACGATTATGGGGAATCTTAAGTCATGGGAAGTGAGACACTGTGGAAGACTGTACAAGTCAGGGAAGCAGTGGGGAGGCAGAATTAATAAAAGGAGTCGCTTTGACAATAGTGATGTTTGAGAACAAAGCGGGATCCCTGGCACTTGAAGAATTCTATCATCAACTGGATGACCCTTGGCCTGCGGTTACACATCCCGATTCTAGCTTCAGAGAGGTGGTTGGAGTGAATGGCTATTGAGAACATTTTCAGTCCTGGTTCGCAGTCCTTCATCTGTACCTAGTTAAGGAGAAAGAAAGAGTGGGAAAGGTCTGGCTTGAGATCTGCCTTCTATAATGGGTTGGCACGTGCTGGGACCTCTTGACAGTGAAGGGCGTCTTTCCGATAGCTTATTTGAGTTTCTGAGCATGACCCTAGAGAGAGGGATTTTGTGCTTCTGGTTTCAGCTGGTAGAGAGTTGAAACAGTTTAGTGCCAACCCAGAGAAAGGGTTCAGGTTGGAAATGGGGGAGTTCCACAACCCCAGAGTTCTAAGAGAGGGCAGTGCACCTGCAGAACCCTGAATACAAAAAGGCAGGCGGATGCCCTGTGTTTAAAGAGACAATAATGTGTATGGAAGCTTCCAGGGGATAGTTTCTGTGTCCATCATAAAGCCACTGTGTGACTAGAGGCACTCTGACACAGCACAGGGGGCTTCCGACTTTCCCTGGTGTCTTTATACCCCTTGAGCCTCAGTTTCCCCATCTGTCAACAAGAGATGTGAACTCAGGCTCCTCACAGCTCTCCCACCCCCAGCCTCCAAGCCTGTCTTATCTGCAGTACACAAGGTACTCTTCCCCTCCTTTTCTTGATTGCTTTGCTAAGCAATCATTTCTTCTTTTCTATATATTTATTTGAAAGATTGAGTGATTGGTTTGAAAAGCAGAGTTACAGAAAGAGGGGGAGAGACAGAGAAAGATCTTCCATCTGCTGATTCTCTCACTGAATGGCTGCAATGGCCAGGGCTGGTCCAGCCTGAAGCCAGGAGCCTAAAATTCCATCTGGGTCTCCCACATGGATGGAAGGGGCCTGTACATCAGTCCATCTTCTGTGTCCCCGTCTTCATTAGCAGGGAGCTAGTTCTGAAGTGGAGTACCCAGGACTCCAACTCATATGGGATGCCAGCAACACAGGTGGTAGTTTAACCTGCTGCACCACAGTGCCAGCCCCTCACCTACTTATTTCTATTGATTTCTTTCACAGGCATATCACTGAGATGTCGCTTTATAACCATCTTAGTGACTTGGGGGAAAGATGGTATGACAGGCATTCAGGTGCACTTCTGGGCATTTGGGGGACAACCAGGGACATTGGTGCAGAAATAAGGAAGCGTGGAATTCTGCAAGTGGGTGGCCTCATCTGTGTTTGGGGTGGGGGTGAGGTGGCAGGAGCAGACTTTCTGACAGCGTAAGGATGCTTGGCCTTGGGGCCGGCACTATGCCCCAGCAGGTTAAGCTGCTGACATCCGTGTCACTGTGCCAGTTGAAGTTGCAGCTGCTCCGGTTCCAATCCATCTCCCATCTAATGCACCTGGGAAAGCAGTGGAAGATGGCCCGGGTGTTTGGGTCCTGGCACCCACGTGGGAGACCTGGTTGGAGTTCCCAGCTCCTGACTTCCGTCTGGCTCAGCCCTGGTCATTGCGGCCCTATGGGGAGTAAAACAGCAGATGGAAGATCTCTCTCTCTCCCTCTCTCTCCCTCTCTCTCCCTCTCTCTCCCTCTCTCTCCCTCTCTCTCCCTCTCTCTCCCTCTCTCTCCCTCTCTCTCCCTCCCTCTCCCTCCCTCTCCCTCCCTCTCCCTCCCTCTCCCTCCCTCTCCCTCCCTCTCCCTCCCTCTCCCTCCATCTCCCTCCCTCTCCCTCCCTCTCTCTTCCCCCTCCCTCCTCCCCCTCCCTCCCTCTCCTTATCCCTCCCTCCCTCTCTCTCTCTCTCTCTCTCTCTCTCTGGCTCTGTAACTCTGCCTTTTAAATAAATAAAATAGATCTTTAAAAAAACAAAAGCCGTTCTCAGCCTTCGTCTGCAAGGGAAGCAGCGGTGGCTGCCCTCGGCACTGTCTTCTGGAACGGCCTCTGTGGCTAATTAGTAAGCCCTGAGCAGGTGATGGTCCCTGGCCCATCCCCTCCATCCCTTCCCCTCTCAATCTGTCTCATTTGTGTTGCTGATGCTCTGTGTTCCTACAAGGAGGGAAAAATACTTTCCATTCAAAAATAGAGCTAGAAGGGGTTTGAGACTCCGTTTTGTAGTGCAAAATCTTCCTGGTGTTGGTGAGGGAGAAGGCGGCCCAGGGCAGGGGAATCCAGCCCCTGGGCTCTCCATCGGGGCCCTGCAACCAGAAATGCCCATGCTGGAATCAATGACTGCTGTTACGGGAGACTTTGGCTTGCTCAATGATTTTGCAATAAAGAGGCTCTTCATTTTCATTGTCCTCTGGGCCCTGCAGACTGTGCGGCCAGGCCTGCCTCCAAGGTTGAAAGGATGGGAGGGAAAGGCAAAGGGGAAGAGAGGTGGAGTGGGACTCTTGGCCATGTGGTCTGGGCCCCTCTGGCGAGGGTGAGCCCTGTTGACCTTCGGTGGGCTGTGGCCGACTGGCGGGACCTGTGCATGGGGTGTTTTGTCCCAAGACTGCAGAAGCTGGCAGCTCTGACTGTTGGGAGTTTCTCCATCCTTACAGAAAGCAATGTAGGTCCTAGGGGATGTTTTTCTCCCATCCAGGTACTAACCAGGCCCGACCCTGCTTAGGAAAATTCAGGGGTGGTATGGCTATAGACCCTAGGGGATATTTTTCCAATGGAGCTGCACCTGTTCCACCTGGCATCGGTTTCACATACAGAATGTGTTGTCAGAGAGCATGCAGGATGCCAGGGGTGTCCAGGATGGAGGAAACTGGCTTTTGCAGGAGTGGTCGGGCAGTGCTTCGTGGAGGAGGTGCCTGGCCAGGGTCTCGCACACACTAGAGGACGTGTGCCCAACAGGGTGCACCAGGGGGAGGAGGCCATTAGGACTCAGCTGCAGGAATGGCACAACCGGATGGGGCGGCAGGCACGGCTGCTCAGACTCCAGCCTGCTCTGCCACACTGGGACATGGTGTCCGTTGGGAAGGAGCTGTTGTTTCAACCAGGCCACCAGCTTTTCCTCAGTTCCGGTGTGGCTGAAGGCCTCGGTCAGCCTGCGTGTGTGGAGAACTGACGTGTGTGTGCAGTGTGTCCCAGCTCTGGAGGGGCTGCGAATGGAGGAGAAATCTGGGGCAGGCCTGAAGCACCTGCCGCCTGCCCACGTGGGGAGGCAGGACTCTGAGTGGTTGAGGGTTCCATGAGGGCTTCAGCACTGGCGGCTGGGTGACTGCTGGATGCTCAGGGATTGTCCGTTCCTGGGTAGATGGCCCAGCATCTGTTAAGTCTGAGTCTGGTTCTGACAATGCTTTTGTGTCTTGGATTTTTTTTTTCTTTCTTATACCTCTTTTTGTTGAAAACCAGACACCTTGTGTTCTGAGTAGACACCAAGGTAAATGGTATTCATACCTGGAAATGGCTTTTCCTTCTTCTAGGCCTTAGGTGTAGTGTGTGTGTGTATACATGTGTGTATGTATGTGTGTGCATGTGTCAGTGAGGGCGAGAGCAAAGGAAGCAGCTCACCTGCACACACTCCTTGAATTACCATAGGTTGTGCCCAGTTGGTTTGAAAATGTCAGTGTCGCTGATGTATTTTATAACCTATGAACGGCCTAGCTGAGCCCAGCCTCCCTTACCTGTGCTTAGAACATTTACCCCAGCCTGTTTCCAGGCAAAATCATTCACTCCAAGCCTATTTATGGTAAGTGTTGGCTATCTTGTGTAACTTACTGACTACCAGAAAGAAATTAAAAAGCAAGAGTTGAGGCCAGTTTAGTGGTGCTCCTGGATAAGCTGACGCTTGCAGCTGCTCTGCTTGTGATCCAACTCCCTGCTAATGTACGTGGAAAACAGTGGTAGACAGCCCAAGTGCTTGAGCCCGGGCCACCCATTTGGGAGACCAGGATGGAGTTCCGGGCTCCTGGGCCAATCTGGCCCTGCCCTTGCTGTGGTGGCCATTTGGAGAGTGAACCAGTGGATGGGTGTGTATGCACTCATGTTTCTCTCTCGCTCTCGCTCGCTTGTCTCTCTTTCTGTCTCTCTCTCTTGCTGTGTCTTTCAAGTCGGTGAAACAATAAATTGTTAAGAAAGCAGTAGTGGTGTGGGTGGTTTTTTTTGCAGCATCCTGAGTAAGTTGAAGCATCCCAAGTCAAGACACTGTGCCATTAGGAGCTGGGCTGGGCTTGAGGTTTGTGGTTGCTGTGGTTACCCTCGGTGCACCCCGGTATCTAAATTCCTGCAGGCTGTTGTTTGCTCTGAGCTTTGCCGTGTACCTCTCCCTCAGACATGCCTCTCCTGCATGGCTCCCAGCACTGTTCTCAGTTACTTTGCTGTTCAAGCTGTTAGCTATGCAGGGCAGTGGGGCTGCCTCTGAGCTTCTCTGAGCAGGCTCTTTGTCACTGGTCATGGAACATTCTCCTGTCCCGCTCAGGGGAGAGGAGGGGCTTTCTTATCCCCTCTCCCAAGCTGCTGTGAGCATCACCAGTTCTCCAAGACTGAGAATGTTTGCTAACCCCCCCACGCCCATTAGGCTTTGCTTCCACTGCAGGGAGACGGGGGAGAAGGATCCAGTGGGGGCTTCTTGCTCACTGCACCGCCCCCCAGGTCTACATGGAGTTGAGACTTTCTTAAGGTTCCTTCTGACCTTTTCTGTGAAAAACTAGTGGGGTTCAGGGGAAAGAGCCTGCGGCAGCGTGCACACTTTTGCATGTTCTGCAGCCCATGCAGCTGCATGCCTGGCCGGCCCACACTGGGCCCACACCAGCTGCTTGGAGTCTGACTGCTGTGGCCAGGTGCATTTGCCTGCTGAGCGAGGATTCATCTTTGCTTAGATTTGGGGCCAGCCGTTTGCTTTGTGGACTTCGCTCTGCACTAAGATGGAAAACAAGTTTTGCACTTGAAGTCTCCTTTTGTTGTGAGAGGTACTTACTCAGTCCAGTTTATTATATCCTGGAGCAGGTGCAGAAGTCCAAAGCTGCTTTGTGCAATTATAATTTAAAACCTATTGATTACTTTGTCTATTTATGCTGTTCTGCAAATCAATAACCTCTTCTCATAACTTCAGAACCTAGAGTTGGCTGCCATGCACTTTCCAGCAGTTTAAAAGAACAGAACTGTGTTGATCTCATAAGTGGGGGTGTTGTGGCAATGCCGCTCATCAGGAAGTCCATTACTAGAAGAGTTACTTTGAAAACCTCAAATCCTGTGTTCTGTGTTCTATGGCCATGAATCAAACATATGTTGTTGGGTTTTTTAAGGTTTTATTTATTTGAGAGGTAGAGTTACAGACAAAGAGTGGGAGAGAGAGAGAGAAAGGTCTTCCATCCACTGGTTCACTCCCCAAATGGCCACAATGGCTGGGGCTGGGCCAAAGCCAGGAGCCAGGAGCTTCTTCTGGGTCTCCAATGCAGGTGCAGGGGCCCAAGCACTTGGGCCATCTTCCACTGCTTTCCCAGGCCATTGCAGAGAGCTGGATCTGAAGAGGAGCAGCTGAGTTGAGAACCGGCACCCATATGGGATGCCAGCATTGCAAGTGGAGGCTTAGCCCACTGTGCCACAGCGTTAGCCCCAGAACGTGTTGTTTTTATAAAACTGTAACTTATGGGGCTGGCATTGTGGTGTAGCAGGTAAAGTTGCTGCGTGCAACACCAGCATCCTATATGGGCGCCAGTTCGAGGCCCAACTACTCTGCTTCTGATCCAGTCCCTGCTAATGCACCTGGGAAAGGAGCAGAAGATGACCCAAGTCCTTGCCCCTGTGCCTACATGGGAGACCCAGAAGATGCTCCTGGCTCCTGCCTTAGGTCTGGTTTTGCCCTGCCATTGCAGCCATTTAGAATGTGAACCAGCAGATGGAAGCGCTCTTGTGTTCTCTCTCTCTCTTTCAAATAAATACACAAATAAAAACACAAAAACCCCCTCTAACTTGTACCATATTCTCATCCTCTCATTATATTAATTGCAAATTGGTTGCACAACTCTGTAAACATCCTAAGAATTCTTGACTTGTGCATTTTAAATGATAAATTGTGTTGTATGCAAATTATGTCTCAAACAAGCAAGTAATTTAACTGACTAGGATAAAAATCTCTGTCCAAAAAAGTTGGTAAAAGGGTGGAGAAGCTCAGAAAGTCTTTACAGGGTTTTAATAATAGGTGAGTGATGGCTGGGTTCTGAGCTGAGGGCGTTGTGGTGAGATGGATGGGGAGGATGGACTCGCGTGTGCAGGGTGCTTTGCTCCTTCCCGCAGCACCCGCGTTCCAGGCTTTCCCCAGCCAGTCCTCACGGGCAGTGCATGAAGGGGCACCTGTGCTGTTCTTTATATGACAGCTTTGTTGAGAAGGAATTTAAGACAGCTACACTCTCTATTTCTGTAAAGTTCTTCCCACTACTTCCATGCCAAACCAAAACCTTCTCGGTGAGTACACACTGGGCAGGGCAGGGCAGTGGGGTAGCAGCTAAAAGAAGGAAGACCCGAGTCGTACATTCACCATGAAGTTAATTCAACCGACCAGCATTGCAGAAAACATCTGTTCACATTGTTTTCTGTTGAAACCAAGTGACTGCCAGAACGATGACCTTCGAACTTGGAAATAATTTTCCAAAGATGCTATCGCTAGATTGAGGCTAAACATTCCAGCGTGTTAGCCCAAAGCATCGTGTGCCATTGCTCAGCTGGTGGCAAAGGCTGGGGCACTGAGTTGGCAGGAGGGAACAGCTACAGCATGAACACAGCTGGGGCTCCAGCTGCATGGTGGTGGACTATGCCACATCCAGAAATCCTTCAGGGCAAAGCCAAGTCAGATGAGAGTGTCAGGCTGGGCTCAGGCGAAGCTGGCCACCTGTCAGCAGGCTGGCCCCAGGAGGGTGCATGGCCCAGTTCAAGGGGCTGGACCTGGATGGAGCTTTAGGGTTCACATTAGACCCCAGGAAACAAGCAGCAGGTGCATTCTGAGTGAGGAGACCAGAGGAGTGTGCTGGAAGCTGAGCAGACAGGGAATTCACCACCTTGGGTAACTGTTCACTTGGGTTACCCTGGGTCTAGAGACACAGGACTAGCTCAGGGGGCATTGGTTGATCTCAGGACCAGGGCTGTGCTCTGACCCAAGCTATGTGCTTCTCTGAACAGGTGCTTCCTTAATGCTCATGTAGTTTGTGTTTTGTTACTCAAGTCCTGTAAATTTCTCGACATTTTCTAAAGAATTCTTACTGGTTACCAATATCCCTGTAAGGCTACAGTGTAAACACATTATTCATTTTCAAGTTCACGGCCAAACCTCTTTGAATTATGAATATGTTTATGGTCAATAAGTAAAGTTTATTAATGGTACGGAGGGTGCTTTGGCCTTCCCTCCATGTTTAATGAAATCATTAATCTCTGTAACCTCTGCCCACAAACTAAATTGCCCTGGAATTCATGAAAAATTGCAGACTCCATGGCCTCGTACAAAGCTGATGGAATATAAAAGTGTGTCTCAGTGCCCTTCAGTCAATGCCACGAGTGTATTCAGAATCAGTCATGTCCTCCATAAACTAGTGGACAGCACAGACACGTATGACACGCCAAGAGTGACACGTAAAAAGAGCATGACCGAACGATATTTCATTGTGTGTTTTGTGTTTCCTTTATGAATTCATCTGCAAATGAAGGCCTCCCTTGATTGTATATCCTGGTTGTTGTAAATACTGCCGAATAAAAAGGCTGATGCCATTTGCTTTGGCTCTGTCCCCTGTGGAGGGTACATGGGCCACACGGTAGCTCTATTTCTAGTGTTTCTGAGCACTTGCATAGTTCTCATAACGGCTGTACTAATTTGCATTCTCACCAACAGTCTGCCAGGGCTCCCTTTTCTCCACATCCCTACCAGCATTTTTGTTCTTTTTGGATAATAGCCATTCTCCATGGGGTGATAAGACCTCTCGCTGTGGTTTTGATTGGCATTCACCAGCTGGAGAACTTGATATCCCATGAACTATGCCAGGATGCAGGAACACCAGTTCTCACATGTGCAAGCCTTGGAAGTAGACCCTGAAGAACAAGAGTGTACAGGCTGGGAAGGCTGAGAAAGAGCAGGGTTGGAGCCAGCGTGCCATGTGCAGTAGAGGACTCCAGTTTACATCAGTCTGTTACGTATTTTTTGGTTTTAGTTTTTTAACAGATGCAATACAGTTCATAAGTACAATTCAGAAAACACAATGATGGTCCCTTCCTCCCTCCCTCTCTCCTTTTTCCTTCCTTCCTTTCTCTCTCTAGTTTTTGAGATAACATATTCTTAATTTACGTTATAATCTAGGGCTTAACAATCCACCAAATACAGAGTTCAACAAATATAAAGTAAAAGGACTCTAGTTCAGCAGGAATACTGGCAAGAGCTTTAAATGGTAATCAGCACCTGGCTCCTGGCTTCGGATCAGTGCGGTGCGCCGGCCGCAGCGGCCATTGGAGGGTGAACTAACGGTAAAGGAAGACCTTTTTCTCTCCCTCTCTCTCTCACTGCCCACTCTGCCTGTCAAAAAAAAAAAAAAAAAGATAATCAGATGGAAAGATGACTGTCTAACCTCATGCAGTAAGTTTTAAAGTAATCACAAGTCATTAAAATCATAGTAGTTTAGCATTCTTAACCATTGGTTTGACAAAGGTAGAAAACAGTTTGCCAACTATTATGTAGTTTATAAGAATTGGAAGAGGAGTTGGAAGGCTCCAGACCCCCCCAAAAAATATGCACAGAGGTAGGAAAGCTGATTGCCCTGATTTGGTCATGACACATTGTTCAGGTAAGTGTTGAATTACCACGGTGCCCCATGAATATGCACAATTAGTTTGTATCAGTTAAAAAGAAAAAGTTTGGGGCTGGCACTGTTGTGTAGAAGGTTAAGCCACTGCCTGCAGTGTTGGCATCCCACACGGGCACTAGTTCAAGTCCCAACATCTCCACTTCCTATCCAGCTCTCTGCTGATATGCCTGGGAAAGCAGTAGAAGATGGCCCAAGCACTTGGGCCCCTGCCACCCACGTGGGAGACTTGGAAGAAGCTCCTGGCTTCAGCTTGGCCCAGCCCCAGCCATTGCAGCCATTTGGGGGAGTGAACCAGCAGATAGAAGATATCTCTGTTGTCACTCTCTCTACATCTCTGTATCTCTGCCTTTAAAACAAATAAATACGTCTTTTTTTATAAAAATATAAATCATTTGCCCACTTTTAATAAAAAACGTTTTAAAGCTACACAGAAACATGCAAGTTCTCAGACATCATGAAAAATGGGCAAAAATGAACAGATCACAAATGAACAGGCACTGCTGTCTGAAAGGTGTTCAGGTTTTCTACCTGAGGAATAGAGAAAGTGAAAACAAAGTTGAATATTAAGCTGCCACAGTTATCAAAGCTGAGATATGATGTCGGTGAAGATGGACGAGATGAAAATTTACACCTAGTCATGCGAGTATAAAATGATAGAGCCATTCTCTAAGGTAGTTTGTAACAAAAGCCTTCCAAGTGTGTCTTCTCTAGGAGTTTCACTTAAAGCTTATTCTCGGAAATTTCCATGACTATTTATATCCAGAATATTCATCCCAGAAGTATTTGTAATACTGAAAAGTTAGAAACACCCAAATGTCTAACAATAAGAGACTAGAAAATTCTGTAGTGTCTACTTAATATGTGACAACTGGAATCATTTGATAAATGCTAAATAAAATGGGGCAAAGTGTTTCTATGAGCAAAGCTATCATTTTAATTGTGGGAATAATGACAAAGTTTAGGTCTACACAGAGGGAAAAGATTGAGAGATAGTAACGCTACATGAAAACATTTTAAGTTCTTTTTTTCTGAGTGAAGGAATTATTGGTGATTGCATATTCCAGACATTCTGCTTTGAACATCCGTTACTGTTACACCTTGCAGTAAAATGACGTGATTGACATGGGCGCAGGATTCAAGGTGGTGGTGTCAGGGCATCCTTCCAGCTGCCCACTCCACCAGGAGGACCCAGAAGGGACAAATAAAATTACAGGTCATGGCTCAGCCTTGGCCAGTGTCTACCTTATACCCCTGCTGGAGGAGGCAGCCTGCTTGGTGGGGCTGTGTTAGGAAGCTGACCATCAGTGTTTTGGACACCTCTGAGCAGAGCTTCCTGGAGCCTGAGCCCCACGTCTGCCTTGGTCGGGGTGATTTGCAGATACCTGTGCTGGAGAGATCCACTGAGCATAAATCCCTGAGCAGGTGCAGGCTTCCAGTGGGCTCTGCAGAAGACGCCAGGGCTCTGTCTTTGTGGTCCCCACCTGGCAGACCCAGCTGTCGTGGTGTTGCCAGCCATACTCCCCTTCCTTGTGGCACCTTCCTAACTGTTTTAGCCCTCCCACGTGCCTTTAAGTGATGCAGATCTTGAAACAAGAAGAAAGAGGTCAGAATACTGCTTCCTTCCCCTCCAAAAAAAAAAAAAAAACCCTACCATCAACAGCGAATTTTATATTTTTAGCCTGTCTCTCCCTGTTCCCTTCCTTCCCCCAAAACATGTCATGAAGTCGGTGTGTGAAACCAGTGTGAGCTGCCATGGCCCCCCGTCCGTGGCTTCCATCTGTAGCCAGGTTTGTGTGCTCTGCCGTATATTTAGAACGCCAAAATCAGCAGTGTTCTACCTGCAGCCGAAAGGGGAACTAGAAAATCAGCTGAGAGAACAGGGCTATTGACGAGGACTGGGGCTGGCTCGTAGCCGAGAATCCCAGAAGTTGGGGGTGTTTTGTGGACATCAGGAGAACAGATGGTCACGGAAGGCAGCTGGCCCACATGGCGATCAGACCACAGAGACAGTTGGTCCGTTCTGAGGCTGTGGATACCATTCCAGGCCTGGAAAGACACTGTGGTCAGAAGGCACAGGGCTAGAAGCTATGTGTAACTGTGTTATCACAGCTGATAGATATCCTCAGCCCAGCTTGGCTGTCCAAATAAGAGGTTGAAGGGGAGGTTTCTGTTTTTAGTTTCACATTGGAGACACTTGACTCTGTTTAACAGGGCTGGAGGAAGATGCCCTTGTAGTGGGAGCCAGTGAAGGTGCAAGGTGGGATGCCTGGTAGCACAGTGCACCCCTGCACTCTTTCCCTAGCATCTGTGCTCTGTAATTGCTGATTAAGCTACCTGGGAACCCCACTAGGCTGAGATCAAGGATAACGCCCTGAAGGCCTCACACCTGCAGAATGCCAGGAATATGGATGTTAATGAAATAAATTCAGTTAAATGGATACCTGACCTCAAAGGGGAGGTGTGAGCAAGAGGGCAGGCAGAGGGGCCGGCCATGGAGAGGAAGAGGAAGGTCTCGTGTGAAACCGGAGGAAAGGACGACCCTACAGAGTGATGAGATAAATTTTGTTTTGAGACAGAGACTAGGAATTTCAATTCTAAACCTATGAAAGTGGGTGTTCAATGAGTGATTGACAGTGATGACATTGTGCATTCTGAGTGACTTTAAAGGGTGGGTGTTGCTGTCTTAGTGGTGGTCCTGATTCTCCCACTTGCTCAGATCCCATCTCCTCTCTTCCAAGGATGCCCTGTGCCTGTCTCTCTCTGCTATTGACTTTATATTGTTTTAAAATATTTATTCTAAAAGCCAAGTGATGGGGAGAGGAGGGAGGGAGGGAGGGAGGGAGAGAGAGAGAGAGAGAATGAGATTGAGAGATTGCATCTGCTGGTTCACTTCCTCAAATGGCTGCAGTGGGGCTGGGATAAGCTGAAGCAAGGAGCCAAGAACTCCATCCTGGTCTCCCACAAGCATCCAGGGATCCAAGCACTTGAGCCATCTTCTGCTGCCTTCCCAGGCGCATTAGTTGGGAGCTGGATTGGAAGCTGAGCAGCCAGGACTCCAAGGGGCACTCAGATATGGGATGGCATCATGGAGTGCTGGCATTGCAGGCAGTGGTGTTACACACTGTGCCACAACACCAGCCCCCTGCTGGTGGCCTTCTTAAGTGAGCTGGTCTCCCATGTCTCAGGTCTTTATCTTCCTGTAGGAAATACACCATCTGTCATTCACGTGGGGGCCATGGTTTCTTCCTAGCCTTTATGTACTCCATGGCTACTGCATAGAACTAACTTTCAAGAGTCCTTGCTCTGTATAGAAAGGTCTCCAGGTTCACTGTGGCTGGGGGGCAGGGAACATTTGTTAGACAAGCCCATCTCTGCTCTCTTCTAATATGAGGCTGCTTCAGACAGTTTGTGGAAAACGGGATCACAGGATACGTTTATGTTCATGGAAAACGTCTGAAGTACATGCATATGTACTGAAGATCTCTGCACTTAAATCTCAGCTGGACCACGTAGCTGACGTGTCGTGAACACAGAGTGCTTTACCTCTGAGATCCTCAGTCTCTGTCCCTGTGAATTTGACGTTAATGCCTACCTCGTGAAGTTGTAAGCAGTTTCAAGTAGGAGTCACTACATGTATGTCCATGATGGCATGCATGGAAAAATGCACGTTAGTAGTACCATGTCTATTTTTTTTAATGGTTATCATTTATTTTAATTTATTTGAAAGAGCAATGGAGAGCTGTGTCTTCCATCCTCTTATTCACTCCCCAGATGCCTGCAACAGCCAGGGCTGGGCCAGGCCAAACCCAGGAGCCAGGAGCTCCAGCCAGGTTTCCCTTATGAGTGGCAGGGACCCAAGGACTTGGGCTGTCGCCCCCTGCTTCCCAGTGCATCAGCAGGGAGTTGGATCAGAAGCATGTAGTAGCTGGGACTCGAACCAGACATTCTGACAGGGGATATGGTGTCCCAAGAGGCAGCTTAACCCAGTGCACCGCCATGCCCACCCCACAGGAATTTAAAGACTCCTTCCTTCCCTGGCTGCTCACATCCACCCACATAAACCCTTGATTTTCTCTAAGGCACCATTAGATTAATGGTAGATTCATTCTCCTTGCTGGAATCGTCTCCAAAACATCATTTACACCGGGGCTGAGCCAGCCTGAAGTCGGGAGCCAGGAGCTTCATCTGGGTCTCCGAGGTGGGTGGCTGGGGCCCAAGTATTTGAGCCATCTTCTGCTGCTTTTCCATTTCCCAGGCCATTAGCAGGGACCTGGATCAGAAACAGAGCAGCCAGGACATGAACTGGCACCCATATGGGATGCCAGTGTCATAGGCAGTGGCTTCACCTGCCACACCACACCAGCCCAATCACTGGAGAAGTTTTCAGAAGTTCTGTTCACAGGTTTGACGTTCTGTTCTCACCCTATGTTAATAATATGGTTCCCAGTGTCATATTGAGATGTCTATAGAATATTAATCCTGGTTTTGTACAAAGAGTGTGTTGGGGTGAGAGCTCATCCCTTGGGAACTGTGTGACATGGGACGTGTTGACCTGGAATGATTGCCCATCTGCATTCATGCCTGGTTTGGCTGCCTGGACCTGGGAGGTGATTCTTTCTCATGTTCCCATTGTAAAGCCTCAAGCCACCTTTGATCAGAGAGCACCGTGATTTGGGACCTCTGTAGCATTTCACTAATGGGAAGTCATAGTGGGGTGATGTGGGGAGGAAGGCCAGGCTGTAGGCCCGAGGAAAGGCACTTCAGTGCCGAACACACCTGTGAACAGTGCACATGAAGTCAGCACCTTAGCAGTGGCTGACGGCAGACGTGCCCGGGCTGTGGCTTCAGCTGGAGTTGCGTCAGTCAAAGCCTGGTTGCATTTCTTCTCTGGCATTTTATCCATTGTTCCTGTTGACTTGGCATTCATCATGATGATTGCCATGAGGTTATAGTTTTCTGTGCTCAGCTCACGGTCTCACCCCTTGCACTTGGTGCAGGCCTCACTGTGGGCTTTGCACCCTAGCACCCTGTACTGGGAAGGCCCTTGTTCCAGCCTAGGCTGTGACCCTGGGACCTCCCTGTGCTGGACGCTGGGCAGCCAGTGCTTGTTGGATCTGAGTCTGGCTTGACTAAGCAAGAGCAGCAGGAGCAGGAACTCGCCCGTTTATTTTCAGGCACCGTCTCTTCTGTTGGGAGGTGGACTGCTTCTACTGAGGTGTCGGCTGGAGTGAAGTTATTTGTCTTTCTAAAGCGATGCTGTGTTTTAGGATATTACCGTGATGGATGAGTCTCTGGGGCAGAACATGAGTAAATGTAAAGCAAAAGCTCTGGGGAATAAAATTTAAGCTCTTTAGACTTGTCAGTTTGAAAAAAAGTTGAGGTGATTCTTCAGAAGGCAAGTGCTGTCTGAAAGCAGAGCTGGCATCTGAGTGGAGGCTGACCCTCTTCCCCCAAAATAACGGGTGAAGGATTGCTCTGCCTCAGAGGAATGCAGGGGATCCAGGTCTGGGCTCCCACAGGTGTGGAGCGGGAGGCAGCCTAGAGTTTGCGCTCATTTCACAACTGTTGTCCAGCACTCTGTGTGCTGGGCACCACCCAGCCAGGCACGGGGAATCTAGCAGTGAAAGCCCAGGCTGAGAGACAATAACTGTAAACCAAACAAGAAAACCACACAGTTCGAGAAAAGGAGATTCCCTTTACTAAGGAAAAATAAATGCGTTTAAGAGAGGTGTGGGGAGCTGGAAGGATAGTTGAGTCTTAAAGGAGACGGACAAGGCCCACCAGGCAGCACGAAGACCAAGCAATTCAGCCATTCTTGTCTCTGCAGGTGCACTGGAGCCCACCTGCCCTGAGAGGCCAGGAGCTGCAGCAGGGCCGAGGCAGGGACAGGAGCAGGTGCAGTCAGGGAAGTGGGGGGGGCACACCCCGTGGGCCTTGTAGACCAGTGTGGCACCTTGGCCTCTACCCTCAGAGAGGTGGGAAGACTGGCCGGGTTCAGCGGAGGGTAGCTGACTTGGTTTTCATGGGATTGTGTTAGAGGGATGCTGTGTTGAGAATGGACTCAGGTGAGGCCAGGTAGAAGCAGCGAGCGCATTAGGCAGCCCTCACACACGGAGGGTGAGAGTGACCAGTGGTAGAAGCAGAAGGGTTAGAAGTGGTTGGATTCTGTGCACATTTTGAAGATGAAACCAGTGTGATTTTCTGGGGAGGGAGGCAGCACGCCAGGGCAGCTGGGCACCTAAAAAGCCAAGGAAAGAGAGCAAGCGGGCACAAGCAGCAAATGCTGGGGCAAGGTAGAGCGAGGTAAGAAGTTAGCGCTGAGGCCCCGGGCTGGGGAAGATGCCCTTAGTGGAGGTGGGGGCGAGAGAGGGAAGAAGATGAAGTGGCCTCCCCCAGTGTGAAGGAGAGGGGAGGGGTAGCCCTGTGGTGTTTTGTGTGTGTAGTCAGGGCTGGTGTGGGTCTGTGTATTTTATGTGTATATTCAAGGGTAGGAGTGTATATATTTTATTGTGTGTATATATTTGGGAGTAGGTATTTGTGTGTATTTTATTATGTGTATATGTTCAGGGGTAGGTATGTGTATGTATTTTATTATGTGTATAAACTTGAGGTTAGGTGGTGTGTGTATATTTTATTGTGTGTATGTATTTGGGAGTAGGTATGTGTGTGTATTTTATTATGTGTATATGTTCAGGGGTAGGTATGTGTGTGTATTTTATTATGTGTATAAACTTGAGGATGGGTGGTGTGTGTATATTTTATTGTGTGTATATATTTGGAGGTAGGTATGTTTGTGCACTTGAGGTGTGAATGTGTTTGGGGGTAGATATGTGTGTTTTGTGTGCATGTGTTTGGAGGTAGGTATGTATATATATTTTATTGTGTGTATGTGTTAGGGGGTAGATGTGTGTGTTTTATTGTGTGTATGTGTTTGGAGGTAGGTGTGTTTGTGTATTTTGTTATGTGTATGTGTTTGCAGGTAGGTATGTGTGTGTATTTTATTGTGTGTGTGTTTGGGGGTAGGTTGTATGTATTTTATTGTGTGTATGTGTGTGGGTAGGTAGGTGTGTGTGTTTTGTGTGTATGTGTTTTGGGGTAGGTGTGCGTGTTTTATTGTGTGTATGTGTTTGGATGTAGGTATGTGCATATTTTATTGTGTTCAGGGGTAGGCTGTATTTTACATATGTGTAAAATACATATGTGTGTATTTTATTGTGCATATATGTTGGGGGTAAGTGTGTGCATTTGATTTGTGTATGTGTTGGGGGTAGGTGTGTGTATTTGATTGTGTATATGTGGTGGATGTAAGTGTGTGTGTATTTGATTTGTGTGTGTTGGGGGTAGGTGTGCGTGTATTTGTGTGTATGTGTTGGATGTAGGTGTGTGTGTATTTTATAGTGTGTGTGTATGTGGGTAGGTATGTGTGTATATTTGATTCTGTATATGTGGTAGATGTAGGTGTGTGTGTATTTGATTTGTGTGTATGTTGGGGGTAGGTGTGTGTGTATTTGTGTATGTGTTGGGGGTAGGTGTGTGTGTATTTGTGTGTGTGTGTTGGATGTAGGTGTGTGTTTATTTTATAGTATGTGTGTATGGGGTAGGTATGTGTGTATATTTTATTGTGTATGTGTTTTATTGTATGTGTTTGCATGTAGGTGTGTGTGTGTATTGTGTGTGTATTTGGGGGTGGGGTGTGTGTGTTTTATTGTGTGTATGTGTTGGATGTAGGTGTGTGTGTATTTTATAGTGTGTGTGTTTGCGGGTAGGTGTGTGTATTTTATTGTGTATGTGTGTTTTACTGTATGTGTGTGTATGGGGTAGGTGTGTGTGTTTTATTGTATGTGTTTGCAGGTAGGTGTGTGTGTATTGTGTGTATGTATTTGGGGTGGGGTGTGTGTGTTTTATTGTGTGTGTGTGTTTGGTGGTTGGATTGTGAGTGTATTCAGGTGTAGATGTGTGTGTTTTATGAGAGAGACTTGAGAGATGTAGAGGTGATAGGAAGAGTTCACTTGTGAATGCACACACAGTTTGCCTGGATCCCATCAGGAAGATCACTCCTGCCAGCATTTTAAACCCTTAGAAATGATTTTGATTCCTTCTAGGTGTGTGTGTTCTGAAGTGACTTAGGAGGACACAATACTGTTTTCTCTGTAATCTCCAGCTTGTCACATGAAATAAGCTAGGCCCTTGGTTGTTAAATTGAACTCTGAATCACTCCTGGGGTGTCAATGTCTGGTGATGTGAGACCTTGTCGACTCACACAGTGGTGTGTGCTCAGTGCTGGGTACTGAGGACACACTGTTAACTATAGCATTTGATTCTACCAATGTCTGCCTGGGGGCGGGCATTGACACAGCCGCTAAGATGCCCACGGGGGATGCCCATGTTCCGAATCTGAGTGCCTGGATTCCGGTCCTGACTCTACTCCCAATTCCAGCTTCCTGCTGATGCTCACCCCAGGAAGCAGCAGGTGATTGTTCACGTGCCTGGATCCCTGCCATCCTCATGGAAAACCTGGATTGAATTCCAGGCTCCTGGCTTAGGCCCAGCTGAGTCCCAGTTGTTATGGGCATTTGGGAGTGAATCAATGAATGAAATCTCTCCCTCTCCCTCTCCCTCTCCCTCTCCCTCTCCCTCTCCCTCTCCCTCTCCCTCCCCCTCCCCCTCTCCCGCCCCCTCCCCCTCCCCCTCCCCCTCCCCGCCTTTTGAATAAATAAAATAAAACATTTTCTTTTAGGAATGTCTTATTGTTTCTGGTTTTGGACTGCTTCCCAGGGTGATGCTAACATCCACCTGGGCATGTCCTATGGTGAGATTTAGGGATCAAGGGGAGGTGTGTGTTGCCTTTGGTGAGGAGCTTCAGCAGGGATAGTTGACTAGAGACCTAGAGACCTGTGACCCTTATGACATTGCTACCTGGCAGGCCTTTGAGGTCACACCTGTCCACAGGTGTTTATTGTGCACCTGCTAAGAGCCTGCCTAGGGCAGGGGTGGGAGATGTCTCTGGTCTGGCCCTGCCAAGGCAACCCGAGGCAGTACTAAAAACTCAGTTAACCTGTAGCAGGCTCATTTTTAAGCTGATAATTTTGAATGGCCTTTGGATGATGTTATAAACATCCAAATGGCCCTTGGCAGAAAACAATCTCCCATCCATTGGACTAGAGTGTAATAGAGACTTCTAAATAAAAATTTTCAATATCAAATACTGTAGTTGGGGAGATGAGACAGAAAGATGGAAGCAGAACGGTGAGGTGTCAACAGAGAGGAGCCCGCTGGGCCAGGGCGGTGGCCAGCAAGCTGGGGCAGGGGTGAGGGTGTGATTGCAAAGCTTGAGGATCAATCTCAGTGTGAAACCAGCACCTGCTGAATGTTAGTCTGCAAATCCAGGAGAAAGAACTTGAATGTGGTGTTTGCAGGAGTGGAGAACATTCTGGACACTTGTGTGGGCACATGGCTGATACACGTGTAGCTTGGCAAGTGTGCGGACCTAGAGTCCATTGCTGGCATGGGAGACCCGGAGCAGCAGAGAGCAGGGTCTGGTGTGATGACCTTGTTGATGACGTTGGGTGAAAACCACTTATTTGTGATAAAGCTTCCTTCTCTTTGCTCCCGGTGCTGTCCATGTGTCTCCCGATTTCAGAGGTATCTTACTGCTGGCAGGGATGTGAAACAAAGAGAGAATCGGGCTGCTGTCTATGAATTCACGCTCACTTCCAGTGAGAGACTGCGGATCACTGGACCTCAGAGAATTAGGAAGTCTTAGGGATGCTCCAACCTATGTATTTATTTCTGTGCTATGATTGTGTAAAAAAATACACAACTTGTTTCCTGTTCAGCATTTAAGATGAACTATGTGTTGCTGTACTTGTTTACCTTTCAGACTTACGGAAGGAGCTTCCAGGATTGAGAGGGATTCTCCTGGGGTCTGTCTCCTCTGAGGGGGGACCCGTCATCCCACTGGGCATGTCACACCTGGCCCTTCGGCAGACTCCCAGTGTAAGGGCGACGTGGTCCCTTGGAAGCAGGACAGTGACTCCTTGACAGCTCTCCTTCCTTTGCTTGAGTCAAAGAACAGGCCCTCCTTTCAGCTCCTTGTTAAATCTCACAGCTTCTGGAGGGAGCGAGAGAGAACAGGAGCAGTCGTGTCTAAGCATTCACACCTAGACAACTCCAGGCCAAGAGCTGGTATTTAGCCTAGCAGCTAAGACGCTGGCTGAGACACCCACATCCTGTATCTGGGTCTGGCTCGCGACTCCAGCTTCCCGATAACGCAGGCTCTCAGAGGCGGCAGTGATGGCTCAGGCAGTCGGGTTCCTGACCCCCACCCCCACCTCTGCAGGAGACCTGGATGGAGTTCTCAGCTTCCTGCTTCGATCTGGCCCAGCCCCAGCCGTTATGGGCATTTGGGAAGCGAACCAGAAGATGGGAACTCTTTCTGGCTGTTGCTTTCTCACCCCATCTGCCTCTCAAATGGGGGACACAGGCTTTCTGCGGGGGCGCTGGGCGCTCTGAGAACCTGGTTCTCACCGTGGACTGAATGTTTGGTCTCTAGGAAACCTGCCCCTGAGGTCCACCCCGAGGACAGGCTCTCACAGAGGAGGGGACAGACACGAGGTTTCCTCCATGCAGCTGTGTGTCCTCAGCCTGTGTCCATGGTTTATGTGGGCAGATAGAACAACTTCTGTGCAAGTTGTACTGTTAGATCCCTGCTCTGAAATATATTTTCTCATGTCTCTTCCAGTTCTGTCTGCATATCATAATCATAGTCATTTTAAAAAAAAAGGATTTTGTATTTATTTGAAAGAATGGGAGGGAGGGAGGGAGGGAGAGAGAGATTGATTCCATCCACTGGTTCACTCCCCAGATGGCTGCAACAGCCAGGGCTGGGCCATGAGCCAGGGGCTCCATCCAGGTCTCCCGTGTGGGTGGCAGGGGCCCAAGGCGAATTAGCAGGAAGCTGGATTGGAAGCGGAGCAGCTGCAACTCCAAACAGTGCTCCACTATGGGCTGCTGGCATCACAGGCAGCAGCTTACACTGTGCCTCAGCACCGGGCGTTAAGGAAACGCTTTACCCTTGGAGATTTAACTTTGCGTTCCATCAAGTAAGTCATTCTCTGGAACGGGGCTGGGGGCCTTTTGTTTTCTGCCAAGGGCCCTTTTTTTTTTTAAAAAAAATTGACAGGTAGAGTTAGACAGTGGGAGAGAGAGACAGAGAGAAAGGTCTTCCCTCCGTTGGTTCACTCCCCAAAGGGCAGCCACAGCCGGCGCTGCGCCCATCCAAAGCCAGGAGCCAGGTGCTTCTCCTGGTCCCCCATGTGGGTGCAGGGCCCAAGCACTTGGGCCATCCTCCACTGCACTCCTGGGCCATAGCAGAGAGCTGGACTGGAAGAAGAGCAACTGGGAATAGAACCCAGCGCCCATATGGGATGCCGGTGCCGCAGGTGGAAGATTAACCAAGTGAGCCATGGCGCCGGCTGCCAAGGGCCCTTTGAATATTTACTACATCATTTGCAGCCCATAAAAAATGATCAACTGGAAAATGAGCTTGCTATCCATGGACCGAATTTGGAGTTCCTGCTGCCGTTGCCTCTGCAGGGCCAGCCTGGGTGATTTCATGGACCCCGTATGGCCCGCGGGCTGGGCGTTCCCCACCCCTGCTCTACACTATCTGGATTCCCTCCTTTTCCCAGTATTTCCTCTAAATGCTCTTCTCTCAGAAATGTCACCATCCAACCCCAAATGACCTCAAACGACATGGATTTTATGGGCGGGGGAAGCCAGGGCCTTGGAGGACGTGGCTGTCACACACAAAGGACGGATGGAGAATTCGCTCAGAGATCCTGTCAAGGAGAAGAACAAATGCAGAAGTTGGGGAGCTCTCCCCAGAGTCAGTGTCACTCACTTGTGTGTTGCACTTGACGGTTAGGCCTGCGAGGGATCCATGCTTCTGTCGCCTTACACTGGGTGACATGAATGCCCCTTACCAGTGCAATCACAGGGCAGGAATTCAGTGGCACAGAAAGGGTGTGTTCTTTTGCCATTGCCTGGCTCCTGGCACCACTCTGAGGAGTAAGCTGGAGTAGCCCCCTGCTCAGGAAGCTGGGATTCTCTCCATGGGATGCCATGGAATATACCTGACCTTCTCTCTTTACCTAGTACCTGACCTCGGACCATTTAGGGGAGAATGGAAGCCTTCCTTCCATGTCCTCCAGGTGGCCTGACAGCTGTCACTTACCAAGTGCTGGAAGTATTTTGTATATTGTTCTAGGTGCTGCATACATACTACCGTCCTCTGTGAGGTCGCGGTTTTATTAGAATCGTTCTTACTCTGGGAGTAAGGACACAGAGGCAAAGAAGGGTTAAGTACCTTGCCCAAGGTTACACAGCTGGGACTTGGACCGAGTGCCTGGCCGTGGTGCCTGTCTCCTGCCTCCCTTGTGCACACAAAGAGAAAGTCAGCAGGTAATTGCAGAGCATCTATAAGGTGCTGGGAGGTGCTCTCGTGCTTTTGTTGTTAGGAGTGACAGGTGGCTTAGCAGGTAGCAGGCTTGTGTAACTGTTGTCAGAAAAATGAGTTGGGGGCAGATGTCTGGCCTGAGACTGAAGACTCAGCTTGGCATACCCGTGTCTTACATCTGAGTCCCTGAGTTCAAGTCCTGGATCCACTTCTAATTCTTTTTTTAAAAAAGATTTATTTGTTTATTTGAAAGGCAGAGTGACAGACAGGGACACACACACACAGACACAGAGATCTTCTGTCCACTGGTTCACTCCCCAAATGGCCACTACAGCGAAGTCTGAACCAGGCCAAAGCCAGGAGCCTGGAACTTCAACTGAATTCCCACATGGGTAGCAGGGACCCAAGCACTTGGGCCATACTCCGCTGCTTTCCCAGGTGCATTAGCAGGGAGCTAGATAGGAATAGGAGGAGTCCGGACTCAAACCAACACTCCAATATGGGATGTAGTATTGCAAGTTCCAGCTTAACCTGCTGCGCCACAGCGCTGGCCCCCTGCCTCCACTTCTTTTTTTTTTTTTTTTCCTTAAAGGTTTATTTTTATTTATTTGAAAGACAGAGTTACAGAGAGAGGTAGAGACGGAGAGAAAGGTCTTCCATCTACTGGTTCACTCCCCAAATGGTAATGGCCAGAGCTGAGCCAATCCAAAGTCAGGAACCAGGAGCTTCTTTCAGATCTCCCACATGGGTGCAGGGTCCCAAGCACTTGGTCCACCTTCTACTGCTTTACCAGACCATAGCAGAGAGCTGGATCAGAAGAGGAACAGCCAGGACTAGAACCGATGCCCATATGGGATGCCGGCGCCGCAGGCTGGCACTTTAGCCCGCTGCGCCACGGCGCCGGCCCCCTGCCTCCACTTCTTATTCCAGCTTCCTTCTGTTGCACAGCCTGGGAGGCATCAGGTGATGATGGCCCGAGTAGCTGATTTCCTACCCCTGTTCAGGAGACCTGGATTGAGCTCTCAGTCCCTCGCATTGGCCCCCAAATGGGGGCGTTGTGAGCAGTTAGGGAATGATCCAGCAAATAGGAGCGCTCTTTCTCTCTCTCTCTCTGCCTCCCAAATGGATTCTTTTTTAAAAAGCAAATACCCAAAAAAGCATTCAAAAGTGATTTAAAATTGTCTCAAAATCATTATGTTTGGTAAATGTCCATAGTACCAGCTCATCTGTATGGAACAACCCTGTATTGCCAGATAGCTGTGAGCCAGTATGTATCTTTAAATTTTCTTTCTTTTTTTTTTAAGATTTTATTTATTTATTTGAGAGGTAGAGTTACAGAGAGAGAGGGAGAGACAGAGAGGTCTTCCATCTGCTGGTTCACTCCCCAAATGGCTGCCACGGTTGGAGCTGGGCCTATCTGAAGCCAGGAGCTTCTTCCAGGTCTCCCATGCAGGTGTAGGGGCCCAAACTCTTGGGCCATCTTCTCCTGCTTTCCCTGGCCACAGCAGAGAGCTGGATCAGAAGAGGAGCAGCTGGGACTCGAGCTGGTGCCCATATGGGATGCTGGTGCACAGGCTTAGCCTACTGTGGCTCAGCACCAGCCCCTAAGTGTTCTTTAAGACTCCCTTTAACCTGTGGGTAATCTAGCAGTATGTTAGTTTGTAAGGGTTAAGATATTTTTTTTTTTTTTTTGACAGGCAGAGTGGACAGTGAGAGAGACAGAGAGAGAAAGGTCTTCCTTTGCCGTTGGTTCACCCTCCAATGGCCGCCGCTGCAGCCGGCGCACCGTGCTGATCCGATGGCAGGAGCCAGGATCCAAGTGCTTTTCCTGGTCTCCCATGGGGTGCAGGGCCCAAGCACCTGGGCCATCCTCCACTGCACTCCCTGGCCATAGCAGAGAGCTGGCCTGGAAGAGGGGCAACCGGGACAGAATCCGGCGCCCCGACCGGGACTAGAACCCGGTGTGCCGGCGCCGCAAGGTGGAGGATTAGCCTATTGAGCTACGGCGCCAGCCAAGATATTTTTCTCATTGACTTTTTATTACAGGTTTCTGATCTGATTCTGCTATGGTCAGAGGACAAATTCTGTGGAATCTCAGTTCTTTTGAAATTGCTGGTTTGTTTTATGGCAAACATACTTTGTTCCATGGTTGCTTGAAAGACGTGGCTGTTTGGGTGGAGCCTTTCTCTGTGTGTCGATCGGATCCTGTCCTGTTGGTTGTGTTGTCAGGTCTCCCAGGTCTTCTCTATCTTGCGTCTAGTGGCTCTGTCTGTTGCTGAGAGGGACTTCAGATCCTCTGTTTCCTCTTTGAGCTCTCAGTTTTTGCTTTTTGTATTTTGATGCCCTGTTGTTTGGTATGTTCGCATTCAGGGTCACTGACTTTTATCATTTCATAATGTCCCTGTTTGTCTCTCATAATTTTCTTTCTTCTAAAATCTACTTCACCTGGTAATGATATAGCCACTCCTTTTTAAAATTAATGGTTACAGATATATCTTTCCTCCTTCCCTTTCAACCTGGCCATGTTGTTGAACTTGAGTTTCTTGTAAACAGTGTTTTTTATTTTTTGATCCACTCTGCCCCTCTCTTCCTTAATTGGTATATTTAGATCACTTATACTTGGCCGGTGCCACAGCTCACTAGGCTAATCCTCTGCCTGCGGCGCCTGTACTCCGGGTTCTAGTCCTGGTTGGGGTGCCGGTTCTAGTCCCGATTGCTCGTCTTCCAGTCCAGCTCTCTGCTGTGGCCAGGGAGTGCAGTGGAGGATGGCCCAAGTGCTTGGGCCGGGCACCCGCATGGGAGACCAGGAGGAAGCACCTGGCTCCTGGCTTTGAATTGGTGCAATGCGCCGGCCGCAGCACACCAGCCGTAGTGGCCATTTTGGGGGGGTGAACCAATGGAAAAGGAAGATCTTTCTCTCTCTCTCTAACTCTGCCTGTCAAAAAAAAAAAAAAATCACTTAGACTTAAGATAATTATTGGTATGTTAGAGTTTCTGTCTCCCATGGTGAGTAATCATGTAACTAAAGTACGTTCTTACTGTAGACATCACCAAGAGAGTAAGTTAAAAATAACTATCAATGGGCAGTTGACCAAGAGATCTTCATTAATGTGCTTGATTTAATGGCTGACGTAGGAGTTTAGTAGCATGCACTTGAAAATTTTTCTAGGCTTAATTTATTGCAGCCATGCTCCATTGTGTAGGATTTGGGGGGCCTCATCCACACACTGGCCTTGTGTGTAGTGAACCCAGAACTTTTGTTTCCAAGGAAAATCTGAGCTCTACCCTGGAAACGTTTGTCCCCCAGCCCCGGGTAGAAGCTGAGTAGATTTGTGTCCTGGCACAGGTGGAGTGTGTCATCAGAGGAAATCAAGCCAAGGGCACAATGCTGTTTGCTCCTTCTCTTGGTGAGCCGCTTGGTGTATTTACATGCCATGAACTTGACAGAGAACCTAATATAAAAACCTCTGCCCCCCAGCAACCGTCAGATACTCACAGTCCAGTTATTATCACGGCCTTGCAAATTTCCCCGAATGTGATGGCTTCATCCTACCACTTTCCTATGCGAACAGATTCTGTGGGTCCAGAAGTCAGAAAGGACACAGCTCTGAGGGCTTGTCCCTGCTCCTGTGTGTCCGGCCCCTCATTTGGGAAGGCTCGGAGGCTGGGGGTGCCTGTGGGGGCAGAATCATCTGCAGACTTGCTCACCCTCAAACCTGGCATTGGAACTGCCTCCTGGCACCCTCACCGCCTCCTTGCACTTCTGGGGTTCGGGAGAAAATGTGCCGGCAGACGAGGGGGAGGCTGCATCACGCTCACTCAGACTCAAGGGGTGGGGGTGTAGCTTCCTTCCCTTGGTATGTTTCAAAAACTTTTCTCCTTTGTTAAACTCATTTAATAGGCCATGCTGCAATGACATCATACAAACTGCCTTCATTCTTCAGTGGTCCTGAGTTACCGTAGGCCTTCAGTGTGGGCACTGCCTGTCACGAGCCTGAAATTGCGGTGATCTTTCTTTGGTTTATTGCTGTCGTGTACATGGTGGCTTGTGTGTGATGCTTTGGGGACTGACTTTGCCCAAGGTCATACAAGCAGCCTCATGCTGGAGCGGAAGTAAATTGCAGGTCTTGTTGCTCCTGTGCCAGGCTGGCTCTGGGGGGCACCCCCAGCTCTGTTGTCTACAGTGTCACTTTATGACTTGCTCTCCATCACGGGGGTTTGGAGAAATGCAGACATAGGCCGGCACCCTGAGCCGGTGAGTCTATTGATTGGTTCTGCTGGCTTGGCAGGCTGCCCATGTTCAGAATTTAGGGTTTTCCTTTACCCCACAAGAATCCCCCTTTTACTTTCCGGTGCACACCACATTTTCCCGTGGTACTCAGCTGGGGTTTGTATCCAGGCGTCTGGTCCATGACATGTTTCTAGGGATGTGCAAGAATGTGGTCCAAGACTCATTCTTCTCATTGAAAGCTCATCTCTGGGGTTCTCCCTTCAAAACTTTATGGTCATTAGAACATACTGATATTACAGCTCACAATGCAGATCCTTACAGGCTGCGATTTAGCTGTGGCATTGTCCAAAAAGAAAAGAATACCCCAGACCAGATCCAAACAAAACAGTAGCCCATCGGGTGGCAGACTCTGAGACCCCATCAGCAGGAGCCCTCCCCTCCAGGCCTTCCATGGTGCGGGGCTGCCAAGCCCTCCGCTTCATGTCGTAGCATGTTGTGCCCTTGCTGCCTCTCCGAGCTGTGCTGAACTTCTGTGGCTTCCAGAATGTTCTCTCTTCCCTCCGGACTGTTGTTTACTGTGGTCAGGCAGCCTGGAAAGTCCTCCTTTCCATCCCATATTAAGTCTGTCTGCTGCACAGTCCCTCCTCCTCCACTCAGATGACCCCCGGTGTAGGTGGATCCCCACCTACACAGCACCCAGCAGACGGAGCTCGGAGTCTGTCTGCCAGATCACAGGGATACAGCCACCCCTTCTGTGTCTGTGCTGCAGATGTGTGCATGCTCTCTGGGGTGGGTCTGTGGTTTATCCATCTTTGCGTATTCTGGCCCGTTACCTAAAGTGGGACGGGTTATTGAGGAGTGGCTGATGAACTTCCTGCATCGGTGCACTGATAGAAGAGTTCAGTAAGTGTTAGTCAGAATGAAGACCCAGACCTGACAATAGATACTCATACCCATCCAAGTCAGTGGGATCTCTGATGCAAGCTAAGCTCAGGTCCCATGGTGTCCACGAAAAAGGAGAGGAACTGAAGCCCACAGTGACTCAGAAGACCCTTCCCTCACTGTCAGGTGTCTTTACCTGCTGCCTATGTGGCCCTAGAACATTTTCAAGAAGTGGTATGGCGCTCAGATGTTACTGAAAATACTGCCATCTCTTTAGACTGGTCTGTTGGAAGCAGTCTCCCGGTGTGCTTCTCAAATTGATTTGCTACAGCAGTGGGGTCATCTGTACCTCTCCCACTGTGGGACCAACAGAGATATCAGATGTAGCCTTTGTTGTAGGCCCTGCTGTGGGTGTTTGGTCACAACTCAGCCTGCATCAGAAATTCTGTTGGCCTGGATGGTTATGATTATTCATCACAAACTGGGTCTTCACTTTACCAACACTTACTGAAGATTCTCTGTGCATCAGTGTGGGCAGCCAGCAGTTCCCAAAAGCTCATCTTCAGACACCAATTCAGTAAGTCTGGTTGGGGCACAAGGTGCTGTATTTTTTTTAAAGATTCATTTAATTTATTTGAAAAGCAGAGTGACAGAGACAGAGAGGGGGAGAGACAGGATGAGCTCTTCCCTGTGCTGGTTCGCTCCCCAAATGGCTACAGCAGCTGGGGCTGGGCCAGGCTGACGCCAGGAGCCAGGGACTCCGCGTGGGTCTCCTGTGAGGTGGCAGGGGCCCACACCTTTGGACCCCCTTCTGCTGCTTCTCCAGGCACTGGATTAGCAGAGAGCTGGGTCAGAGTGGAGCAGCTACCTGCTACCAGGGGCAGCCATTTTCCTTAGTTTCCATTGGCACAGAGGAGTTAGGCCAAGTAATATCTACTATGGTAGCCTCCTGGGAGCCATTTCTGGGCTTATGAGTCTTTCCTTCACCTTCATCTTGCTGTGGTCTATCTTGTAGTTTATAAATTACACAGGAATACACATATGTCTTCCCCCGGATACCCAGTTCATTCGATCTTAAAGCCTGTCTCTCAAGCTAAGTTGACTTTCTACCATTGACTAATGAGATGCGCCCATCGAAGAAAATCAGTGTTTATTAGAGATGCAGCTTAATGACTTCTCTTGAAACACAAAGCAGTCAGGCTCCCAGATGCTTTGAAAATACACTGTGACCCCATTTTTATGACCAGGACACAGGGACCCGGAGTCATGAACAGCCTTCTTCAAGGTGCTGCCCAGTTAGGGCTGAAGCCAGGGTTAGACCAGGAGCCTCTGGTGTGGATGTTGGCCAACCCCAGAAGCCTGTCTGAGGAGCTCAGTTCTGTTGTGTTGTGAGTGCCGGTGGCGGTTTGGGTACAACGTGGTGCGGTCTCACTAATGAGAATGGGTGGTTCAAGGAGGGAGGAGTACAGCCAGATGGAAGGGCATGGGCTGTGACAAAGGATTTGAAGTTTTCAGTGGATGTTGGTCATTGGAAATGGATTTCTCAAGTAGCATCTAAAAAAGTAAATCTTATTCCAATATTGCTAAAAAGCATTACCCTGACTTCTAGCATTACAGACATCTGGGCCCACAGCGGCAATTTCAGAAAATTAGTCATTGGGTTGTGTTTTTAAGCATGTTTAATTAATGCCAGTACAGCAAATGCAAGTGCTCACCGTGGAGTCCTGACCGGCTTGCCCAAGAGCAGTAATACACTCAGTGATTAATGGAGCAAAGTGTAGTGACATCATCATAATGGTAATGATAGTGATTATTATTCCTAACATCATGAAGTACTTCCTGTGCACCAGGCGT